>NC_059102.1:33285027-33605027 GCF_020740685.1 Jaculus jaculus
TTCTCATGTGTTGGGATTACTTAAGGATATGTGGGCCATCATGCCTGGCCTTAGAACCATAGTTTAGATGCCAGGTGTAGAGACTCAGGCTTGTAATTCCAGTATTTATGAGGCTTAGGCAGAAAGACTGTCATGAGTTCCAGGCTAGTCTTGAGCTTTATACTCCTCTTCTTCCCAGTCTTTTTTTTTTTTTTTTGTTCATTTTGATTTATTTAAGAGTGACAGAGAGAGAAAGAGGCAGATAGATAGATAGATAGATAGATAGATAGATAGATAGAGAGAGAGAGAGAGAGAGAGAGAGAATGGGCGTGCCAGGGCCTCCAGCCACTGCAAATGAACTCCAGACGTGTGTGCCCCCTTGTGCATCTGGCTAATGTGGGTCCTGGGGAATCGAGTCTCGAACCGGGGTCCTTAGGCTTCACAGGCAAGCACTTAACCGCTAAGCCATCTCTCCAGCCCATTCCCAGTCTTTTTTTTATTATTATTCATTTATTTGAGAGAGAAAGGCAAAGAGAGATAATTGACACACCAGGGCCTCTAGCCACTGCAAACAAACTCCAGACATGTCACCTTGTGTATCTGGCTTACGTGTGTCCTGGGGAATTGAACCTGGGTCTTTTGGTTTTTCAAGCAGGCACCTTAACCGTCAAGCCCTAACCCTCCAGCCCACTGTACCGTTTTTTGGTGCATGTGACAGTGCCTCATCATACTGCTCAAGCTGTCCTCAAACTCTTGGGTTCAAGTAATCTTCCTGCTTAGTCCTCTTGAGTAGCTGCGACTACAGACACATCCCACTGTGCCTGGATTATGGCTTTTTATTTGAATTATTAGTGATGTAAGAATTGAGTGTTTTTATGTATTTGAGAGAGATAGATAAAGAGGTAGATACAGAGAATGGGTGCATCATGGCCTTCAGCCACTGCACACAAACTCCATGCGCATGTGCAACCTTGTATATCTGTCTTATATGGGTCCCAGGGAATCAAACCTGGGTCCTTTGGCTTTGTACTCTCCAGCGCAGAATTGAGTTCTTTTATTTATTTATTTATTTAATTTTATTTTATTTTATTTTTTGGTTTTTGGAGGTAGGGTCTCACTCTGGTCCAGGCTGACCTGGAATTAACTATGTAGTCTCAGGGTGGCCTTGAACTCACAGCGATCCTCCTACCTCTGCCTCCCTAGTGCTGGGATTAAAGGCATGTGCCACCACCATGCCTGGAAGAATTGAGTTTTTAACTAAACTCTAACTTTCTCCCTGCTTGCAAAGCATGCCAGCTGGGGTTCAAGTCCCCAGTACCCATGTAAAGCCAGACAAACCAAGTGGTACATGTGTCTGGAGTTCTTTTGCAGTGGCTAGAAGTCCTGGTGTGTTCATTCTTGCTTTCTGTTCACAATAAAAATATTTTTTAAAAGGGTGGGGGGAGCAGGAGAGATGGCTTAGCAGTTAAGGTGTTCACCTGCAAAGCAAGTTTGATTCCCCAGAACCCGTACACCCAGATGCACAAAGTAGCACATGCATCTGAAGTTCATTTGCAGTGGCTAGAGGCCCTATTCTTTCAGTCCTTCTCTCCCTTTCTGCTTACAAATAAATAATTACTTTAAAAAAATAAACAAACTCAGTATCTTTCTTTACATTTATGCTATAAGATTTATTTTCTGTAGTTTTAAGGGCTACATGTTGCTTCTTTTGTATATTCCCTCCCCACCCACCTGCCCCACTTTGTGCATCTGGCTTTATGTAGGTACTGGAGAATCAAACCCAGGATGTCAGGCTTTACAAACAAGTGCCTTTAACTGCTGAGCCATCTCTCTAGCCCTTCTGTTTTTTGTTTTGTTTTGTGGAGGCGGGGGGGGGGGTGTCATTCAATGTAAGGTTAGCCCAGGCTGACCTGGAATTCACTATGTAGTCTCAGGGTGGCCTTGAACTCATGGAAATCCTCCTACCTCGGCCTCCCAAGTGCTGGAATTAAGAGGCATGACCCACCACGCCTGGCTTTTTTTTTTTTTTTTCTGAGAATGGGAGAAAGAATGAGTGTGTCAGGGCCTTCAGCCACTGCAAATGAACTCCAGATGCATGCACCTGGCTTATGTGGGTCCTGTGAACGAACTCTAGATGCATGCACCACCATGTGCATCTGGCTTACGTGGGTCCCCGGGAATTGAGCCTGGGTCCTTTGGCTTTGCAGGCAAGTGCCTTAACTGCTAAGCCATCTCTCTGGCTGTATTTTTGACTTTTTGAGGTAGGATCTCATTGTAGCCCAGGCTGACCTGGAACTCATTCTTTAGTCTCAGGAATGAGGTGGAGCGGCAGGACAATACAGAGAGAATGGGCACGCCAGGGCCTCTAGCCACTGCATACGGATTCCAGATCCATGCACCACCTTGTGTGTATGGTTTATGTGGATACTGTAGAATTGAACCTGTGTCCTCATGTTTCCCATGTTAGCACCCCTTAACTGCTTAGCCATCACTCCAGCCCAGTTTTTATTTAAAAATACTATTATTTATTTGTGGGGCGGGGGAGAGAATGAGAATGAGAATGAATATGGGTGTACCAACACCTCTTGCCAAGCTGCAAACGAACTCCAGAAGCATGCACCACTTTGTGCATCTGGCTCTATGTGACTACAGGGAAACTAAACCTAGACCAACAGACTTTGCAAGCAAGTGCCTTTAACTACTGAGCCCATCTCCAGTCCTTTTTTTTTTTTTTTTTCCTGAGGTAGGGTTTCACTGTAGCTCAGGTTGACCTGGAATTTACTGTGTAATCTCAGGCAAATAAGTAAAATATGTTCTTTAAATTGTGATACGAAGCCGGGTGTGGTGGCGTACATCTTTAATCCCAGCACTCAGGAGGCAGAGGTAGGAGGATCACCATGAGTTCAAGGCCACCCTGACACTACATAGTGAATTCCAGGTCAGCCTGAGCTACAGCGACACCCTACCTCAAAAACAAAACAAAAAAATAAAAAATTGTGATATGAGATTTAGAGACTGATACAGACAAACCCATAATCTATATTTAATGATTTATAATTCATATCCATAGTTTTGCTAATAAAGTGACTTATATCTTAAAATTTTTTATTTTTAGGTTCCCGGGGAGCTTTCTGTGAAGTGAGACCTGATGATAAAAGAATTCTGGAATTTTACAGCAAGTTAGGCTGTTTTGAAATTGCAAAGATGGAAGGATTTCCAAAGGATGTGGTTATACTTGGCCGAAGCCTGTAATACTCGTTGGCACTGTGAACTGTTAAAAGTCTCTTAACTCCACCTTGTGGTTGGTGGTTGAGGTCTTCACACAGTTCAGCCTGTGGAGCAGCCACAAATCAGCCAATTGTATTGGACACAGACGTCTATGTAGAACTCACCCATCACTCCTTCAAACTGCTTGTTGGTTGGAAGAAGATAGCAGTGCTGCATATCCTGTGTGAAATAGGTGTGCCCTTCTTGGGTCTTTTGTTAGGTGCCAAGACTCTTACATGGGCTTAGAGGGAAGAGGGTCTTCAATAAATATAGTCAGCACTATTTTCTGCATCCAGTGTGGTTGCATTTCTCTCCTAAGAGTAATGAAAATCACTTATGTTATTGTCCTTGGTTTACTGAATGAAATGTCTCTTATTATTTGGAGGCATGGCAGAGATGACAAAGATTTAGTGGATTTAAGAAGCTTCAAGGTGAAATTTCCAATTGGGTTTTGTGTTGGCATTAGTAAAGCTGAATAAATTATTTCAATTGGGGGCAATTTTTCTGCTTTTTATAAAACCACGGCCAATTGTCTCCTATAGTGCTATTGGTTCAGGCATGTTGTGCTTTGTAGGGACAAATGTGCATTTGTTTATGGCAAAAGCCTAAAATTGACAAACTTGTAAATTTCTGTGTATATAAACTAGCTGTAACTTGACTGTTCATTTTATTTACTGGTTTTGTAAATTTTTCCTTTTGAAAACGAAAGGTGTTGGTTTAGGATGGCACTTTCAATAATGTAAATTCATGAAAAGTAGATTTTCTTTACTTTGTCTTTTTCTTCATAAAAAAAAAAGTTTTATTTTTAAAGTGCCTCCCACATAGGGCTAGGCCATGACCATTTGGGGTATGAGTGGCTAATTTTGTATAGGACTCAAGGAAAGTGCAGTCACTTCTGGACTTTTGAAAACTAACCTCAATAGCAGATCAGCATGTGAAATGTTAGTTTTGATATCACTGTCAAATAGGGTAAAGGGACTGATCTCTTTTGCCCTTAGATGCGTTTCACTTAATCTCAAGACATGTTACTACTGGTTTAATGCAATCAGAGTCTTTAATTCTTGCATGTTTGTATCTAATTTTTAAAGAAAGAATGAGCACACTTTACCAATGATTTATGGTTTCTTTCTATTTTAATCATAGATTCTAAAAACTTAATGTATCTTAATTTAGATTTGGTGTTCTTAAGGGTCCTGAGCATGAAGCTGACAGGTAATCTGCAGAATTCATTTTCTTTCTATCATGGCTGGCTAACTTCTCCATAGATTCCTTCCAATATTTTGTTACCTTGCTTCCCTACAGTTTTATAACAGCTTTGTAACTTTGAACTGAGAGAGGACAGAAGGACTAAGTAGGAAACTTGAAACATTTCCTTCTAAGAGCCAGTGTGGGGCTTTGATTAAGTCTTAAATTTAGCATTACACCTAGTGGTGCCTAGTAACTCCCAGTTGAGGCCTAGGGTGTGCTGAATGAGAATGAGGAAAGAATCCTCTCTTAACTGATAGATATTAGAAAACTAAAGGCAAATTTGTATTTTTGAAGGCTGAGTTGAAGGGGAATGTCCCTATTAAGCTGTTGTTTAAGCATGTTTAAGAGTGTACTCAGCTTTCTCTTTGACTACATCCCAGGCATTAGTGACAATTACAGCATTAATGATCTGGTTGATTTGAGTCAACTTCATAGGGAATCAGGAATTTTTAAATAAATTGCTTTGGTTTTATCTTGGCTTTTAATAATCACTTTGGCTGGTCGTCTGGTCACATGTCTTGACAGATGCCCAGGTCTGTATGTCATCACTCTAGGATAAAGTGCTATGCTATCTTCTCTGGTTATGAATATTTATCAAGGTTGGAATGACATTTCATTGTTTGAGTCACAGATCAGTTCCTGTAGAAAATGGAATGTAAAACTATCTGAAGACCTGCAAGAGGCAAAATAAAACTTGAAGTGAATGTGTGTGGTGTCATACTGTCTGCCTACTGCCTTTTCTCTGGTCTTTAGTGCCTTGACTTCAGCCAGGTACTTCTCTCCACAGCTGTTCCAAGTTAGAGTTTACTTCCAGATTCTCTTCAGGAAAGCAGATTTGTTTTAAAACAAGCCACTCTTTTGCCACAGTTAGAAACCTGGATGTGAAATAGGGCTGTCACTGAGTTTGTGCCAGTTATAGAATAGGGGGAGCATGGTTTGGTTAGCATGACTAGTCAAAAGCAAAAACATGGAGGGAGGGGGATAACCCAAGTTGTGTTGTGAGAGAATTCAAAGCACAGTAATGTTCGTGAACTGGTTTGAAAAATGAGTGTGCCAGGAGCAACAGTTGAATCCCACACCCAAGCTAAGTAGTCCTGGGCTAACCAAGTGTTGGCAACCCGCCATAAAAAGGAAGACACCATCTGGAGAGATGGTTGTGGGAAACATTTAGGATAGACGCACACCTAACAGGATAGAAGGATATCGGTGGAAATTACTAAACTGAAAGTCGTTAACGCCTTCCAAGACGACAAATGCGAACGCCATTTTTAAAAAAGCTGAAGAGATACCTTAGTGGGTAAAGCGCTTGCCTGCAAAGTCAAAGGACTCAGGTTCGGTTCCCCCCCCCCCCCCCCCCGTACCCATGTAAGCCAGCTGCACAAGGTGGCGCATGCAGCTGGAGTTCTACTGCAGCGGCTGGAGGCCCAGGCGCGCCGTCTCTTACCTGCCTCTTTCACTTAGTAGTTGCTGCTCTGAACCCCATATTACTGGGAAAGGTAAGCAAAGTTCATACTTAATCTGTGCCCCTGTAACGAAGACTTACCTAGGCCGGGAGAAAGGGAGACTGGATGCGAAGAGCAGGAGAAAACGGGAACTCTCAAAACCGTGGGAATGAGAACGGAAAGCTATGCTCCTGCGGTGGTTTCCTCCCGGCTGGCCGCGGGTCCAGCCGCTGCTCCACCTGGGCGGTTCCGGTGCTGCGAGCGCCGCCGCGCGGCTCCTTTAATGGGCGTGGCCGGAACTGGCTGAGGCCGTGGCGCTCCGCGCGCGTCGAGGGCGGGGCTTCGGACGGTCCTTTCAGCATGGCCGCCGGCACCGCCGCCGCCTTATCCTTCTTGAGTCAGGAGAGCCGAGTCCGGGCGGGGGGTGTCGGGGGTCTGCGGGTCCCGGCGCCGGTTGCTATGGATAGTTTCTTCTTCGGTACTGAAGAACGCGGGGGCCGAGGGTGGCACTGGGGATGGGAACGTGCATGCGGAGGTCTGGGCGACGTGGGTGGGCCGAGGGGTCTCGCGGGTGCGGGGGAGAGGCGTCCTACGTGGTCCTAGCAGGCCGCGAGACTGGTCCGGATGTACTCGGCGGCGCTGCACCTGGCCTCGCAGATGTCCGCGAGAAGAGCCGGTCCTTCCGCCCGGGGTTGTCCATGGGCTAGGCGGTGGTGAAACCCCGGCTGCCCATCACCCGTCTCCCACCGTCTCTTCCAGGCTGTGAACTCTCCAGCCACACCCGCTCCTTCACCTTCAAGGTGGAGGAAGAGGACGACACGGAACATGTGCTGGCGTTGACTATGGTAAGGGATAAGGAGAAGGGGTTGGCGATGCATGGACCTCCACGGCAGGCAACCCTCAATAGGCTCCTGCTTCTCTGGTCCCCTGATCCGGGACCTCTGAGGCTGAGCAAGTTCTAGGGTAAGATGTCCTCAGCTGTGGTGCCACTCCTCACTTGAGGAACCCTGAGGCCCTGTCTATCTTCCTCAGCTCTGCCTCACTGAGGGGGCCAAGGATGAGTGTAACGTGGTGGAAGTTGTGGCCCGGAACCATGATCACCAGGAAATTGCGGTCCCTGTGGCCAATCTCAAATTGTCTTGTCAGCCCATGGTAAGTTCCCCACCCATGCCTTGGGGTAGTCATTGAAGACCTAAGCACTCACCCCAAGATGGGTTGGGACTGGAGTAACCCAGACCTTCGTACTTGTCCCCCAGCTCAGTCTGGACGATTTCCAGCTTCAACCACCTGTAACCTTCCGCCTCAAGTCGGGCTCTGGCCCAGTGTGCATCACTGGTCGGCATCAGATTGGTGAGAGAAGGGGCGGGCCCTCTCTTCTGCCTTCGACACTCCTGCCCCCTAGCTACCAACCTCATCTCCTGGCATATCCCCCGTCCATACTTCAGGCTATGCTGGAGAGAGTGCCCTCCGCACTGTTCCACTAAAGCCTGTTAGAACTCTTGGTTTTCTGAGGTAGGGTCTCACTGTAGCCCAGGCACTATGTAGTCTCAGGTGGCCTCGAACTCAAGATGATCATGTTACCTCTGGCTTCCAGGCACTGGGATTAAAGGCATGTGGCACCAAGCCTGGCTTTCCTGTTGTAACTCTTTCATGTGACCTGTCCCAACTTCCACAGCTTCTTTGTGTTTCTCTGCCCCTGCTGGGTTTCTGGTAGCCCAGGCTGTCCTTGAACTCACTGTACAGCTGACACTGACCTTGAACTTCTGATCCTCCTGCCTCGGCTTCTCAAGTACTGGGATTCCAGGTGTGCACCACCATGCCTGGTTTCCTTTGACTTTTTCTCATTTAGTAAAGGATCTGAGGTTCTTCCCATCTAAACCATGAGCTCTAGGAGGTGAGGTTCCCTGCTAGCCCAGCCCCCAGGGCATGAATAAGTGACCTGAGATGTGAAAGGTATTTGGCTTTAACCTTCCCTCCCCTTACTGCTTGTGTGTCCAGTGACTTTAAGCAATGATGTTTCTGAAGAAGAGGAGAGTGAGGAAGAAGAGAGTGACGAGGAGGAAGCTAATTTACGCCCCATCCTTGCTGCCAAAAAGTACAGGGGCAGGCCCTAGCCCTCTTTGGTAAGTAGGAGGGGAGGGCTTCTCAGTAGGGTCTGGGAGAGGACGTAGGAGGAGCAGGTGTGTGCCCAAGTACTGACCTCTTACTTGCTTTTCTCAGCTCAGGTAGCTGCCTGCTATGCACCATGTTCCTGGAAAAGTTTCAAGAATTTTCAAAGTTTCTTCTCTGTTGAAGAGGAGAGTCTGGGGAAGGGGTTGTGGGGTGGGAGGGAATTGGGCTGGTGGTGCTGGAAGAGAAGGGTGCATTCTCTTGAGGGGCCCTTTTGTTGTCCTACACCCTGCCTGGGTCTTCCCCTTTCGGTAAGGGTTGGGAGGATCTCTTCACTCCTATCCTGACCTGCTTCTTGTCACCTGCTCACAAGAAAGGACTGTAAGTGTCTGGAGCTGGGAATGCTTAATGTAGAGGGAGCCCTTGACTAGCACGTGTCATGTGTGATACTCTAGATTCAGTTCCCAGCGCCGTGCCAAAAAAACAAGTATCTGAAGTTCAGAACAACACTTTTTTTTATACTTTTACACTTTTTACATTTCTAGATAAAGGTTTAAATGAATAAAATAGTGTGGGTTTGGTTTTTTTCTTCTTCTTTTTCAACCCATTTGTGTGGCTTTTTCCCATGTTGGAATGTTGGAATGGTATTTCCCTGGGGAACGCCAGGTGGCACTGTGGCAGCACAAAGGGTGGTCCTAGGGGAGGGTCTAGAAATGTGGGATCCTGCTATCCTTTGGGCCTTGGGCCAGAACCTGGCCTAAGCCCTTACTGCCTTGTCCAAGGGGGACCTCCGCATCCAGCCTGTTTTCAGTCCCTGCAGGTGGGGGAGGGCTGTCCCAGGAGGTTATCAACTTCCAAACAAGGGGTCTGGGCCTCTGTCACCACTCAAGCTGATGGGCAGGGGGCAGATAAGGCTTAAGAAGCCTGAGGAATGTGCATCCCTAGCCCCATGAGGGGCTCCACCCCGAGAGAGCCTGCGAGAGGTGGGCTGAGGACCAGTCTTTGCTCCTCCTTTGGTCTTTCAGGCATGCTGAACAGAGCTAGGCCCTTAGAAACCTGATTCCCAAGACCAGATGGAGGGAAGTGGCCAGATTGGGTGACAGGGAAACCAGAATCCGGGTGGCCTGGCATATGGGGGCAGAGAGAAGCCCCTGGGAATCAGCCTCCTGGGCTAACGGATTCCTGCCCCCAAGCATACCGCCTGGTGCGTATGGGGGGGGGGGTCTCAGAGACTGCAATCAGGTGGTTCTGGTGACTGCTGTGCCAGGAACAGAAAGGGATGTATGTGTGTAAGGAGTGTGTATGCAACCAGCCAGGGGTCAGCAGTTCAGCAGCTGTGTTGATTGGGGGGGGGCACCAATGCCCCACAAACAAACAAACAAAAGGTTACCTCTCCAGACAGCCTGGGGCCAGACAGGCTGAGGATGGACAGAGAGCAGGGCCTGAGAATCAGGCCAATTCACACCAGCTGCCCAGCAACTGCAGTGGCCTTGGGGGAGGGGCCCATAGATAAGGCCAAGGAGCTGATATTGGGGCAGGTGTGGTCGACTTCAAGAGTGTCCCCCACATGGGAAAACAGTCCCTAAGTTAGGTGTGGTAGCACAAACTGTAATGCCAACACTTAGGAGGCTGAAACAAGAAGCGTGGGAGTCAGAGGTCAGCCTGGGCTACAAAGTATGATGAGAAAGCGGAAGGACGGGGAAGAAAGAAGTCCCTATGTACATACCGGTTAGAGGTTTTTCTCACCACCAGCTAGGGGAGATACAATTTTCAACCTCGCTTTTCTCGGCTTCAGAGTTTTACCCCCACTGTCAGCTCGGGTGCCGGGAACACACTTGGAACCGTTCTAGAGAGCTCACTGCGAGGGCGGAAGGTGGAACTGGCGCCCTCTGGCGAGCATGGTTGGAGGTGTCGGCAGCGCTGCCGCGCCGGGAGCTACACATCCAGGCTTCAGACCTTAATACGTGGCGCCGAGGCCTACGGGTCCTGCGAATAGGCTGAGCAGTCACATTTTAGGCGGGAAGTCACTAAGGTTTGAATGCACACATGCATGCATTCATTCACTCGAAGGGCTCAGACTAGTGGAGAGGAACCGGGATTTCCCTTCTTCCTGGCTCCAGCCATCCACGAACGCCTGAGGCATATGCTTGGAAGCCGGCGTGCAAGACTAAACAAGTGCCGCGACAAGTCACCTCTCGGGAAGCTCCCTCAACTGACCCATCTACCCCCTGCGAGTGGCCCCACCCCAGTGTCTATCCCCTGATCTCCCATTGTATTTCTCGCCTGTTTTCCTGGCGGGCGCGGGTGGCGGGCTCCAAGCTCGTTCCTGCCCGCAGTGGGGGCCCAATCCACATCTGCCTCCCTGGGCAGGAGTTCTCGGCTCCCGGCGGCGCCCCCGGACTCAGCTGGGAATCGGTTTCTCGGCTCACGCTTTTCCTAGATACTCGGGTTTTCTGCACGCCCAGCGCACAGTAGGAGCGCTTGCGGGATGGACGCCAGGCAGGCCTTGGCGTTTGGAGACCGCTGGAGGAGGGGCAGACCTGGGTTTGGGGGTGGGCTCTCGGACTAGGTGCGAAACAGTCTCGGCGATTTGCATTTGAACTATCGACGGAGTCCGCGGCGCTTTGAACGCGGAGCGCAGGAGGCGCGCGTCGCAGCGAGGGGCAGGGCCCGCGCCGCCCTGTGGATTTGAGGGCGCTGGGGAGGGGCAAGGGGTGCGTTCGAGTCCCGACCGGGGAGTGTTTGCGGAGCGGCCCGTTTGTATTGGCCTAGAGTGTGTTTGTGTTTGCTGGCGAGGGAGTGTGTGCGTGTGTGTTTGTGTTTGTGGAGTGTGGGGGCGGCGGGGGAAAGGTGGCCGGGCTGTCAATCAGCGATCAGGTTGACAGGCGCTCCCTCATCTGGCCCAGGAGCTCTGATTGCAGATTCGAGGAAACAAAATAGCAATTGTAATTACGGGGCTTTGATAAGATAAAGGAGGGAGCTGGCCGGGAGGCGAGCTAGCCAGAGAGGGAGGGAGGGTGAGAGCGGCCTGTGGGGACCCAGCAGAACATTTGCATCTGTCAGTCACCTCGTGCGCCCGGTGCCAGTTGCGGGGGTGACCCATCTGTTTCTGTCTTCCCCCCCACTTCGTTTGGGCAGACGAGAAGCCCCGACGACCTGGGTGAAGGTACAATTCGCGAGAATTGCCAAATGTAAAGGAATTTGGTGAATAAGAGGCAGGAGGCAGGGGTTAAAAGGAGTGAAAAAGAAGGGGAAAAGTTCTGACCTTTCTCTGAGAGAAGGGAAAGAGGATAGTTTTGACCTCTTGGGGAGAGGACGAAGAGAGGGGTGGATGATGATGGCTGAGCTTCAGCACAGGGTCCTCAGAACCTTCTGGGGATCAGAATCCAGGTCTGAGCAAGGTGTTCTACCCTCACCCCCACTCTAGGGAGGCTCAGGGACCCAGAATGACTCTGATTGTGACTCAAAAGTACTGGAAAGACAGGAGCTGGACCCCACCTGAGTCCCGCTCCGTCTCTGCTCTGCAGACTTGCTTTCAGGGAGGTGTGTCCATGATAGCGAGAAGACCCTTCTTCCAGGAGGTGCCCGTCCTCTGCTTGCAGTCTCTCCATTCAGTCATTAATGCTACAATGCCCAGGGAATGAGGTAAAGACTGAACAGACAGACATCCCCCTTGCAGGCTTGGAACAATTCAGTGAGAAGCCAACAAGTCCTGCTGCAGGCCCCTAGGCAGAGCACAGTGAAGGACAAGGGACCTTCTTAGCTGTGGGCATTGGAGCTCCTCACCCAGCAACCTGTCTTCCCCTCGAAGGGCCCACTTCCCAGTGAGGTTGAATGGAGGCAGTGCCTGCCAAGCCAATAGCAGATACATGTACTCAATAACTGATACTTATTATTATTATCTGTTGGGGGGGTGAAGTCAAGTTTCCTGGGGAAAGTCTAAATGCTCAATTTGACTATGACTCATTCCTCCACCCATACAAGCACTACCTACAGAGCAAGTCTACTCAGTCCGGCCCGCCAGGAGCTGGCAACGTCTGAGCTAGTGAAACAGGGCTCTCGCCTCCAGGTCTGTGTGGGCCAGAGCTGAGGGAACAGACCACCAGGAGGAGTGGGGGGGGGTCGTCACAGGTGGGATCAGGAAGTCTACTGCTCTGAGGAAGGGTGAGAAGGGTTAGGCTTCTCGCTCAGTGCTTGCCTTTATAGATGGGGGTGAAGAAATGTGGACCACAGAAAAAAGGCAAAACCTGGTTGTATTGCTTGACCAGGAAGGGTCTGCCTGCTTCCTTCTTGCCTAATGACTTCCTAGGGTCACCCTAACTCTTCCAGCCCTGCCCCCAGGGGCACAGAGGGCCAGTGTCGAGGAGGCTGTGGATGAAGGCACTAGCTGGGTGGGACATCAATGGCTCCACCTGTTAGTCATAAGTACCTGGTCCTCCGGGGCACCTCTGCCACCCAGGCTGCTCCCACTGAAACAAAGAGGTGGCTCGGGGCTTCCAGAAGACCCAGCCAGGGGAAAAACAATGAGATAAGGGACTGGAAAGGTCAGACTATCTTCTCCCCTGCACCCCTCTTCAGTAGCACAAGGTGCCAGCCTTACCTAGTACACAAGTACTTCAAGGAGAACGTGATAGAACTTCTAGGTGGTAGTGGAGGGGCAGAGAAAGATGGAACCAAGTCCCTTGGCCTAGGAAAAGCTGCTGACAGTATTTTTTTGCTCCTGTCTGCAAGTTTTAGGTGGGGAAATGGCTGAGTCCTGTCGGGGGACCTTTGGGCTTCCTTTTTCACATGGTTCCTTTCAAACTTCGGACTAGTGGGGGTGGGGTGGGGGCGGACGGGGGACCAGAGTTGATGGTGATAATGGGGTGGCAGGTGGCATTTCTCCCTCTCAGGACCTCCTTGGAGGGGCGCGAGACAGGAGGGACCCGCAGGGTTGGGAACTTGGAAAAGTGGAGGAGCGGGTGTCCCGCGGCGCACAGGGGACGGCTCCGCATCCGAGCCACAGCACAGCTGTTAGCTGCGCTAGCGAAGGGGCCAGTCCGGCCGAAGCCCACAGTAGGTGACTCAGTGGCTACACCGAGAAATATCACTATCTAGACTCAAGCTCACCGCGCCTAGGGTTTCCCGACCCTAACAGGCGGGCTGCCCCTGGACTACCGAGCCCCCCTCCCCGGCCCCCCGCCACATCTCGCCGCATCCAGGCTCCCGGAGAGCGCGCGGGGACCGGCCGGGGTTAGAAGGAGGCGCCCCCGCCCCTCCCACGGGTTCCCCCAGACCCCTCCCCTGACTCAGACCCCCCAATCCCAGACCCGCCGGCCGCCCCGCCCTGGTCCTCCCCGCCCCGCCCCCCGCCCCCGCCCGGGGCGGCGACCCGGCCCCAAGCTCTCGGTCCGGGGCTGCGGGCTCCGGCTGCCCGCCCGCCCCGCACTCCACACGCCCCCCCTTCGCGGCCGGTACGGCGCCCCCCGCCCCCAGCCCTACCCCTCCTCCCCACCCACCCACCCACACACCCACCCCCGCGGCCCGTTACCCTCCCGCCCGCGCCGCTCCCGAGCAGCCAGCGGCCACCGGCTCCCGCGGCCGTGCAGAGCGGAGCAGAGCGCGCGGCGAGCACGACAGCCCACGGGTCCCGCCGAGCCGCGTCCGCAGCTCAGCGCAGCGCAGCCCGGGACTCCCGCAGCCGAACGTCGCTCGGCCTCCGCCACCCGCTCCCCTTTCGGCCGGTCCCCCTCCCCTCCGCGATTGCCCGCGGGACGGGCGTGATCCCGCCCCGGCTCTCGGTGCTCCCCGGGGCCGCGCGCCATGGGCAGCCCCCGCTCGGCGCTGAGCTGCCTGTGAGTACCGCGGTCAGCCCCGCGCCCCCGCCGCCCGGGCCCCGCCGCCCGCCCGCCCGGCTCACCGCGCGCCCCTCTCCTGCCCGCTTTTGTCTCCCACAGGCTGTTGCACTTGCTAGTTCTCTGCCTCCAAGCCCAGGTAAGGAGCGCTGCGCAGAGGCGCGCGGGGGGGGGGGTTGCCTGCGGGGGACCCGGCTGACAAGGTCGGGCAGGGGGCTTGAGGACCGAGCCTGTGGCCAGCATCACGGGGCTGGAAGGCATCTTAAACGTCCTGCCCCGAACTACCCCGCCAAGGGAGCTAAGGAACAGAGGGGTAGTGTCCCGACTCGAGTCACACAGCGAGTGAGTGGGGGACACTAGAACCGTCGGAGGGGGGTGGGGGTTCATGAGTCCAGCGAGTTTGGGTGGATGGGGACCATGGGCGGTAGCCACACCTGGCCTCTGAGGACAGGGTGCAGCTTGGGACTTAAGACACCTTCGTGGTCAGGGGAAGTCGGGGTTACTGCAGCCTCTTCGCTGCCCTGGGGGAGACGTGTGGCCAGTTCGGGCCAGAGATCGTCGTGCGCCTAGGACGTCTGCGCTCTCAACAGTTGCTCCATAAATTTGTCTTGATAAATGTCACGGGTCGGGTAGCGCTGCCTCACTACTTAAAAGAGCCCTGCTCCTCTAGGAAGGCCCGGGCGGGGGGCCTGCGCTGGGCAGGGAGCCCGCTTCCCTGCTCCAAGCTGGCTGGGAGCCCCAGGGTGTTTCCCAACAGGTGGGTCCAGATTCTCCCTCCTCACGGGGTTCATCCATCCTGGGCTGGGTCTGCGCGACTTCCTTACTCGCGGGGGTTGGTGGCCTGAGCCGGCATGTTAAGGGGGGTGGGGACTCCCCCCAACCCCTGCTGGCTGCCTGGCGCAGCGGGAGGGGGTACAGGGCGATGGGGGCCATTCGGGCCCCTGGGCGGAGTAGCATTATAATGGCGTGCTGTGTATTTTTTTCAATTTCCTAAAGGTAACTGTTCAGTCCTCACCTAATTTTACACAGCATGTGAGGGAGCAGAGCCTGGTGACGGATCAGCTCAGCCGCCGCCTCATCCGGACCTACCAGCTCTACAGCCGCACCAGCGGGAAGCACGTGCAGGTCCTGGCCAACAAGCGCATCAACGCCATGGCAGAAGACGGAGACCCCTTCGGTAAGGCGCGCTGACCCGGCGCCACCTCGCAGGAAGGGTGGCTCCCGCAACCAGCCGCTCCGGGCCACCAGCCGCAGCTGCCTTAGACAGAGAGGCCTGCAGGCTCCCCAGCTCAGAAGGGAAGGAGTTAAGGCAAAAAAAAAAAAAAAAAAAAAAAAAAAAGTGCCTTTGAGGGTCAGCTGGAGAGAGCGAGAGCGCTGGGGAAGGGACCCTGGGGAAAGACGTGGCCCACAGGTGCCCCTTTCCCTGCCCTGCAAATGAATGAATCCAAGAGTCTTTCTTCCACTCCCCCCCCCCCCGCCCACCTCACACACCTCTTCTCAGCTGCAGGTGGTGGCAGAGGGTTGGGGAGGGGGCTCAGGTTTAAGGGAAGCTCTTGAAAGAGGATATGTCGCCAGGGCCCACAGAAGGAAAGAGAAGGGAGAGAAATCCTCCAGGTCACTTAGCTTGGAAACGGGTGGTACTGGGAACCTTTCAGTTCTTTGATCAGAATGGTCAATTGCACAGCGAGTGTAGGTCTGGCAGTTAGATCCTCTGTTCTACTGGAGGAGTGACCCTGGCGGCTCCGCAGGCAGCTCCCGGCTCCCTGTGGAGTGGTGAGTACTGGGAGCTACTGCGGCTGGGGCCGAGGGCTGATTGATTTCTAAAACACTTCAATATTCTTGCCTTGAAACGGGGCCAGTTTTCAGACTTGGATGTACCAAGAGGGAAGCAAGCCCTCTGGGTGGCTGGTGTTTTTAGAGAGCGATTATTGTTTTTTTTTTTTAAAAAACAACCTTTAAATAATGACCAAGTTAAACAAGCATGAAAGGAGAAAGGAAGACTCTATTAAAATGTAATAAAAAGGTGAGGCATTTTAAGAGCTAAGAAGAGAAATGAAGAATGATATAAAACAGAAAGAACCACCCCCCCCTTTTTTCAGATGTGGGGTTTGAAAGAAGTTGCAAGTCTGTAAATGTTAAAAAAAAAAAAAAAAGAGGTTCAAGATTGTTCTCTAGGAATCTCTGGAGAGACCCCCGCGTCTGGCAGAGCGATTAAAACTCTTCTTACTTTCACCTTTTTTAACATTTCCTGAATACTTTCTCCTCTTCTCGAGCCAGTTTGGGGGATCGAGTATGTCTCACTGCATTTTTTCTGCATCGACGTAGCTGACTTCCCTTCAAAGCTGGAGGAGGAGACATAATTTTCCTGGGATAAATCTGTCACTGGGGTGGAAGAATAGGTTTGAAAATGTTAAGCTTTCCAAAAGCCCGGTTGGGAAGGCTGCAGTAAACTGCCAGCCCTTAGCTCCCCAGATCCATCCAGGAAGGAGAGTGGGGGCTCTCTGGGTGGGGGTGGGGGCAGCCTGCCTGGTGGCCGAACTCCCCTGCTGGGCTGGCAGAGCTGGCCTACGGGCCCTTTGTCTCTCCAAATTGGCTGCTTGCTGCCCTTCTCAGCTTCCAAGGAAAGGGAGCGAACGCCTGGCTCCTCCGGCATTTACTCTACCGGAGCAAATGGCTCAGCATCCTTGGATTTTGGGAAGGGAAGGAGAGGTCAAGATGGCAACCGGGGGACTGGTCTTCAGACACCACAGGAAGTCTGATGCCCACTTCTCCCCTCGGTCCAGACTAGGCTTCTGAGCTTCTGTGGTCTGTGCCTTAGTGATCAGGAGTCTGAAATCCCCAAGAACCGAGGTGTGACATGTGCAGCGGGAAAACCGTGGAGGGGGCCCAACTGCTCCATTAGAGCCCAGAGAGAGACAGGGGCACCCGCTCTGCCCTACCTACTGCATGCTGACGCTGGCATCTTCAGAGCGCAGCCCTCTCTCACCTTCTCCCGCTAGCATCCTTCCTGGCCCAGGAAGCCTCTGCTTATTGCTGGAAAGAGTAGCCCGCAGACAGCCTGGGCCCAAGGAGAGGTGGGTGGGAGGGCAGGTAACCTGGGGACAGACTAGGAACTTTGGCCACTGGCTCCTAGTTTTTGCTTTTGTGTGTGTGTGTTGGGGGGGGGCAGTTGGTCATAGGCTGGGCAGTGAAAGCTGGCCTGCTCACCCCAGTGCTCCCTCCACCCTGGTTTGGTTTTAGGGACAGAATTATATGTCAAGACAGAATTGGTTTTTCAAGGAGGAAAAGCTGGGTTCCACCACCATACAGAGGGCCGGAGACTCAGCTTCTCCTGTCAGATCAGCTGTCTCTTTCCTTGGGAAGAGTTTCTTTCTTTCTTTTAATTTTAATTTTTTTTTAAATGTAGTATCTCACACTAGCCCAGGCTGACCTGGAATTCACTATGTAGTCTCAGGGTAGCCTCGATCTCACCTATCCTCCTACCTCTGCTGGGATTAAGGGCATGTCCATCACACTACACCAGGGTACTGGCGAGAGTTTCTGAGACAGTAATTGCATGAAGAGGTGGCTTCTGGGGCAAGTTGGTTGCCTAAGAGACAGAATAGGAAAAAGGCACAGAATTTGCCTCCTGCCTCCTGGCCCCTAGACTGGAGGCAAGACCACCTGAATCTCCCCATCACCTGCAGAAAGGACTTGTTCACTGGGGTGAGAAACCCTGCTCTGACAAAGGTTGAAAGAGAAAAGACAACTGAGTTATTGGAGTTAGGCTCTGGTGACCAGGAAGATAAGGAAAAAGGAGGCAGAGTCCCCTCTCTGGTGTCTGAAGTTTCAAAATATAAGATCCTCAAGGCAGTGTATAGGGAGATCTGTCTCCATCTCTGTTACTTCTTAAAGAGTAAGGATGCCCAAGGAGTAGAGGGTGGCCACAGCTACCAGTCACAACTGGAGGGGCAGAAACAGGAGATAATGCTTTTACCTTTGGCCTTAGGGTGCAAGGCCACCACTGCCCCAGCATGTTCTCCCCCCACCCCCATCCCAGGCAGGGTCTCACTGTAGCCCCAGGGCAGCCACGAACTCACAGTGTGCCTTCCAAATGCTGGGATTAGAGGTGTGTGCCACCACGCCTGGCTCCAGGATATTCTTAATGACCTGTGAGGCATAGCTGCATAACATTGGGAGTTGGAAAACTTTCAGAAGGCTTTCCAGTAGCTGTGGAGTGGAGTCTGGTCAGGTGAAACTTTACTCGGAGCCTTGAACTAAAAGTTCTGTCTGTCTGGGTTGAATAGGGGGACAAAGGAATGGAGATTCAGGCTTTTCCATGTGATACCCCCAAACTCCTCTGTGGCACTGGGTTTGTAAACTTGTTGTCTTTCTAAGCCCCTGGGTAAGTGGTGGGGCCTTAGGCCCAGAAAAGCCACTTGCCCAGGGTATCTGTCTGCAGCTGGGCTGCAACTGAAGTGATGTTCCCCGTTCTCAGAGCAGTTGCTGCAGGACGAGCTGTCCCTTCGGGCCAGCTGGGGTGAGGCTGCGGAAGAGCACAGGTCAGGGTCCTTCTAGTGACCATCTTATTCCTTCCTTGACAGCGAAGCTCATTGTGGAAACAGATACCTTTGGGAGCCGGGTTCGAGTTCGAGGAGCAGAGACAGGTCTCTACATCTGTATGAACAAGAAGGGGAAGCTGATTGCTAAGGTGAGGCCTGGGAATGGAGGAGGGCTCTGGGCCCTGGCAGGGGCTGGGGTTAGGTTGGTTGCTTGAGTTCCTTCAGAACACTCTTGTGCTGTGATCCCAGGAGGTGGGCAGGAGAGACATGGCTACCTCCGTTACCTTGGGTTTACCTAGCGATTGGGCGGGGTGGGGGTAAGGGCGAAGGAAACTGCTGAAGAGAGGAAAACCTATGAAGATGAAGGAGGAAGGCTGGGGAAGGGGTTGGGGGGTGGTGGTGGCAAATTCCATATATCTTTTTAACAAATCGCCAAATTGCTTTGCTATTATGTCCAATTACATGGTACCAGCATTTGGAATGTTCAGTAAGCCGCAGGCCCAGCCCCTCGGCCGAGCTCTGAAATGGCCCCATTAGTCACGGCTCCTCTCCAGCCTCCAGCTCCCCGCTTCTGAGGCTTTCGGGGGCTCGGGGCTCACAGTCTCCTCTCGGGGGCTCCCCTCCCCCATAGGGTGGCTGTCCCGGGGACTGAGCCCTGAGTCCAAAGGGGACTGAAGGGCAGGTGGGGAAAGGCGCGCAGCCTGGGCCAGACTGGTGGGCAGGAGGCCAGAGCAAGGCCAGCTCCGGGCCCCTCTGCCTGCTTCTCTGCCGTGGGCTCAGCCCCTCCGTAGACAGCCATGTGTCACTGCTACCCAGGAGGACAGGAAGTTGCCGGGTGGGCCGCTGGTTGCGAGGGATTAAGAGCGGGTGCCCAGGCAGGGGGTGGGGCCGGGCTCCCCGCCTCCCTCGCCATCTGCTTGGGGGTGCCCACCTGCTGTCTGGGGCCGCTGGCCCTCTGCCTCACATTGGTTGTGTGTGTGTGTGTGTGTGTGTGTGTGTGTGTGTGTGTGTGTGTGTGTGTGTTGGGGGGTGTGCTCCGTAACGCCACGTCTGCCCCCCCCGCCCCTCCCTCCCCTCCACCTGCAGAGCAACGGTAAAGGCAAGGACTGCGTGTTCACGGAGATCGTGCTGGAGAACAACTACACGGCGCTGCAGAACGCCAAGTACGAGGGCTGGTACATGGCCTTCACGCGCAAGGGCCGGCCCCGCAAGGGCTCCAAGACGCGCCAGCACCAGCGCGAGGTGCACTTCATGAAGCGGCTGCCGCGGGGCCATCACACCACCGAGCAGAGCCTGCGCTTCGAGTTCCTCAACTACCCGCCCTTCACGCGCAGCCTGCGGGGCAGCCAGAGGACTTGGGCCCCGGAGCCCCGATAGACGCCGGCCCGGCCCCTTCCCTGCGCTGCGCCCGCCCCGCCGCCGCGGACTCACGACTTCCGAGCCACGGAGACACTCCAGCCAGACCCCGCGGGACGCGATGCGCTGCGCTGCGAGGCGAAGGCTGGGGAGGAGCTGGGGAGCCGCATCCTCTAGTTGTTGTGCATATTGTTTGCTGTTGGGTTTTTGTTTTTTTTTTTTTGTTTTGTTTTGTTGTTTTTTTTTTTAAACAAAAGAGAGGCTCTATTTTTGTATTCCATTGGCTGTGGTGTCTGACTTCTTAGCTCTCAGGAAGGGCCATGAGTGGCCTAGACTGGGTTCCTACCAGGGCTCCTGGGGATGGAGGGCTCTCTTAGAGGTGTATCCGGAGGAGGCCGTAGTAGCCTGAGACCCCCTGCATCCTAGATGTCACCTAGGTCAGTCCCTGGGTGTCAGTGGGGGTGGTTTGTGTACTAGTTACTATTAAACGACTGCAATAAGCTGGGCGTGGTGGCTCACACCTATAATCCCAGCACACTGGGAGGCTGAGGTAGGAGGATTGCCAAGAGTTCCAGGTCATCTGGGTTTCAGAGTGAGTTCCAAGTCAGCCTGGAGCTAGAGTGAGACTGGGCTGAAAGAAAGAGAGAGAGGGAGGGAGGGAGGGAGGGAGGGAGGGAGAAGAAAGAGACTGCAATATTTAGTTTATCTAACAAGGTGCATTGGAGCCAGATGTGGTGGTGCACATCATTAATCCCAGCACTCAGCCGGCAGAGGTAGGAGGATCTCCCTTGAGTTCCAGGCCAGCCTGAGACTACATAGTGAATTCCAGGTCAGCCTGGACTAGAGTGAGACCCTACCTCAAAAAAACCAAACGCACACATTCACACGCACAAAAGAAATGTGTGTTGGACGGTGAGTCCTACCAGGGTCCCTGCTCTATCAGCCTCCTTCCAGCCTAAGGACTCGGTCCTGCCAGCCATTCCCTTACTGTCGTTAGAGGAGTTTCCGGGGAGGACATGGCAGAAAAAGGGGCCAGGAGAGATTCTGAGCTGGCCACAGAGCTCAGACAAGGACCACCTTGCTCCTTACCTGAGTCACTTATAACACTTCGGGCGGGGGGTGGGGGGGTCAAAATGACCAGAGGTTGGACCTGCGCTGACTGCTGGGGATGCAGGTCTTTAAGAAAGTGTCTCTGTAGATGTGGTCTACATGGGCCACAGGTCAAAATATCCCCAGAGCTGGTTCTTTCTAAGAATCAGGCTCCAAACCAGAAAGAAAAGAGCAACTGCCAAGGTCCATTGTGGAGGTGGGCTGGAGTGGGGAACCACTCAAGCTGGTACTGACAATTGTGGCATTAACTGTGGGACATTGGGGCTGAGAGCTGTGGGCAAGAAGCTCTAGGCCCAGGTGCTGTGGGAGAGCCCAAGTCAAAGGGGTCTAGGAAGAGGCCAGGCTTGGAGAACAAGGCCTTTAGGAAGGGGAGAAGGACACAGAAGTGTAAGATTATTAAAAGAAAAAATATTATTAACAGAAACATTTTGGTTCATTTTTATTTATTTATTTATTTGAGAGTGACAGAGAGAGAGAAAGAGGCAGATAGATAGAGAGAGAATGGGCACGCCAGGGCTTCCAGCCTCTGCAAACGAACTCCAGACACGAACTCCAGACGCGTGCGCCCCCTTGTGCATCTGGCTAACGTGGGTCCTGGGGAAACGAGCCTCGAACCGGGGTCCTTAGGCTTCACAGGCAAGCGCTTAACCGCTAAGCCATCTCTCCAGCCCAACAGAAACATTTTAAAAATATTTTATATTTGTGAACAAGAGAGAGGGAGATAATGGGCACGCCAGGGCCTCTAGCCACTGCAAATGAACACCAGACACATGTACCACATTGTGCATCTCGTAGGTCCTGGGAAGTTGAACCTGGGTCTCTAGGCTTCTCAGGCAGGCGCTTTAACCTCTAAGCCATCTCTTCAGCCTAAAAAAAAAAAAAATTTTTAAGTAAAATCTCACTCTAGCCCAACCTGACCACAAACTCATTCTGTAGCCCAGACTGACTGAAACTCACAGCAGCCGTCCTTCCTTAGCCTCCTGAGTACTGGAGTTACAGGTGTGAGGCACCACACCCAGTTAAAAAAAAGACTTAAAAAGTTTATTTATTTGTGGGGGAGAGGAGGAGAGGGAGAAAGATAAAGACAGAGAATGAGAATGGGTATGCCAGGGCCTCCTACCTCTGCAAATGAATTCCAGACATATGTGCTACTCTGTGCATCACAGGTAATAGGGAATCAAACCTGAGCCTTTGAGGCTTTGCAATCAAGCACCTTTAACTGCTAAACCATCTCCCCAGCCTTCAAAAGAGAAATTTAAAATTTTTTCTGATTTATTTATTAATTAGAGAGAGGGAGAGTGAGAATGGGCATGCCAAGGCCTCTAGCCAATGCAAATGAACTCCAGACACAGGCGCCACCATGTGCATCTGGCTTACATGGGACCTGGAGAGTCAAACCTGGGTCCTTCGGCTTCATAGGCAAGCACCTTAACTGCTAAGCCATCTCTCCAGCCCAAAAGAGAATTTGGTTTTTTTTTTTTTTTTTTGATTTTCGAGGTAGGGTCTCACTCTAGCTCAGGCTGACCTGAAATTCACTCTGCATTCTCAGGGTGCCCTCAAACTCATGGCAATCCTCCTACTTCTGACTCCTGAGTGCTGGGATTAAAGGCGTGTATCACCATGCCCAGCTGCTTTTAATGGCGATTTCGGTAGAGAGGTGCTCAGGAGCATTTCTTTTGGCCTTTCTTCCAAGCAGGCAGGACCACAAGGGAGGCTTGTTGTTAGGATATCATACCATGTTAAAGGAGGGCGGGAAGCAGGTCTCTTGTGTACAGAGCTGGCCCACTCATCACACCTGAAGCTCATCGCCCAGTTACTGGGCCAGGCTGAGAAGTTATCTGTAGGCTTCTCTTCCTTGGCACCTCACTTGGCATGGTTGGGGGCAGCCAAAGGCTTCTAAACCATGTGGGTATCTCAGAGCTGCAGGCCAAGTTCCAAGCTCAACCTGTCCAGGTGGGTCAGGATTTCCAGGGCTCAGTGAGAAGCCTGGAATAGAGAGTTTGGGGATACCATGGGCTCTGTTCAACCCTTCCTGAGGTGTGTAGGAGGGGGTGAGGGGCTCTTAATTGAGTGGGATTCTCCAGGTGCATAGAACGTGAGGGTACGGAGAGGGGGCTCTAGCTATCTCTCTCCCAGCTCCCATAGCCCTTGGTGCCTCCTTCTCCTCTGCTCCCCTCCCCCTTTAATTAATTCTGAGTGAGCAGCCTGGCTTTATTGTGCAAGGAGCTAGGGTCTCACTGTGGGAAAAGTCACACCTTCTGAGCAGCTTCTGATGCCATGCAAATGAAGAGACCGTCCAGGAAGCGCTTTCATCTGCACGGTCGCCTGTCCAGCCCCCAGTCCAGTAATTACCCACGTTTCATTTGTTTGAGAGCAATTCCTGGGGGAAGCCACAGGGTGGGAGGGAGTCTGGGGGGTGATGGAATGTCAGGCTCTCTGTGATCCAGGCCACAAAGTGGGGCCGGGCTGGCCTAAGGCTGGTCATTGGCTAGGCCAAAGCTAAACCTGAGGCCCTTGGGTTGGGGACACCTGAGTCTCCAGAGGTGCTGGGTGGGTCCTCTCTGGATCTAGGGAGAAGAGGTAAACCATGCAGAGGGCCCGACTTGCCTTCTAGAGGAGGGATACTCCAGAGGGGAGGGGCAGGAGGGTGGGAATCTGAGCCGGCCTGAAGTGTGAGGAAGGAGCTGACTCTAGCAGGACCCCTGGCCAAGGACCCATGGGAGCTGAGCCCAGAGCAGTGGGACGAGGCCAGGCTGGAGCACCCACCAATTTGTTTATCTTTGAGTTGCTGCCTCCACAGAACCCTCGCTAATGGGGTTTTACAGCCCACTCAAGCTGCAACTGGCCAAGCATCAATCATTACCGCACTTAGTGGTTTGATAGTTAACAGCCTGAACTGAAGCCAAACTGGTTGTTAACTGTGATAACAACTGATTTCAAGGGGTTATTGCCGGCCCAATATGCTCAGCCCATTTATTTCGGGGTGGGGGGGAACAAGCAGGGAACTGTGGCAAGGCCCAGAAAAGGGAGGAGGACTGGGCTGTCCTCGGCCAAACGGCTGGCCACTGTGTCTCCGCGTCAGCACTGGCTTGACGGGCCCCAGGAGTGACTGAGGTCTGCATGGATGCTGGACCACCCAACACCCCCGAGGGCTGTTTGGCCAGGTCAGCTATGCAGAAGTTCCTCTCCAGTCTGCTCGTCCCAACTCTCCACTCTTCTCCTTGCTGACACTCACTCATTGTTTGTTTTGAGACAGGCCCGCATGTAGTCCAGGCTGGCCTCGAACTTGCTCTGTAGCCAAGGCTGGCCTTGAACTCTTATTCTTTCTGCCTCTGCCTCTCAAGCGTTAGGGTCATAGACATGTGCCACTATGCCCAGCTTACTGGTCCTCTCATAGCGAGCTCCTGTGATGCCCTCACGGAGACACCCCCTTGGGGAAGAGACGAACCTGGTAGCCGGGGCTCTACTTGTCACCACCCAGCCAGTAGGGCTGGACCCATCACCCATTCTTCTCTCACTCAGGACTCTTAGTGACCATCAAGCCAACTCCAGAAACATGCCTGTCATTTCAAAGCCAGTGAAGTCCCAACCCAGGTCTCGCCTGGAAGGAATGTGTGAACATTCCACAGCACCAGGTCCAAGCAATGATCATGCTCCATTCTAGAATGCTCCTGTGGCGAAGGACCCCCGGAGTTCTCTGCTCCCTACCCATGGACAACCAGTGGTCCAGAAGCCACACAAAGCTGGCATTAAAAGTCAGGTCTCCATTCTCAGATGCAGGCTGCCTCTGGAGGACTGTACCATCCGTTCATTGAACACATCTTCACCCAGTGCCTATAATATGTCAGGCTCTATTCTGGGCAGAGGGGACAGAACAGGAAATAAGAGAAAACCCCCATTGTTGTGATTCTCATCTTCTAGCAGGAGACAGGAGGGTACATAGCCAGTAGGACACAGTATCAGACACAAACTTAGAGAAGGGAATGAGTGTGAAGGGGGTGGCTGGTGTAAACAGGGTGATCAAAGAAGGTCTTACTGATAAGTTTGTGTTTGAACAGTCACCTGATGGGGGAGGGATGTCCAGGTAGAGGAACAGTAAGTGCAAAGGATTATCACGCTGGGGGAATAGGAAGAAGGCCAGAGGAGTAAAGTGCAAGGAAGATTGGAGGGCTGTAGCTGGGGGTAGGGAAGGATGGAGGACGTTAGAACTGAGTTGAAGCCAGAGGCCAGGCAGGGTGGGTGGTGGTGGAGGACAGATCGTGCAAGGCCATTGGAAGGACATCACCTTTGGCTCAATGAGGTGACACGCCATTGTGGGGTTCCAGCAGCAGCAGAGCAAGACATGAATGAAGGCAGATTTAACAAGATTGCCCTGGCTGATGTGTTGAGACTTGACGGTGGGGGGTAGGGGAGACAAGTTATGAAGTGATTGTGAGAAGGTAGGGGATTGATAATAGTGGATTGGGAGAAGTGAGAAGAGATTGGAATTTGGGGCTGTTTTTGTAGATACAGATGACAGGATTTGTAGATGAGTTTAGATGTGGCCTGTGTGAGACAAAGGCATCTAGGCGCTGCTAAATTTTCTGGCTTGAGCAACTAAAAGGAGGCCCCATTTACTACCAGAGTGGAAATGGCTCCAGGTAGGGCAGGTTCAGAGGGGAGAGGGAGTTTGAGTTTGGGCCTATGAAGTTTGAGCTGACTCAGTACTCTAGAGGAGGTGGTGAGTGGGCAGCTCTGTGAGTCTGGAATTCAAGGGTAAAGTCTTGTGAGAAGATAGAACTGGGGGAGTGTTCAGTGCACAGGTGATTTTCAAGGCCAAGAGACAGAATAGATTCTCTAAGGAGTGAGTGGAGCCAGAGGAGAAGAGAGATCCACGCTTTAACCAGTAAGAGGTTAAAGTGAAGAGGGAGTCCTGGTAAAGAAGATTGAGGAGGTTCAGGAGAGATGGCTTAGCAGTTAAGACTGCACAGACTAGGACCCAGGTTCAATTCCCAGTACCCATGTAAGCCAGATGCATAAGGTGGCACATACATCCGGAATTCGTTTGCAGTGGCTAGAGGCCTTGGCATGTCCATTCTCTTTCTGTGTGTGTAATAAACAAATAAAAATAAAGTACAGGACTAGAGAAATGGCTTAGTGGTTAAGGCACTTGCCTGCAAAGCCTAAGGACACAAATTTGATTCCCCAGTACACACATAAACCAGATGCACATGGTGACACACGCATCTGGAGTTTGTTTGCAGTGTCTAGAGGCCCTGGTGCACCTATTCTCTCTCTCTCTCATAAATAAATAAATAAAAATAAAATATTTTTAAAATTTGAAGGGCTGGAGAGATGGCTTACTGGTTAAGGCATTTGCCTGTGAAGCCAAAGGACCCAGGTTCAATTCCCCAGGACCCACATAAGCCAGATGCACAAGAGGCACATGCGTCTTTGTTTGCAGTGGCTAGAGGCCCTGGAATACCCATTCTCTCTCTCTATGTGTCTCTCTTCTCTCTATCTTTCTCTGCTTGCAAATAAATAAATAAAATTTATTTTTAAAAAGAAAGAATGAATATTTAAAAAAATTAAAAGAAGATTGAGGAAATGTGGTACCTTGGGTGGGAGGAAGCTGGGGAGAAGAGTGCGGTGTCCTATAAAGCAAGAGACAGAACAGCTTTTTTTTTTTTTTTAAAGAATGGCATTTCTTTTTTAAAAAAATTGTTTTTGTTTGTTTATTTTTATTTATTTGAGAGCGACAGAGAGAGAAAGAGTGAGAGAGTGAGAGAGGGAGAGAGAGAGAGAGAGAATGGGCGTGCCAGGGCCTCCAGCCACTGCAAACGAACTCCAGACACGTGCGCCCCCTTGTGCATCTGGCTAACGTGGGTCCTAGGGAATCAAGACTCGAACCGGGGTCCTTCACAGGCAAGCGCTTAACCGCTAAGCCATCTCTCCAACCCAACAGAACAGTTTTATTTTGATTTATTTATAAGGAGAGAGAGGGAGGGGAAGAAAGAAAGAAGAGAAAAGAAAGGAAGGAAGGAAGGAAGAAAGAGAGAAAAAATGTGCATTCCAAGGTGCCTTGCCACTGCAACTTTGGACACGTGCGTCACCTTGTGCATCTGGCCCTACATGGGTATTTGGGAGTCAAACCTAGGCTGTCAGGCTTTGCAAGCATGCATCTTTAACTGCTGAGCCAACTCTTCAGCCCCCCCAAACAGTTTTAGAGTCTCCAGCCATAAATAGGTTAGGGAAGGTTTCATTGTCATAGTCCACATAGTCCATCTTCCTCTCTCACCCCCACCAAATCCAGGGCCAAGAAGTGGCCAAAAATCAGAGCTGGTTTCACCTGTGAGCCTCCTGGATTCTCCTCCTCCTTCTTCTTTTTAATATTTTATATATTATTTTAGCAAGAGAAAGACACACCCCCCCACACACACAGAATGGGTGCACCAGGGCCTGTAGCTGTTGTAAATGAACTCCAGACACATGTCCCACTTGGGCATCTGGCTTACATGGGTACTGGGGAATTGAAACTGGGTCCTTAGGCTTCACAGGCAAGCACCTTAACCACTAAGCCATCTCCTCAGCCCCATCCTCCTGGATTCTTCTCTTAACTCCAACCCTGCATCTCATCAGCAGGCCCTGCTGGCTTAGCTTCGAGCACAGCTCTCCCATTCGGTCCATTCACTGACCTATTTCTCTGCTGCCACCACCCTGCGCCTAGCCATTGTCAGTTCTTGTGGGGCTTGTGGCAATGGCCCCTGAACTCTGCTCTGCACCCCTGCGCCGCGTTTCTCTCTTACCCCCTTCCATGTGCTCTGTGCTCGGTCACTGGGATTTTCAAAGCACAGATCTGATCATGTTTCTCCCATCATACCTCCCCTGGAATTCAAACCCCCTTCTGCGGCCTGCAGACTCTCCTATGTCCTGGCTCCTGTCCTCTTCCTCTCTAACCTCTCTGTCTCCCCGCCCTCCTGCTCATCTGCTCTCCTCTGGTCACTCTTCTTTCAAGCTTCTCAAAAAAGCCAAGTGGGCAACTGCTTCTCTGTGCCTCGAAGCCTAGCCTTCGCGCTGGCTGTTCTCCCTGCTTGGAATGCTTTTCCTTGGGCTCACTGGACCGTGTGATGGGAAACTCACTAACTCACTGCTGTCCCTCTCTGCTCTGGTTTTTTTTTTTTTTTTTTTTTTTTTTCAAGGTAGAGGGTCTCGCTCTAGCTTAAGCTGACCTGGAATTCACTATGTACTCTCAGAGTGGCCTTGAACTTACGGTGATCCTCCTACCTCTGTCTCCTTTTCTTTGGGGAACTGGAAATTCAAGCTAGGGCCTTGGACATGCTAGGCAAGCACTCTACTACACAGCCACATCCCCAGCCCTCTTTTCACTTTTTTTTTTGTTGTTGTTTTTCAAGATTGGGTTTCACTCTAGCCCAGGCTGACCTAGAACTCACTATGTAATCTCAGGGTGGCCTCAAACTCACAGTGATCCTCCTACCTCTGCCTCCCGAGTGCTGGGATTAAAGGCATGTGCCACCATGCCCAGCTTCTTTTTACTTTCAAAAACAAAAACAAAAAAACCAAAAAATTTTACTTAGATTTATTCCTTTGAGAGACAGAAAGAGAGAGAGAGAGAATGGGCACACCAGGGCCTCCAGCCACTGCAAATGAATTCCAGACACATGCACTACCTTGTGCACCTGGCTTACCTGGGTCCTGTGGAATCGAACCTGTGTCCTTTGGCTTTGCAGGCAAGTGCCTTAACCATTAAGATATCTCTCTAGTCTGCTTTTTACTTTTTATTTGAGATGAGGTCTCACTAAATTGCTCAGGCTGGCAGGGTGTGGTGGCGCACACCTTTAATCCCAGCACTCAGGAGGCAGAGGTAGGAGGATCGCTGTGATTTAGAGGTCACCCTGAGACTACATAATGAATTCCAGGTGAGCCTGGGCTAGAGTGAGACCCTACCTCAAAAAACAAACAAACAAAAAACAAAAAATGAAAAAATAAAATAAATAAATAAATTGCTCAGGCTGGCCTGGAACTCACTCTATAGTCCTGGAAGGCCCTGAGCTCTAGATCCTCCTGTCTCAGTTTCCCAAGTATGTAGGATTATAGGCCTGTTTTCTACGTTTCACTTACCATGTTCTAATATTTTCTTGATTTTTATTACTTCTTGGCTTCTGGTCTGTTAGCACTACCTCCTAAGAGAGCAGGAACTTGGTGTGACTTGCTCACTGCCTGAAGACATCATGACACACCATGGGTGGTCCGTGAATGTTGGGCAGTGTGCTCAATGGAGAAAGTAAGAGCAGCCTGAGGTTGTTCAATAGAGAGGATAGGTTGAGAGTGCCCTGAATCCACGGACTTATAGGATGCCCTGGAATGGATGACTTCTGTTAGCACATGCAGACCTGCACTGTCTTGTTTGCTTATTTTATTGTTATTTATTTATTAAGAGACAGAGAGAAAGAGAGGTAGAGAGAGAGTGAGTGAGAATGGGCATGCCAGCGCCTCTAGCCACTGCAAACGAACTCCAGACACATGTGCCACCATGTGCATCTGGCTAATGTGGGACTTGGAGAATCGAACCTGGGTTCTTAGGCTTTGCAGGTATGTGCCTTACTGGCTAAGTCATCTCTGCAGCCCTTGATTATTTTATTTATTTATTTATTTTTAATATTTATTGTGTGTATGTGTGTGTGTGCACACACACAGGTTTATGTGGGAGTGTGGGGACACACGTGCAATCGAGTGCTTGAGGAGGTCGGAGTCCTTAACCGTCCACCTCCCTTGAGGCAGGGTTTCTCACACTGATCCTCCCTCTGCTGTACTTTGCTGGGCTTGCCTGAAGCTTCCAGAAATTCTGTCTTAGCTTCCTGTCTCCCCACCAGCAGCAGCCTGCTTGGATTGCAGAAACCCACCACAGTTTGTGGCTTGCTACATATGGTCTGGGAATTGAACTCAGGTACTTTGCGTGGGTGGTGAGGGCTTTCTCTCACTGAGCCATCTCTCCAGCCCTCACTTGGTTATTTTGTTG
Organism: Jaculus jaculus; assembly: GCF_020740685.1. Lineage (NCBI taxonomy): Eukaryota > Metazoa > Chordata > Mammalia > Rodentia > Dipodidae > Jaculus > Jaculus jaculus. The sequence continues at coordinate 33,314,930 of NC_059102.1, forward strand.
AGATGGGCTCTCATTCTGGAGACTAGGCCGAACTGGACCTCCCTATGTAGTCAGCCTTGGGGCTGGCCCCAAACTCCCTGCAGTCCTGGGGTCTCAGTCTCCTGAGTGCTGGGAGTACAGATACGCATCACTGTTCCACCAGGGTCTGCATGATTTCACTAATGGCCCCAGGGTCCATTTTCTGAAGTCACAATAACTGTCCCCTAAACCTGGACAAATGGATATCAAAGCAGTGCCTGTTGCAACGGTTTCCTCAGAATCTCCCCAAATTCGGCTTCCTCAACTGCTTTTGTTTCCATAGCAACCAGGGGACTTTAATAGAGACAGGGCATAGAGAATTAAGAGCCAGAGAGAGCAGAGGAGAGAGGAGGAGTAAGTGGTAACAAGACAGATGGGAGCTGGCAGGAATTCCAGGGGGATCCCCAAGTCCATGTTACTCTGGAGGTTTGTGCCAAGAAGGTCCCTTTGGTTACCCCCCTTCCCCATCTGGATCTCCTGTTGACCCCCAAGAAGTAACTGTCCATCTGGGTAGGCCCAGAACTGACCGCTCATGTGGGCCCCTCCCACTGGCTGGCAGATGCTGTGCGCGGCTCAGGCTCCTGTCCTGTGGTCTGCTCTGTTCTTCAGCAATAGAGAAATGAGTCGAGCTCTGGGTTGGGTCCGGAAGCACATCTTTTTCCTTCCGTCTCATGGTGGGGTGTGGGGGGAGACAAGAGGGTCCGAGTGTTATCCCAAGCTGGGCAGGGTCCCTTGCACTGTCATTTGGGGATTGTGGTCAGGCCTCTAATCATGCAGGGTCAACCAGGTCAAGCTTAAGGCCTGGCTGGAGGGGCTCATACAAGAGGCCAGGCCTGGGCACTTCTTTGAGAGGACCAGGAGAAGCCTGGACAGAGCCTTTCTGGGGGTGGAACCCAGGGGGCTGAAAACACCTGGGCCTGAGGCCTGGGAGGGAAATAACTGCCCACTCCCAAGGAGCCTGAGGGGTCTGTAGCACCTGCCAGCCGCTGCAGCCTCTTGGTCCTGAGACCCAGGCCGGCTGCCTAGAGAACAGGTCAGGGACTTTCAAGAGGGGGGTGGCCAGGGCTAGCACCAGCTTTCACACTTGTCCCTCTGCCTGCAAGCACGCAGGGAAGGCTTCAGGGAAGTGGCTGGAACCTGAGCCTAAGACAATACTCATGTCCCCCAAACACTGTCCCTGTCTTGGGTCTGTTTCCAATCTCTGATTCAATCAGTTTAATTTCTCTCCTTCTCTCTGTCTTTTGTGCTGGATTGGCACTCAGTCATTTTAATTTGACAAATACCAAGTCCTGTAGAATCAATCTCCCCCCCCCCCCCGCTCTCTCATTGGTTGTTTTTCAAGGCAGTGTCTCTCTCCAGCTCAGGCTGACCTGGAAACTTACTCTATAGTGTCAGGCTGGTCTCAGACAGTGAGCCTCCTACCTCAGCCTCTCGACCTCCCAAGTGTGTGCTACCATGTCAAGCATAGAATCTCTCTCTCTCTTTTTTGTTTTGATTTTTTGAGGTAGGGTCTCTCTCTGGTCCAGGCTGACCTGGAATTAACTATGCAGTCTCAGGGTGGCCTCGAACTTACGGTGATCCTCCTACCTCTGCCTCCTGAATGCTGGGATTAAAGGCGTGCACTACCACGCCCAGTTTAGAATCTCTTTTAAAAATATTTTTCTTTAAAAATTTTTAAATTTTTATTTATTTATTTGAGACAGAGAGAGGGATAAAGGGAGTGAAAATGGGCACACCAGGGCCTCTAGCCACTGCAAACAAACTCCAGATACAGGTGCCATCTTGTGCATCTGGCTTATGTGGGACCTGGGGGAATTGAACCTGGGTCCTTAAGCTTCACAGGCAAATGCCTTAGTAGCTAAGCCATCTTCTCCAGCCCTCTTTTTTTTTTTTTAAAAAAAAAAACTTTTTAATTGACAACTTCTATATTTACAGACAATAAACCATGATAATTCCCTCCCCTCCCCCACTTTCCCCTTCACAACTCTGCTCTCCATCATACCCTCTCTCCATTAGTCTCTCTTTTATTTTGATGTCATCAGTTTTTCTCCTATTATGAGGGTCTTGTGAAGTTATTGCTAGGCACTGTGAGGTCGTGGATATTGGGGCCAAATTCTGTCGGGACAGTTGTATGTAAGGAATGGTACCCTTCCTTTGGCTCTTACATTCTTTCCACCGCCTCTTCCACAATGGACCCTGAACCTTGGAGGGTGTGAGATGTTTCAGTGTTGGGCCCTCCCCCATCCCTTCTTCTCAGTACTATATTGCTTTTGGGTCATCCCAGTAGTCACTGCCAACAGAAAAGTGAAGCTTCTCTAATCAAAAGTGAGAGTGGGGCTGGAGGCATGGATTAGTGGTTAAGGCATTTGCCTGCAAAGCCAAAGGACCCAGGTTTGATTCCCCAGGCTCCATGTAAGCCAGATGCACAAGGTGCACATGCGTCTGGAGTTCATTTGCAGTGGCTGGAGGCACATTCTCTCTCTTTGTCTGCCTCTTTCTTTCTCTCGCTCTCTCAAGTAAGTAATTTTTTTTTTTTTTCGAGGTAGGGTCTCACTCTAGCTCAGGCTGACCTGGAATTCACTATGTAGTCTCAGGGTGGCCTCGAACTCTCGGCGATCCTCCTACCTCTGCCTCCCAAGTGCTGGGATTAAAGGCGTGCGCCACCACGTCCGGCAAGTAATTTTTTTGAGTGACAGTAGCATTAATATATGAATATGAATATTAAGTGTAGTGGTTTTAGGGTAGTTTGGTGAGAATAATACATGCATTTAGCCAGACAAGAGCAGGCTTTATACTCCTAAGGCTCATGACCTCCCCTGCCATAGGCTTTTAATTAGGTTTTCAGTACCAGGCATGTATTCCCTCCCATAGAGTGGGACTCCAGTCCAATTAGAGAGCAGTTGGTTTCCCCCAGAGTAGACATGCCACTATTGCACCCATTTGGTCATTTGGTCTGTCTGGCCAAACTTGAGGCTTCCAGTGTTGACTGTTTTCACTGCAGATGACTTCTGTCTCCCATAGGACTGCATGCAGTGCAGCTGTTTCCAGCTTTCAGTTGGCTGGTTTACAGGGAGGGACACACACACACACACACACACACACACACACACACACACATTCTCTCTCTCTCTCTCTCTCTCTCTCTCTACATATATATATTGGTTTTTCAAGGTAGGGTCTCACTCTAGCTCAGGCTGATCTGGAATTCACTCTGTAATCTCAGGGTATCCTCGAACTCACCACAATCCTCCTACCTCTGCCTCCTGAGTGCTGGGATTAAAGGCGTGTGCCCCTGTACCTGGTTTAAAAACTGTTTTTAAATATATTTTTATTTATTTGCAAGCAGAGATTGAGAGAGAGAGAAAGAAAGAGAGAGGAGAGAGGGAGGGAGAGACTGAGTATGCCAGGGTTTCTAGCCACTGCAAATGAACTCCAGATATATGTATCACCTTGTGCACTGGCTTTATGTGGGTACTGGTGAATCAAACCTGGGTTGTCAGGTTTTGCTGGCAAGCACCTTAACTGCTGAACCATCTCTCTACCTCCTTAAAATATTTTTTAAAATTTATTTGAGTGCTGGAGAGATGGCTGAGTGGTTAAGGCACTTGCCTACAAAGCCTAAGGACCCATATTTGATTCTTCAGTACCCACATAAGCCAGATGCACATGGTAGAGCATGTATCTATAGTGCATTTGCAGTGGCTAAGAGGCCCTGGCACATCCATTCTCTATCTCTCCCCCTCTCTGTCATAAATAAATAAAAAATAATTTAAAATATTTTTATTTAGAGAGAGAGAGAGAGAGAAACAGATAGAGGAAGAGTATGGGCACACTAGGACCTCTTGCTGCTGCAGATGAATTCCAGATAAAAGCAACACTTTATGTATCTGACCTTACGTGGTGATTGAACCTAGTTATCAGGCTTTGCAACCAAGCACTTTTTTTTTTTTTTTTTTTTATGGATGTAGTGTCTCACTCTAGTTCAGGCTGACCTGGAATTCACTATGTAGTCTTAAGGTGGCCTCAAATTCACGGCAATCCTCTTACCTCTGCCTCCCGAATGCTGGTATTAAAGGCGTGCGCCACCATTCCCGGCTCAACCAAGCACTTTTAACCCTTCCCAGCCCCTAGAATTTTTGTGTGTTTGTGTGTGTGTGTGTGTGTGTGTGTTTGTAAAATTTAATTTTTCTTTATTTATTTGAGAGAAGAGAGAGGGAGAGAGTGGGCGTGCCCAGAGCTTCTAGCCACTCACTGCAAATGAACTCCAGATGCATGTGCCCCCTTGTGCATCTAGCTTACGTGGGTCCTGGGGAATTGAACCTGGGTCTTTTGGCTTTGTAGGCAAGTGCCTTAACCACTAAGCCATTTCTCCAGCCCAGTTTCATTAGTTTTTTTGAAGCAGGGTCTCATCCTAATGCAGGCTGATCAGAAATTTACTCTGTAGCCTCAGGCTGGCCTTGAACTCACAGAGTGCCTCCTATCTTAGCCTCCCAAGTGCTGGGACGAAAGGTGTGCATTGACATCTCTCTTTAAAAAGAAGTCCCAAGCCCCATCCTAACAAACACGTGGGCCATGGTGTGCTTCTCCACTTCCGCCAGCCTCCCTGGGCTTCCTCTGCGCCCTCCCCTCTGCCTTCTGCAGGGCGCTCAGTGTGGAAGAGCAGGCTCAGGAAACATCACGGAGGGTAAGCCACTGTGTAGGATTTGCTGACGGCAGACTAATGGAGCAGGAAGGCCAGTAGCTATCTTGCTCTTGGGCTTCTCCAGAGTTTAAGTCTTGGGCTCAGGTCCCAGGCCCTTCCCTGAAGTTAGTCCTGATCCTCCCAGGGTGGTTGAGCTTGGGGGTTCTCAGGGGGCAGCAGAGGAGGTTCCTGAGAAGGGATATGTTATAGGCAGCTCAGGACAGGAGAGTGGCTCCTACAGAAGCCCTTAAGTGAGGCACGTTTGTGAGCTGGGGCTCTGAGTAAAAGCTGAGAGACCAGGCAAACCAAATGACCAAACTGGTAAAATGACCAGAGGTTTGCAATGAGTGTGAGTAGGGGAAAGAGGCTCAGCTTGTGGTGTCTGAAATTTCTGCAATTAATTTTGACCGGAGAGCTTGAGAATGAGCGTGTATGCCGGTAGTGGAGGACAGGAGAACCTGGGGGAGGCAGCAGGTCATCTGAAGGGTGCAGGACCCTGCGTGAGGCCCTTTCATCAAGTCAGTAGGATGGGTTAAGGGGGAAGAGAAAAGAAGCAGGGGGGCGTGTCTTCAAGTGTCCACTGTCCTCTGTACTCATACCTGACACAGATGTAGCACTCCAGACCCAAACCATGTGAAGGAAGGAATTGAGAGCAATGGCACAGACACAATCTGAAATCGGGTGGCTTAGGGTAATGCAAGGGCCTTGGATTTAGACCTCTGTCAGTCTGTCACAACCTTTAGCAGATCATGTTGCATCTCTGAATTCTAGCATCCTCACCTGCCACACGTCACCTTTATATAAGTATGTAAAATGTCCAGTGAGTGTTTTCACAATGACTCCTGGAGAAGTTGGGCCCCCTGAGCGCCGATGCTGAGCCCAGGTTTGTACAGTAATGTCAGGCAGGGGCACACTGAGGCACTGCTTTGCAGATGGAGCCTCCAGGGGGGCTGCTTTTCTGAGAAACAATTTGCCAGTCCAAGGTCCTCATGTCACCAGGAAGCAGGCAAAAATCAAGGGCAAGGTCCTGCATGGTGCCTGGTGTCTCCCTCAACCTTCCAATCACTCAAGAAGGCGTGGCTACCAAGTCTGGTCCCTGAGAAATGCAGATGACATGGTGGCCTGTACGGGAGAGGTTGTCCCTGCTTGCTCTAAGAGACCAAGGTAGAATATTTTGTTTTATATTTTATTTATGTATTTGAGAGACAAAAAGAGAGAGAATGGACACACCAGGGCATTTAGCCACTGCAAATGAACTCCAGGTGCACGCACCACCTTGTGCATCTGGCTTACATGGGTCCTGGGGCATCAAAACTGGGTCCTTAGGCTTCACAGGCAAGAGCCTTAACTGCTAAGCCATCTCTCCAGCCTTTTTTTTTTTTTTTTGAGGTAGGTTCTCACTCTGCCCCAGGCTGACCTGGGATTCACTATGTTGTCTCAAGCTGACCTCAAACTCATAGTGATCTTCCTACTTCAGCTTACTGAGCATTGGGAATAAAAGCACGTGCTACCATGCCCAGCTGCCAGAGTACAAGTTTTTATAGTCTGCTCCTCAGAACTGGGCTATGTAGTTCCTCTCTCTAACCCTCCAAGAAGTCCAGACAAGTTGGGGAGGTCAGGTTTGAGTTGGCTGAATTTGGAAAGAACAGAGGAGAGACTGGGGAGATGGCTTCTTCAGTAAGAGCACTTGCAAGAGGAGGGCCTAAATTCAATGACCAGCACCCACATAAAAAGCTGGGTGTAGGGGCTGGAGGGATTGCTTAGTGGTTAAGGTGTTTGCTTGCAAAGCCAAAGGATCCTGGTTCGATTCTCCAGGACATATGTTAGGCAGATGCGCAAGGGGGGTGCATGCATCTGGAGTTCATTTGCAGTGGCTGGAGGTCCTGGCACGTCCATTCTCTCTCTTTTCCTCTCTCTCTTTCTCTCAAATATACATATAGCTGGGTGTAGCCACAAAAGAGCAATACAGAAGGACATCTGAAGTCTTCCTCTGGCCTCTGCATGCATATACATGGGTCATGCACATATGTGCACTCAAGAGCACACATCAAACAAACAAGAGAGGAATCAAGCATGGGGGACAGAGATTCATCACTGAGAGCTTCTCATCTGTCTGCCTTTCCAGCCAGATGCGACCTTTTCCTTCCCTCAGTGCCTTGATTCAGGACAAATTTATGGAGCACTTCCTGCATGTCAGGCACCAGTGTCTTGGGAAGCCATGATGAGCAGGTTGGGGAGACCCGGACTTCCAAAGCTCCCCGTCTGCTAGCTAATCCTGATGACTGGCAAGGATTGGTCATGGTGATGATGCGCAGTAGAGTCTGAGACAGGAAGAGGAGGGCTGTGTGAGGAAGGGGGACTTAGGGAGGACGGTGTTCAGGTCAGACCTAGTTCTGAGCCAATAGAACCCTCTGGGAACAAGGACCCCAGGCTGGTTGTGCTGGAGGCAGCTCAGCTCAGCTTAAATTCAATTCAACACCCACTGTGGTGGCTTGATTCAGCTGTCCCCCATAAACTTAGGTGTGCTGAATGCTAGGTCCCCAGTTGATGACAATTTGGGAGCTAAAGCCTCCTGGAGACAGTGTATTGCTGGGAGGTGGTGGTATAGTCAGGTTCGCATTGCTGGCAGAAATCACCCGACCAAGAGCAGCTTTTGGGGAAAAAAGGGTTTATTGTGGCTTACAGACTCAAGGGGAAGCTCCATGATGGCAGTGGGAAAACGATGAGATGAGCAGAGGGTGGACATCAACCCCTGGCCAACATCAAGTGGACAACAGCAACAGGAGAGCGTGCCAAACACTGGCAGGGGAAAACTGGCTATAACACCCAAAAGCTTGCCCCCAGTAATGCACTGCCTCCAGGAGGCCTTTATTCCCAAATTTCCATCAGCTGGGGAACCTAGCATTCAGAACACCCAAGTTTTTGGAGGACACCTGAATCAACACCACAGGTGGGCTTACAGGTGTTACAGTCAGCTTTCTTTTGCCAGTATTTGACACGCTCTCCTGCTGCCGTTGGCCAGGAGGTGATGTCCACCCTCTGTTCATGCTATCGTTTTCCCTGCCATCGTGGAGCTTCCGCTCAAGTCTGTAAGCCAAAATAAACCTTTTTTTCTCCCACAAGCTGCTCTTTGTTGTGTATTTTCTGACAGCAATGCGAACCTGATTGCAACACCCAGAGTGGTGAACTACTGGAGGAAAAGGGTAGATGGGGAAAGCCTCTGCTTTCATACTGCCTATGTGCCCGGACCCTAGACTAGTAAACCTATAGTTGTCATATCATGTGGTCCAGGCATGTTGTATGTTCGCACCGGGTGCCCACTTGCCTGAACCACCAAAGAGGTCACTGAAAAGAAAGGACCCAAGAATGAATAGCTAAAAGAGTCTCATGGACAGTTATGCTTTTCTTTCCTTCCTTCTTTCTTTTTGTTTAAAATTGAACTTCATGAAATTTTTATATTTTTATTATTAGATATGGACATGTTTTGTATCTTCTTTTTTTCTTTCTTTTTATGTTATTTTATTTATTTATTTATTTATTCTTGTTTTTCTAGGTAGGGTCTCACTCTAGCTCAGGCCAACCTGGATTTCACTATGTAGTCTCAGGGTGGCCTTGAACTCATGGTGATCCTCCTACCTCTGTCTCCTGAGTAGTGGGATTAAAGGTGTGTGCCACCAGGACCAATGCCCTTTCCTTCTTTCTTTTTAAAAAATATTTTTTATTTGGGTTGGAGGTATGGATTATCAGGGCCAATGCCCTTTCCTTCCTTCTTTCTTTCTTTCTTTCTTTCTTTCTTTCTTTCTTTCTTTCTTTCTTTCTTAACAATATTTTTATTTGGGTTGGAGTTATGGATTAGCAGTTAAGGCACTTGTCTGGAAAACCTAAGGACCCAGGTTTGATTCCACAGTACCCACATAAACCAGATGCCCAAGGTGATGCATGTGTCTGGAGTTCATTTGCAGTGGCTGGAGGCCATGGCACACCCATTCTCTCTATCTACCCCCCCCCTCCCCCCTCCCTCCCTGTCTTTCAAATAAATACATGGACATTTAAAAATAAATATCTATTTATGTATTTGCAAGGAGGAGAGTAGGAATGGTGCGTCGGACCTTCTGCGACTGCAAACGAACTCCAGGTGCATGCACCACTTTATGCATCTGCTTTACGTGGGGTACTTGGGAATCGAACCCAGGCTGTCAGATTTTGCAAGCAAATGCCTTTAACCAGTAAGCCACCTTTCTAGTGCCACCCCCCCTTCTTTTCAAGGTAGGGTCTCTAGCCCAGGTTGACACAGAATTCACTCTGTAGTCTCAGGGTGACCTCAAACTCATAGCAATCCTCCTACCTCTACCTCCCAAGTGCTGAGGTTAAAGGTGTGTGTCGCCATCCCCTGCAGTGCCACCCTTTTGTAAATGCAGCAGAGACTGCCCTGCAAATCACTAGGTAGCCCAGATTGGCCTTAAATTCAAGATCTTCCTGCATCGACGCCCTCCCCCAGTGCTGTGATGACATGTGTGCACCACTATGCTTGAATCGTATTAAGTACCCCCCTCCCTTCCTTTCTCTTCCCTTTCTAGCTTACTGGCCTTTGCTCCTGAGTTTTCTTCCTACTCACACAGAAGTGTGTGCTTGAATCTTAATCTCCTCACCTAGAAAGTGAAGAGTTTGGCAGGCTGGAGAGATGGCTCAGTGGTTAAAGGCGCTTGCTTGCAGCCTCATGTGTCGGACTTGATCCTCAGTGCCTGTGGAACACTGGATGTTAAAGGGGTCCGTGCATCTGTAATTCCACAGCACTTGTGGACAGGGAGTGGGGGAGAGCCAGGAGAATCCAGAAGCTTGTAAGCAGCATTGGCAAGAAAGACTGGGGCTCCTGACGGGGTGGAAGGAAAGGAGAAACACCCCAAGGTTGTCTTTTGACCTCCACCTGCACACCATGGCACACCCACACCCACACATACACACATGCATACATACACACATCACACATGTATACAGACACACAAGTAATAATGATAACAAGTGGCAGAAAGTGAAAGGCTTGATTAGATTGCTTATTTAGAATTTTGTTTTCAGCAACAGAATCTTCTTTTTCTGAGGCAAAACTAGATGGAAAGATACTTCATACAAGACACAAAAGTGATTGGGTGGCTGAAGAGATGAAAATGAAGAGATGGCTTAGTGGTTAAGTACTTGCCTGTGAAGCCTAAGGACCGCGGTTTGAGGCTTGATTCCCCAGGACCCACGTTAGCCAGATGCACAAGGGGGCGCACGCGTCTGGAGTTCATTTGCAGCAGCTGGAAGCTCTCTGTCTCTCTATCTGCCTTTCTCTGTCTGTTGCTCTCAAATAAGTAAAAATAAACAACAAAAATTTTTTAAAAAATGATTGGGGTCTCCCTGTTTCTCCTCCTCCTTCTCCTCCTTCTTTTTGTTTTTCGAGGTAGAGTCTCACTCTAGCCCAGGCTGACCTGGAATTCACTATGTAGTATGCAGTCTCAGGGTGGCCTCAAACTCATGGCAATCCACCTCCCTCTCCCTCCCTAGTGCTGGGATGAAAGGCATGTGCCACCATGCCCAGCTTAATTAATTTTTTTTATTGGTACATGTATTTGTGGGACTGTGCCAGGACCTCTTACCACTGCAAATAAACCCTAGATGCTTGTGCCACATTTTGCATCTGGCTAATGTGGGTGGTGTGGGAATTGAACCAAGGCCTGCAGGCTTTGCAAGTAAGCACCTTTAACCTCTGAGCCATCTTCCCAGCCCCAAGGACCTCCTCATTTCTTTCATCACGCTTGACGCTGTGGCTGTGGCAGGAGGAGACAGTGGGTCTGAGCCCTTCAGGGTTCTCTTGGGCATCCAGAAGAGAAGATAAGGATCCTCTAGAGAGGAAAAGGCAGGTGAGCTTTGGACCTGTCACCTAGGACCACCCCAGGGCTCCAAGGCGACAGTGACTCTAGTATGAGAAGCTAAGCCCTGCTCCTTCATCAGAGCACCTGGGTTGTTCCCACAACCTCCCAGAGTGGGCCCCTGTCTCTTCCTGCACTGACCACTCACACCCAGGGATTATCCCAACCAGAAACTTCCATTTGGAACAAAGCTCCCAGGAATGAAACCTGAGCTGCCACAAAGAGGCTCCTCGGTGAACGGGGAAGTGGCTGGGGAGAGAGAAAAAGAGAGAGAGAGAGAGAGAAACTTGCAATGCGTTGGGAGCCTCAAGGAGGCCATGAAACCCGAAGACAAACGACCAGCCAGCCACTGGTGCTGCAGAGCTGTCTCTGCCTCCTGCAGAGCCAGGGTCGGTGCTGAGCAGAGTGGGGAGCAAGGCTTCCTTCTAGGGGAGAGTAATTGGTGCACCTGTGGCCATGGCCAATATCCCCCAAGAGGCCTTCAGGGCTGGCCTGCAGTCACTCAAGCTGTCTCCTCTCTTCCCAGATTCCCCAGCCAACCCCCCCCACAAAGCTGCTTCTACTAACTCCAATGGGCCACTGGAACCGGAGAGAGGGGCCGGCCAGCAGCGTGGGATCCCGTCCCCCGATGTCTCAGGGAGAGGAGAGAACAGCAATTACAGATGCCCAGCACACTGCGCATATGTTATTTCTGATCCTTGCAAAGTTAATAGCAGCCCCCATTTTTCTAATGAGGAAACAAAGGCTCAGGGAAGCTATGCAATTTGATCCAAGTGCTAGAGTTGGGAAGCGGCTGACCTGAGATTCGAACCCAGGACTAACGTGTCTTGTGCTATGTTGAAATCTTTGATAGCAAGATAAAGTCTTTCTGTCCCTTTGAACCAAAGGAACTGCCAGGGCGATCATTTCTCTAGTTTGGATCCAACACATAAAGAAAGTTAATTTGCACCTGGAGGACTGAGTCTCCTCATGTGTACAGTGGGGTTCACCACAGGGCCTACTGATAGGTGGAGTGCCACAGAGAGAACCCATCACATAGGAAGCACTTAGCGCAGGGCTGGACACAGAGGCCTCACTCTGCAAGTGCTGCCGTGGGAGGTGGAGGATTCTTTTTTTTTTTGGTTTTTCGAGGTAGGGTCTCACTCTGGTCCAGGCTGACATGGAATTAACTCTGTCATCTCAGGGTGGCCTTGAACTCATGGCAATCCTCCTACCTCTGCCTCCCGAGTGCTGGGATTAAAGGCGTGCGCCACCACACCCGGCATGGTAGAGGATTCTTGCTGTTAGCCCAGGCAGCCCAGAGCCCGAGGAAGAAGCCCTCAGCAGGCTACATGAATTAGGCTCAACCCTCTCTTTACTGCCTGTAAGGACACAGGGGTTGGTGGGAAGGAATGTCAGAAAGGCTGGGGACCTCGAGATATTCTGAAAGCCAACAGTGACTTTTCTGCTCCCATCTCCCTGTGTTCCAGGGCCTGAGCCACTTAATGTTGCCACAGAAATAATGTTTGCAGCTGGGCATTCGATTGCCCTGGCATGTCTATGAAGGCCAGATGTGATTCTCAATCCCTCTGGTAGGAGTCCAGAGTTTCCCGTGTGTGTGTGTGTGTGTGTGTGTGTGTGTGTGTGTGTGTGTGTGTGTGTATCCATGCCTGGGTGCACCAGGGCCTCTTGCTACTGCAAATGACACCAGACACTTGTGCTACTTTTTTTGAGGTAGGGTCTCACTCTAGCCCAGGCTGACCTGGAACTCACTCTGTAGTCTCAGGTTGGCCTTCAGCTCACTGTGTCTCCCCAGTGCTGGGACTAAAGGCATATACCACCATACCTGGCTTGTGCCACTTAAAAAAAAACTTTATTTTTATTTATTTATTTGAGAGAGAGAGAGAAGCAGAGAGAGGAAAAGAGAGAATGGGTGCGCCAGGGCCTCCAGCCACTGCAAATGAACTCCAGATGCGTGCACCTCCATATAAGCATCTGGCTTATGTGGGTCCAGGGCGGTCAGACCGAGGTCCTTTGGTTTTGCAGGCGAACGCCTTAACTGCTTAGCCATCTCTCCAGCCCTTGTGCCACTTTTTAATGTGGTTGGCTTAGAAGTTGCACTCTGGAGGGCAGGCTTTGCATGCCAGTGCCTTTAGCCCCTTTCCAATCCTGTGAATCCTTGAAATTAAGCAGATTGGGGGTGGGCAAAGGCGAGAAGGTTGCGCTGGGTCCTGGAGATTGCTGAGTGGCCAGCAGCTTGCACTCTGACAAGGAGTCATTTTGCTGGTGCTGAAGGCCGGGAGCTCTTCCCGATGCTGTGGGCTCTGTAGCCTCTCACCTGCATCTTCCCAAGCTCAGGTTTCCTGGAATGATGAAGGACTGACTGTCTCTGCTCTGCAGGTAGTGGGAATTCTGCTTGTCCCTGTTCATTTCCTCAACATCTGAGCATCTCAGGGACTGGAGTGTGGCTGCCATTAGTGACTGAGGATTGGATTAAAAAATAAACATAAGAGCTGGAGAGATGGCTTAGTGGTTAAGCGCTTGCTTGTCAAGCCTAAGGACCCGGGGTTCGAGGCTTGATTCCCCAGGACCCACGTTAGCCAGATGCACAAGGGGGTGCACATGTCTGGAGTTTGTTTGTTTGCAATGGTTGGAGGCCCTGGTGCACCCATTCTCTCTCTCTCTCTCTCTCTGTTGTTCTCAAGTAAATAAATTTTAAAAAAACCCATAAAACCAGGGTACTCTCTTCAAGACAAACTTGGGGAAGGTTTTTGCTATGATTATTCTTTTCTTGTTGTTTTGTTTTTTGGTTTGTTGAGGTAGGGTCTCACTCTAGCCCAGGCTGACCTGGATTTCACTATGGAGTCTCAGGGTGGCCTTGAACTCATGGTGATCCTCCTACCTCTGCCTCCTAAATGCTGGGATTAAAGGCATGCGCTACCATGCCCAGCTTCAATGATTATTCTTGAGCTGGCATGGTCAGTTGAAGGTGGCAAGTGATAGGGAATAGAGGGCTGGGCAGAATGGCAATTCAGCTTGGTGCTTTGTGTAGAGAAGAGGGTTTATAAAGGACACTCTCCATCAGCAGGCACCACGTCCAGCTGCATTCTACTTTTTACCACATGGAAACCAGTGACTTGTTTTTGTTTCCTGGGAGCTTTTGTCTAATAATAAGTACATACAGTAGTCCTTCCTGATTTACACTTTTGCATTCTGTGTTTTGAGACACCTGTGATGAATTACAATCTAAAAATATCATGTAGAAAAACTCCAGAAATAGACAGTTCATAGGTTTTAAATTATATAATGTTTTATGTTTCTTTCTTTTATAAATTTCTTTTTAATTTTTTATTTATTTATTTGAGAGTGACAGACACAGAGGGAAAGACAGATATATATAGAGAGAGAATGGGCACGCCAGGGCTTCCAGCCTCTGCAAACGAACTCCAGACGCGTGCGCCCCCTTGTGTATCTGGCTAACGTGGGACCTGGGGAACCGAGCCTCAAACCGGGGTCCTTAGGCTTCACAGGCAAGCGCTTAACCACTAAGCCATCTCTCCAGCCCTCTTTTATAAATTTTTATTTATTTGGGGGAGATAGAGAAAGAGGCACATAGAGAGTGAGAAAGAGAGAAAGGGCACACCAGGGCTTTAGCCACTGCAAATGAACTCCAGACACATGTACCACCTTGTGCATCTGGCTTATGCGGGTCCTGGGGAGTTGAACCTGGGTCCTTTGGCTTTGCAGGCAAGCACCTTAACCACTAAGCCATTTCTCCAGCCCTAAATTTATACTATTCTGAGCAGCATGATAAAATCTCATGCCATCCTACTCAGTCCTGCCAGAGATGTGAGCCATACTTTTGTCCAGAGTATCCACGCAGTATAGACTGTCAGCCTATTTGTCACTTAGTAGCTAACTTCGTTATCACATATACTGTTGTGGTATCACAGTGATATGTTCTCATTTTACTTAGAAAATGGCCCAAAGCACTAGAGTAGTGGTAGATATAAAATGATCCCTTTGAGTAAAAAGGCAAAAGCTCATGACCTAATGAGGAGGAAAAAAAAATTATGCTGAGTTTGCTAAACTCTATAGTCAGAATAAATAATCTATCCATAAAATTGTGAAAAAGGAAAAATAAATTCATACTTGCTTTGCTGTTGTATCTCAAGCTACAAAAGTTATGGCCACAGTGCATGATAGAGCTGAGTTAAGATGGAAAAGGCATTACGTGTGCATGTACAGGAAAAACACAGTATACATAGGGCTTGCTATTGTGATTTCAAGCATCTATGGGGAATCTTAGAATGTGTCCCTTATGAATAAGGGGGGGAGAGACTATCGAGAACTGATGGTTGAATATCCACTAGACAATTACAAATGAATGTACTTTTCAATTTTACTGCAACTATGCAGTGTAGCAGGTAAACCAGATAGTGTCAGTACCCTTTAAAGGTAAGAAACTGGGCCTGGGAAATCACTCATGGATAAAGTGCTTGTTGTGTAAGCATGAAGAACTGAATTCAGGTCCCCAGAACTCCTTAAACCCAGACAACTGTAATGACTATCTGTAATCCCAGCATGGCTGCAGATGAGAAGGGAAGCTGAGGTAGGAGAATCCTCTGGAAGCTTGGGGCCAGATAACTTGGCCAATGCAGCACAGAACAAGAGACCGTGCCTCAAAAAGTACGATGAAAGGCAAGAGCTAACACCTGAAAGTTGATCTCTGACCTACACGCGCCCACCATCGTATAAGTGTACCAGCACCCACACATATGAACATACGCCAAAAAAAGAGCTAATAAACTAAGGTGAAAATGTCATCAACATTGACACTGACTCCATACCTCATAAATGCTTTATACTAAGAGCTTACATACCCAGACTACTTCTCTCTGTCTGTACGTGTACGTTACGTAGGTCACATTAATATTCTTTTCTGATGTTGTACTTTTATTTCTTTATTTGAGAGTGAGAAAGAAAGAGGCAGAGAAAGGGAGAGAGAGAGAGAGACAATGAGCGTGCCTGGACATCCAGCCACTGCAAACAAACTCCACATTCATGCACCACCTTGTGCATCTGGCTTATGTGGATCCTGGGGAATTGAACCTGGGTCTTTTGGCTTTGCAGGCAAGCACCTTAACAGCTAAGCCATCTCTCCAGCCCTACATTAATATCCTTTAGCAAGTGCCTCCTATTGATCATCTAATTGACCCAAGGTATTAAGTATGGACATTCCACATTTATAGAGGAGGAAATCAGGCTTCAGCATGGTTAACTAATTTCCCCAATACACATAGCTGGTAAGTGGCCAAGCCAGAACTTGAAGCCAAATCTATTAACTCCAATCTCATTGTATTCTGCAAAGTGTTCCTATTACTAATAATGCAGAGCAGAATGGGATGGAAAAGTGACCTGTGACAGGGACCACTTTTGTGCTGGGAAATTTTGGAGGGGAGTGTTCCAGTTAGTTGGGGAGAAGTACTGAGGAATACTAATTTCCTTGCCCAAGGTCATGCAGTGGATTAATCAGGAATTAAAGGTAAAAGTCGGGTTTTTGACTTTAAGACCACAGTCTTCTAGTACAACAAAATAAGAATGTTGATAGAACTTCTCCTCAGCTACTTGTATTAAAGCAGAAAGTCTTGAGAGACCTTCAGAACCTTAGTGAAATTTGGATGAATTAAAAACACATCAAAGATAGCCAGGCATGGTGGCACAAACCTTTAATTCCAGCTAATCCCAGCACTCGGGATCCAGAGGTAGGAGGATCACCATGAGTTTAAGGCCAGCTTGAGACTACATAGTGAATTTCAGGTCAGCTTGGGCTACAGTGAGACCTTACCTTGAAAAACCAAAAACCAAACCAACCAAACAAACAAACAAAAACATCACTTCAAAGGGCTGGAGAGATGGCTTAGTGGTTAAGGTGCTTGCCTGTGAATCATAAGGACCCATGTTCTACTCTCCAGATCCCACATAACCTAGACACACAAGGTGACACAAGGCAAGATCACATATGCCCACTAGGTGGTGCATGCATCTGGAGTTTGATTGCAGTAGCTGGAGCCGCTGGCACACTAATTCTGTCTTTCTCTCTCTCTTAAAAAAAATCTAGCCGGACATGATGGTGCACACCTTTAGTCCCAGCACTTGGGAGACAGAAGTAAGAGTATCATCATGAGTTCAAGGCCAGCCTCAGACTACATAGTGAATTCCAGGTCAGCCTGAGCTAAAGTGAGACCCTGCATCAAAGAACCTTAAAAAAAAAAAAATCAAAAAGAGGAAAGCTAATACACATACACATACACATTTTCTCTCTCTCTCAGGGAAGGGGGAGAACAAATTCTCCCCTTTTCTTTTCCTGGATTTTTGAGGTAAGGTCTTGCTCTAGCCCAGGCTGACCTGGAATTTCCTTTTTTAATTAGTTATTATTTTTTATTTATTTGAGAGAGATAGACAGACAGAGAAAGAGGCAGAGAGATAGATAGAAAATGGGCGCACGAGGACCTCCAGCCACTGCAAACAAACTCCAGATGCATGCACACCCTTGTGCATCTGGCTTACGTGGGTCCTGGGGAGTTGAGCCTTGAACAGGGGTTCTTAGGCTTCACAGGCAAGTGCTTAACCTCTAAGACATCTCTCCAGCCCTCCTTTTCTTTTTTCTTTCTTTCTTTGTTTTTCTGAGGTAGGGTTTCATTCTAGCTCAGGCTGACCTGGAACTCACTATGTAATCTCAAAATGGCCTCAAACTCATGGCGATCCTCCTCCCTCTGCCTCCCAAATGCTGGGATTAAAGGCGTGTGCCACCACGCTGGGCTTCTTCTTTCCTTTTTTTGAGGTAGAGCCATACTCTTGCCTGGGATACCTTCGAACTCATGGTGATTCTTCTACCTCAGCATCTCCAGTGCTAGAATTAAAGGCATGCACCACCATGCCCAGCTAAACAATACACTTAATTATTTATTTATTTTGGTTTTTTTTTTATTTTTTTTTTTTTTTTTTTTTTTTTTTTTTTTTAGGTAGGGTCTCTAGCCAAGTCTGACCTAGAACTCACTTTCTAGTCCCAGGCTGACCTTTAACTCACAGCCATCCTCCTACCTCTGCCTCCAAGTGCTGGGATTAAAGGTGTATGCCATTATGCCTGGTTAACTATTATTTAATTTTAATTTTTTTGTGGTTGAGATCGAACCCAGGGCCTTGGGCATGCTACCACTGGGCTGTGTCCCCAGGCAAAACCAAAACTTACAAACAAGCAAAAAGCATGACAAGTCACTTTCAGGCTTGGAAATCTCCGCTATTCTCTGTGACCATGGAATACTATTCAAATTTCGCAGGTAGGCCTAGGGACTAGATGTTCATATCTATCACAACTGGCCACATTTACCTCCTTCCATTGTTGTGGAAGGTTCTAATGATCAGATTGGGACCAGAGAGATGGCTAAGTGGTTAAAGATGCTTGCTTGCAAAACCTGCCAGTCCAGGTTCAATTGGCCAATACCCATGTAAAGCCAGACTCACAAAGTGGCCTGTGTCTGGAGTTATTTTGCAGTAGCAAAAGACCCTGGTGCACTCATATACTCCTCTCTCTCTCTCAGGTGTGTGCATATGCAAAGAAATAAAAGAAGATCATATATATATATTTGGTTGGTTTTTGTTTGAGGTTTTTTTTTTGTTTGTTTGTTTGTTTTTTTTTTGTTTTTCGAGGTAGGGTCTCACTCTGGTCCAGGCTGACCTGGAATTAACTCTGTCATTGAACTCATGGCAATACTCCTACCTCTGCCTCCCAAGTGCTGGGATTAAAGGCATGCGCCACCACGCCCAGCTTTGATTTTCTTTTTTTTTTAAGGCAGGGTCTCACTTTAGCCCAGGCTGACCTGGAATTCACTATGTAGTCTTGGGATGGCCTCAAACTCATGGTGATCCTACTACCTCTGCCTCTAGAATGCTGGGATTAAAGCACCACACCTGGCTAGATCAGGTATTTTCAGCATTTCCTAAATACTCTATACTTCTCCACACATTTGTCTTTTTAGGTGCAATTCCCTCTGCCTAGGTGAACTTGTGTGTTACCTTTAAGACCTTGTTGTTTCCTCTGAATTGTCTGCCAGGCCATCTTCTGTGGCCTTATATATTATTCTCTTTATAACATCCAGTTATAAGTCCTCATCTGTGCCATAATCCATCAAGCAGTCTTGGAATTCAGCAGATGTTTTGTACATTTCAATGAATGATAGAAGTCTGTTCTGAAGGCCTTAGTGCTTGGTCTTACCATTATGGTGCAAATAAGAAAGTTGCAAACATGATCTGGAGAGACTTGACCAATAATCCTAGGGTTTGGGGCACTTCAAATTTTAGTGACAGGGGCTGGAGAGGTTGCTCAATGGTTAAGGTGCTTGCCTGCAAAGCCTAACAACTTGGTTTATTATGCATCTAGAGTTTCTTTGCAGCAGCTGGAGGTTCTGGTGCACCCATTCTCCATCTGTCTCTCTTCTCTCTATCTCTCTCTGCTTGCAAATAAAAAAATAAAAATATGTATTTTTTTAATTTAGTGAGAGCCAGGCATGGCGGCACACACCTTTAATCCCAGCACTTGAAAGGCAGAGGTAGGAGGATCGCCGTGAGTTTGAGGTCACCCTGAGACTACATAGTGAATTCTAGGTCAGCTGGGCTAGAGTGGGACCTTACCTTAAAAACCAAAACAAACAAAACAAAACAAAACAAAAATTTAGTGAGGGTTTTAGAAAAGATAGCAGTAATGACAGTTAATATTTATTAAGGGTTTACAGTCTCCTAGGGACTATTCTGAGCTCTTTTTAAAAAATATTTATTTACTTATTTATTTTGGTTTTTTGAGGTAGGGTCTCACTGTAGCTCAGGCTGACCTGGAATTCACTATGTAGAGTTTCACTATGAACTTATGGTAATCCTTCTACCTCTGCCTCCCAAATGCTGGGATCAAAGGTGTGTGTGTGCCACCATGCCCGGCAAAATTTTTATTTTTTATTTTATTTGAGAGAAAGAGAGTGAGAGCAAGAGGGAGAGAGAGGAGAGAGAGAGAGAGAGAGAGAGAGAGAGAGAGAGAGAGAGAAGGAGAGAAAGAGAGAGGGAGAGAGAGAGAGAGAGAGAGAAACAGAGAGAATGGGCATGTCAAAGCCTTTAGCCACTGCAAAAGAACCCCAGACGCATGTGCCATCTTGTGCATCTGGCTTGTCCTGGGAAATCAAACCTGGGTCTTTTGGCCTTGCAGGCAAGCAGTTTAACTGCTAAGCCACATCTCCAGCCCCAAGTAAAAATAGTTAAAAAAATAAAATAAAAAAATGAAATAGAATCCCAAATGGTTTATGGAATTCAGGAGCAAAAGAGCTGGGAAGAGCTGAGAATGCTAACTCATACAGTCCCTAGGGCCACCAGTGGCCACAGAACTCTTGACTGGGGAGCCTCTGGGCTGCTCTTAGGCTCCTTGGACGTCACACAGCGGTTCATTATCTCTAGCTACAGAGGCTACATATCCTGGTTTAATGATCACATCTTTTCCCAGAGTAAGTGTCAGGACTCCAAAAGTGTCTCAGTTCTAGTTTTCTACTTTTTTTGTTGAAATAGAATACCAATACCACTACATTTACCCCTGCAGGGTGTACAGTCTAGCGCTCAGAAGTGCACGGACAGAGCCCCATGATCACCGTCATTATCTAATTCCAGAACATTTTCATCACCCTGAAAGAAACCCTGTACCCACTGTAGTCCCTTTCCCACTCTCTTCCCCTCCCTGGTCTTTGGCAACTGCTAATCTACTATCTGCACAGATCTTCCAAGTCTGTGTACATGAATGGAATCACCTTTGGTATAATGTCTTCAAGGTTCATCCATGTTGTAACAGGAATCAATACTTTAGATAGTAATTTTTTCAGTCACTCTATCTAACCTTTAATATCTTAGCTATTGCATTGTGGGTGTTCTTATAGGGCCCAACAGGAAGTAAGACAGAACAGCATCTGATTGGAAAGGCCATTCTTTTATTGTTTGTTTTGGTGTTTTGTCTTGTTTTCTTCAAGATAGGGTCTCACTATAGCCCAGGATGACCTGGAATTCACTATGTAGTCTCAGGGTGGCTTTGAACTCATGGTGATCCTCCTACCTCTGCCTCCCCAGTGTTAAGACTAAAGGTGTGAGACACCTGGCTTTTTTAAAAAATTGTTTTATTTTATTTTCACTTATTTATTTGAGACACACACACACAGAAAGAGAGAGAGGGAGGGAGAGGGCATACCAGGGTCTCCTGCTGCTGCAAATAAACTCTAGATGCACTCTAGATGCATGTACCACCTTGTACATCTGGCCTAATGTGGGTCCTGGGGAAATGAACCTGGTCCTTTGGCTTTGCAGGCAAGTGACTTAACCAATAAGCCCTGGAAAGGCCATCCTATTGCTTTGGGGCACAGAAGTGTCCAGAGTGGGAATAAGGTAGAGAAGTATCCACATTAGAATTCTGGAATTGACACTTTTATTGTATTTGAGGTCCTGACTTCTGGATGCAGTTATAGACAAACAACCACAGTTTAAACTAATTCTAGCTTCTTAGGGAAAAGCAGTATTTGATAAATTGAAAACTGAACCAGGAGGCTGGGGAAATGGCTCAGTGGGTAAGAGCATTTGTTCAAGCATGGAGACCTGAATACAGTTCCTAGCACCCACATTAAAAGCTGGGCATGAGCCAGGCGTGGTGGCTCATGCCTTTAATCCTAGCACTTGGGAGGCAGAGGTCGGAGGATTGCCATGAGTTCAAGACCACCCTGAGACTACATAGTTAATTCCAGGTCAGCCTGGACCAGAGTGAGACCCTACCTTGAAAAGCAAAAAAAAAAAAGTTGGGCATGGAGCTGGAGAGATGGCTTAGTGGTTAGTGGTTAAGGCACTTGCCTGCAAAGCCAAAGGACCTCGGTTTGATTTCCCAGTACTCACATAAAACAAAGTGACATATGCCTCTGGAGTTCATGTGCAGTAGCAGGAGGCCCTGGTGTGCCCATTCTGTCTCTTAAATAAATAAATAAATAAATATATTTTTAAAAGGGCTAGAGTGATTGCTCCAGTGGTTATGGCACTTGCCTGCAAAAACCTAACAACCGGGTTCAATTTCCTAGCACCCACATAAAGCCAGATGCACAAGGTGGCATATACATTTGGAGTTTGCTTGCAGTGGCTAGGGGCCTTGGCATACCCATTCTGTCTGTCTCTTCTCTTTCTCTCTGCTTGCAAATGAATTAAAAATATTTTTAAAGCCAGGCGTGGTGGCACATGCCTTTAATCCCAGTACTTGGGAGGCAGAGGTAGGAGTATCGCCGTGAGTTCAAGGCTACCCTGAGACTACATAGTGAATTCCAGATCAGCCTGAGCTAGAGTGAGACCCTACCTTTGAAAAGCAAGAAAAAAAAAAAAAATTCTTTAATTAAACAGGGAAGCCAGGCATGACGGCACATGCCTTTAATCCCAGCACTCAGAAGGCAGAGGTAGGGTGATTGCTGTGAGTTCGAGGCCTGAGAATATATGGTGAATTCCAGGTCAGCCTAGACTAGAGTGAAACCCTACCTTAAAAAAAAAAAATTAAACAGGGCTGGAGAGAATAGCTTGGATAGATGGCTTAGCAGTTGGGGAGCATGCCTTCAAAGCCTAAGGACCCAAGTTCAATTCCTTGGTACCCCCATAAACCAGATGTACAAGGTGGCACATGCATCTGGAGTTTGTTTGCAGTGGGTAGAGGCCCTGGCACACACACCCATTCTTTCTCTCTCTCAAATAAATAAATAAATAAACAATATATTTTTATTTTATTTTTTGGGGGGGCTGAGGTAGGGTCTCACTCTAGCCCAGGCTGACCTGGAATTCACTATTTAGTCTCAGGGTGACCTTGAACTCACGGTGATCCTCCTACCTCTGCCTC
This sequence comes from Jaculus jaculus, assembly GCF_020740685.1. NCBI lineage: Eukaryota > Metazoa > Chordata > Mammalia > Rodentia > Dipodidae > Jaculus > Jaculus jaculus. Next base: position 33,337,455 of record NC_059102.1, read on the forward strand.
CTGAGTGCTGGGATTAAAGGCGTGCGCCACCACGCTTGGCTACAATCTATATTTTTAAATTAAACAAATTTTTAGGCAAGGTTTTAGCCCAGGCTGGCCTCAAGCTCTTGGTGATCCTCATACCTCAGCCTCTTGAGTGCTGGGATTGAAGTCATGATCCATAACTCTCAGTCATTGTTTTTCTTTTTTATAGTACTGCCTTTCCTACAATCCCAATACAAGGCCTTCCACATAGAGGTAGGTCCCGAAGAAGGGGAGGGAATACTGTTATAGAGTGTGGAAGCATTTCCTTATCTCCAGGAAACTATTAAAGCATTCTTCCTGAGACTTTAGACCCAGCATGTGGGGCCCCACAACTCCACCTCAGGCAATCAGAAACAGTTTTGAGGTGCCACTAGACTTACATGCCAGCAGCATGGCATGTGGGTTGGCAGAACTGGGAAGGCTGTCCTCAAGGGACAAGTGAGGAGGGCAGGGCACACTAGTCAGGCCTGCTGTGCTGAAAGCAGCAGACGGGTAATTTCCAAATGACCATTTCAAAGGAAGGTTGAGTTTCTGTAAGATAAGAGGGAGAGCAGAGAGCATGCCTATATCTCTAACCCCCGAGCTCCCGGCCGTGATAACAGCTGTGGGGTTGGAAACCTAATGCTGATGAAAGAGTTAAAGGTTGGCTGCAGGCAGCTATCGGTGACACGGGGCAGAACTGAGCATGCTCCTGGAGCGGCTGGGGACTGGGGTTACTCCATGAATAGAGGCCACTCTCAGGGAGTTTTTCCAGGAGCAGAATGGGGTCAGGGAGCCGCTTGGGGGAACAATAGTTGCTACCGACTAGCTGAATTTCTTACAATCACACACCATACCCCCTGATCAAATAGCTCCTTTGTCCGGCTGATATAAAAACATGCCATACAATGATGATTTGGAAGAATGACACGGGTTTGCCTTTCACAGAGATCAGAAGGGCTTGTTGTGCAGCAGGGGGAAAAACATCAGAGTCAAGGAAAACCTGGAGAATAAAAGGAGCAAATGGAAACAGACTGCAACAATGAGAAAAGGGCTGGGTTGCTAGAAAGGCGGACAAGGGCTTGGTTACCAGCAGGGAGATCAAGCAGCCAGGCAGCTCCGAGGAAGAAGCTGCTGGCTGCCTGGTAACCGGGTTCACAGCGCCCCCTTGGAAGCTGTGGGATTCAACAAAGGCAAACTGGAGGAAGAGAGGGCCTGAGCTGGCTCCTGGATGTGAGGCTGGGTCCAGAGACCTGAGAGATTCTCAAGTGGTCCTCCTCTTCTTTCTTCTCCTCCTCCTGTTTCTCTTTCTTCTTATTCCGTTCCTCCTCTTCCTCTGCTTTTTTTTTTTTTTTTCTTTTCCAGGTAGGGTCTCGCTCTAGGCTCTAGCCCAGGCTGACCTTGAATTCATTATGTAGTCTCAATGCTGGCTTGGAACTTGTGTTACAGTGAAGCTGTGAAGAATTGTTCACATTAAGAAAATAAGCAAACGATGCCTAGAGTGTTGTCATTGTTTTGAGACAAAGTCTCATGTCGCCTAGACTATGTCCCTGAACTAGCTTTGTAGCTGAAGAGACCTTGAACTTTGTGTGTGTGTGTGTGGTTTCTCGAGGTAGGGTCTCACTCTAACCCAGGCTGACCTGGAATTCACTATGTAGTCTCAGGGTGGCCTCGAACTCACAGTGATCCTCCTAACCTCTGCCTCCCAAGTGCTGGGATTAAAGGTATGTGCTACCACGCCCAACTTCTTAGAAACAGGGTTTCACTATTTAGCCTTGGCTGGCCTCAAATGTAACAGCACTCTGCCTGACTCTGCCTCCCATGTGTTGGGATCGCGGGGCTGAGCCACCATGACCAGCCAATTCATTGCTTTTAGTGGGTAGGGATCCTGAAGCCTGGGGTGAGACAGTGAATCAGGTCTTGTTTTACAATGGCCTGTCCTGTTTCTCTGACTTTTAAAATGGAGCTGCAGGTGTTTCCCAGCCTTTTGGTTAGAGTAGAAGAGACAGTTGAACTGGGGACTCCTGCCTGACCCAGGGGCTCCTTCCATGATGGAACTCAGGAAGGGTACTGTCCCCTCTGTGTGCTCGTTTCCCTGTCTCCGAAGGGACAGGTGGACACCAGGCACCAGCTGTTAAATGCTTTCTGTGTGTTCCGCTCTGGAGGAAGGCACCAGTAACAGTGAGGCCCAGCTTGTGTGAAAGATTGCCACTGGACCCAGGCGCAAAAGCGCTGTCCAGCCAGGCCACATGGAGACTGGGCTCTGATTCTTAGCTATGTCCTGTAACTGAGGTGGACATGTTTCCTGTCTGTTTCAGGCAGGTCAGAGGGAGACTTTGTGGTTCAAAGAGAGAAAGCTCATATGGCAAGATTCCTGCAGCTCCCAGCCATCAAGTAGGTTTACAATTGTTAGCCACTAATTGACATTCACCTTCAGTGCAGCGACTGTAAATGGATCTGATGCCTTTGTATTACATTTCCCTAGAACTATGTGGGGTTAAAAAGCAGGAGTATTTTGTGTTAATATATTCCCTTTCATCCTCAGACCCTGAAACCCTTTACCAACAGATAGGCAAGTTCTCAATGCTACCCCTGTGGGGAGTGTGACAAGTGCCACTCGCCTCTGTTTCCCAGCTGGAAGGCCTGGGCCACCGGATGGTCCCAAGTCCCACAGTGGGGGCTGGAAACCAAGACGGCCCTGCTGTCCTTCACTGCTCTGGCTTTGGAAGACGTAACAGGCAAGGTTCTGGAAGGCAACATGGGAGGATTGACTCAGGGGCCCCTGGCTTACCTCTGCTATAAAAAAGTGAAAAGGGGGCTGGAAAGAGGCTTAGCAGTTAAGGTACTTACTTGTGAAGCCTAAGGACCCAGGTTCGATTCCCCAGAACCCATGAAGTCAGCTGCATATGGTAGCTCATGCATCTGGAGTTCGTTTGCAATGGCTAGATGCCCTGGCATGCCCATTCTCTTTCTCTCTCATAAATAAATAATATGTGTGTATATATATATATATATATATATATATACACACATTTTTTTTTATTTTTTTGAGGTAGGATTTCACTCTAGCCCAGGCTGACCTGGAATACACTGTGTAGTCTCAGGGTGGCCTTGAACTCATGGCAATCCTCCTGCCTCTGGCTCCCGAGTGCTGGGATGAAAGGCATGTACCACCATGTCTGGATATATAATATATATATTTTAATATTTTCATTTTTATTTATTTATTTGACAGAGAAAGAGGGAGAGAGAGAGAGAGAGAGAGAATGGTTGTGCCAGGGCCTCCAGCCACTGCAAATGAACTCCAGATGCATGCGTCCCCTTGGGCATCTGGCTAATGTGGGTCCAGGGGAATAGAACCTGGGTCCTTTGGCTTTGCAGACTAACGCCTTAACCACTAAGCCATTCCTCCAGCCCAAATAATAAATATATATATATATATGTGTGTATATATACATATACACATATATACATATACATATATACATATATATATACATATATATGTATAATTTTTATTTATTTATTTAAGAGAGACTCTTGCATCTGGCTTAAATGGGTCCTGGGGACTCAAACCTGTGTCCTTTGGTTTTGCAGGCAAGCACCTTAACCCCTAAGCCATCTCTCCAGCCCCCAAATAATATATTTTTTAAAAAGGTTCTTACTGCTCTTATGGTCTTACTATTTTGTATCATTTTCTTTTTATGTATTTATTTATTTGAGAGGGACAGAAAGAGTATGAGCATGTCAGGGCCTCTTGCTGCTGCAAATAAGTTCTAGATGCATGTGCCACTTTGTGTACTGGAGACTCGAACCCAGACCACCAGGCTTTGGAAACAAGTGCCTATAATCACTGAGCAATCTCCCCAGCCTCCCTTTTTAATAGATAATATGTTTTGTACATTTTTGTGGTGCTGGGAATGGAACCTCATGCATGCTAAGCAAGTGCTGTGCCACCATTATGAGGTACATTTTGCTTTGTTTTGTTTGAGACAAGATCTCATGCTGTAAACCACATTAGCCCAGAACTCATTAAGTACCCAGGCTAACCTCAATTTAATGGCAATGAGGGGGAGGGTTAATAAAAATCTAAGAGGGTATGAATAAGTCATATGGAAAACTACTTTTTTGGACAATGGTGCACCCAGAAGCCATAAAAACTAGAAATACTAGAAAAATTTCAGTACCAGGGATGGGATGGTGAGTTTTAGGAAGGAAGGTCCCTGATGCCCCCAAAAGATTATAAGCCATTACCAAGGCTCTTGGTTTCCCACCAGGAATAGATGGTAAGACCCTATTGCTGAAGACTCCACATGCTTGCTCTGCAAGGTCACTGAGAAGCCCTGCAGGCACTGAGCTGAAAACCTCCTTCCTGTAGACCAGCTGACAGAAAGCTGGAAAAAGCTAAGCTGCATGCAGCTCCATGGGAGAGAGAAAAGACATCAGTGGAGATAAACAACAGTAGACACTGCAAGCCTTAAATTTGGCCAGCCAGGCCAAATGAGCCAGCAGATGCAATAGTGGCATGTCTGTTTCGGGAGAAAAAAAACAACTCCTCTCTAATTGGGTTGGAGGCCTGCTCTATAGGACAGAATACATGCCTAATACTGAAAACCTATGACAGGAGACATCATGAGCCCTAGGAGTGCAACACCTGCTGGTGTCTGACTAAATGCATATATTATATTCACCAAACTGCCCAGTAAGCACTTCTCTTAATGTTCATACCCATATATTAATGCTACTCTCACTTTTGGTTAGAGAAGCTTCTCTTTTCAGATGGTGGTGATCTGCAGATGACCCAAAAGGTACCATAGTGCTGAGAAAAAGTGACAGAGGAGTGCTCAGCACTGAAACATCTCTATCACACCTTCTAAGCCTCAGGGTCCATTGCAGAAGAGGTGGTAGAAAGAATGTAAGAGCCAAAGGAAGGGTAAGACTGCTTACAATGCAGTTTTCCAGACACAAAATGGCCTGGATATCCATGACCTTACAGTGCCTGACACTACCTACACAAGACCATCATAATAGGAGGAAAAGATGATGACATCAAAATAAGAGACTAATTGAGAGGGGGAGGGGCTATGATGGAGAATGGAGTTGTGACAGGGAAAGTGGGGGAGAGAGAATTATTATGGTTTATTGTCTATACTTGTGGAAATGATCAAACATAAATTTAAAAAAATTGATGGCAACCTTCCTGCCCCAACCTTCTGAGTGCTGAGATGGCACCATACCTGGTATTATATGGTACTTTAAAAAGGTACAAAAATACCAGACATCAATGTACATGTCTGTAACCATAGCACTCAGCAGGCTGAGGGAAGAGGATCATGAGTTTAAGTCTAGCCTGGGCTAAATTGATTCTGTCTCAAAAAAAAAGAAGAGTTGAGAGCAAATTTCCTCAGTATCTGTGTCTACACACACCAGTCCAACGAGGTGCTGTCCCAATCTCCTGCTAATCTGCTGGCTGGTGGGTGGGGATCATTTCCTGTCCAGCGTGCCCGGAAGCAGAGCCCTGCTCTCTGGGAACTCACCTCCTGTAGGCTCTGGGAGAACCCTGTTAGGGCTGCTCATGGTGGCCCTAGTCTCAGACCTTCCCAAGGGACAATGGCGGGAGTGATGTGATGCACTCAGCTCATGGCCCCACTGATGAGCTCCCCTCTGCCCTACACAGTACACATAGCATTCCCTCCCCTGGAGCAAACCAGTCATCAGATTCTAAGAGCTAGTCTATATATGATTCTAAGAGCTAGTCTACATATGTATTAACACAACCATACAATATTTCTCTTGCTTATATGTGACATACATAGAATATACACTATTCTATACATACAGACCATTTAAAAAATTTTTTGATTTATTTATTTGAGAGTGACAGACAGGGAGAGAAAGAGGCAGCTAGATAGAGAATGGACGTGCCAGGGCCTCTAGCCACTACAAAGGAACTCCAGAAGTGTGCTACCCTTGTGCATCTGGCTAACGTGCATCCTGGGGAATCGAGCCTCAAACCGGGGTCCTTAGGCCTGACAGGCAAGCGCTTAACCGCTAAGCCATCTCTCTAGCCACGTACAGACCATTTTAGAAAGACGAATATAAATGAACAGAACCAAGTTGGGCCGCAGGTCCTGGAGAGCACACTAACACCCTCCAGTGGAGCTTTTGTGTTGGTTTGCTTTGAGGCAGATTTTGCTCCGCAGCCCAAGCTGGCCTCAAACCCGTGATCCTCCTCCCTGAGGCCCGCCCCTCCCCAAGTACCAGGACAACAGGACTGTGCCACCACAGCTGACCTAAACTGCTGGCTTTCTCTACTCTGCTTCGGAGAAACCTATATACAATGCCAGTGGACAAGATACATGAACTAATCACAGAGAAACCACCTCCAAATGAGGGAGGTGGGGCTCACAATTATTTTTCTACAGAAAACATGGAAAACTAGGTGTGGTGGTAAATGCCTATCATCTTAGCACTTGCAAGCTACAAACAAGAGGATTGCAAGCGAGTTTGAGGCCCACCTGAGTTACACAGTGAGTTCCAAGCCAGCTTGGAGTACATAATGAGACCTTGTCTCAAAAAAAAAAAAAAAAAAAAAAAAAAAAAAAACCCAAACAGTAAGAAGAACAAGAAAACAAAAACAGGGCTGGAGAGATGGTTTAATGGTTAAGGTGCTTGCCTATGAAATCCAAGGATCCAGGTGTGATTCCCCAGTATCCACATAACCCAGATGCACAAGGTGATGCATGCATCTGGAGTTCGTTTGCATGGCTAGAGGCCCTGGCTCACCCATTTTCTCTCTATCTGTCTCTTCCTCTCTTTCTCCTCTCTCTCTTTCAAATAAATAAATAAAATATATTAACAAAAACAAAACAAAACAACAATCGCTGGGCATGTGGTGCAGGCTTTTAATTCCAGCACTTGGGAGGCAGAGGTAGGAGGCTCACTGTGAGTTCAAGGCCACCCTAAGACTACATAGTGAATTCCAGGTCAGCCTGGGCTACAGCAAGGTGCTACCTCAAAAAACAAAAAAGAACAAAAAACAAACAACAAAAAGCCCAAAGAGTGGCAAGCACCTGTAATCCTAGCCCCGGGGAGTTTAAGGTCACCCTCAACTAGATTAGAGGTCAGTCTGGCTTACATGAGACTGTCTCAGAACAAAACCAAACCAAAAATAGGGCTGGAGAAATGGCTGAGTGGGGAAAGAGTTTGCTGTGCAAAGCATGAGAACCCCAGAACCTACGTTAGGTTCTTTTCTTTCTTTTATTTATTTATTTGAGAGTGACAGAGAGAGAAAGAGGCAGATAGAGATAGAGAATGGGCGTGCCAGGACCTCCAGCCACTGTAAACAAACTCCAGATGTGTGCACCCCTTGTGCATCTGGCATATGTGGGTCCTGGGGAATCAAGCCTCAAACCGGGGTCCTTAGGCTTCATAGGCAAGCGCTTAACCGCTAAGCCATCTCTCCAGCCCTTTTTTAGTTTTTTGAGATAGGGTCTCACTCTAGCTCAAGCTGACTTGGAATTCACTATGTAGTCTTAGGATGGCCCCGAGCTCACGGTGATCCTCCTATCTCTGCCTCGTGAGTGCTGGGATTAAAGGCGTGTGCCACCATGCCTAGCCTTTCATTTTTTTTTTTTTACTTTTTATGTTTTCTTTTTTAAACTTTAGTTTTATTTATTTTGAGAGAGAGAGAGGGAAAGGGGCAGAGAGAGGGAGAGAAAGAATGGGTGTGCTAGGGCCTCCAGCCACTGCAAACAATCTCCAGACTCATGTGCCCCCTTGTGCATCTGGCTTATGTGGGTCCTGGGGAGTTAAACTGGGATCCTTTGGCTTTGCAGGCAAACATCTTAACTGCTAAGCTATCTCTCCAGCTCTCCAGAACCCACTTTAAATGCTGGGTGCCATGGCATGTACCTGTAATGCCTGTGCTAGAAGGCGCAGGCAGGGAAGCCCTGGCTCATTGGCTAGCTAGTCTAACTGAATCAGGGGCTCAATGTTCAGCAAGAGACCCTGCTGCCCTTTTTTTTTTTTTTTTTTTTTTTTGGAGGCAAGGTCTCGCTCTCTAGCCCAGGCTGACCTGGGCTTCACTATATAGTCTCAGGGTGGCCTCAAACTCATGGTGATCCTCCTATCTCTGCCTCCTGAGGGCTGGGATTAAAGGCATTTGCCACCACATCCATCTTAAAAATATTTTTTTAACAAGTAATAGGAGCCATGTGTGGTGGTATGCGCCTTTAATCCCAGCCCAGCCCTCGGGCAGCAGAGATAGGAGAATCACCATGAGTTTGAGGCCACCCTGAGAATATATAGTGAAGTCCAGGTCAGCCTGGGCTAGAGAGCGAACCCTATCTTGAAAAACAAAAACAAAACAAAACAAAAAAATATTTAAGAGAGTGAAAGAGTGAGAAAGAGAGAGTATGGGCATGCCAGGGCCTCCTGCCACTGCAAACAAATTCCAGATGCGTGCATCACGTTGTGCATCTGGCTTTATATGTGTACCGGGGGATCTAACTCAGGCCATCAGGCTTTGCAAGCACATATTATGTAAACACAAACATGCACATGGTCCCCTCCAAAAAAACCCCAATAAGTAGGGAAAAGTGAAAGAGAGGGAGAGAGAGGACATAGCTGGGATTCAAACACGGTCTGGATTCTCAGAGCAGAATATTGTCCCTTGAGCAGAATGTCTTGTGCTCATCCTGTGGGACCTCACAACCCTCAGGCAGCTGTCATGTGCCCTGTGTGGGTTTCAGAGGTGCCATGTTGAATGCTTGTGTATTGGGCTCTCAAATGGTGCTATACATTACTTCATCCTTTTCACTGGACCTCTAAGGAGATGGATGGCTCCTCTGACTGAGCTGCGGATGGCTGTGCTAGGCAATTTTGGCCTAAGGTCCGGGTTCTCCCTCTCTGCTTCCTCCCCACTACTGTTTGCTACCTGAACAGTTCTCCTGAGCCTGCAGTTTAAGATCCTCTGCCATCTGTGCAAATCTCCTTCTCCTGGCTGGCACCGTACACTCGTGTCATCCCAGATCTCCTCCTGTCACTGGTCCTTGCACTCTTGGAGTCTGTGTACAGGCTGTTCCATCCCCATGAGATCTTTTTCTCTCCCCTCTGCCTGGCAAGCTGCCAATGTGACTTCCCCCCAAACTCAGTCTGATGGCGTTACGTCGATGCTTAAATCTCTCTGTGTTTCCTCACTGCCTAATGTGAGCAAGACCAAGTTTCTTTTCTTTTTTTTTTTTTGGTTTTTCGAGGTAAGGTTTCACTCTAGTCCAGGCTGACCTGGAATTCACTATGTAGTCTCAGAAGACCAAGTTTCTTAACTTCAAACAGAAGGTCTTCATACTCTGGGTGCTGCTGACTCACATCTCCCACTGGTGCCTTCCCCCTAACCCTACACCTTCCAGAGGATTTGGAGGGTGTGACATTTACTCTTTCTTCTGCCTAGGACACTTTTCCTACCTCCTTTACTTGATCAACTCCTACCTGTCCTTATGATCATAGCTTGCTTTGGCCACACCTTCTCAGAGTTTCCTTTCTTATTTATTTGAAAGAAAGAGGAGACAGAGAGAAAGAGAGAGGGAGAGAATGGGTGTGCCAGGGCCTCCAGTCATTGTAAATGAACTCCAGATGCATGTGCCCCTTGTGCCTCTGGCTTACGTGGGCGTGGTGAATTGAACCAAGTTCCTTTGGCTTTGCAGGCAAGCTCCTTAACCGCTAAGCCATCTCTCCATCCCCAGTGTTCACTTTCTTTACCCTACCAGGACATCTGTGCCTCCTACAGATCTATTTTTTAAACATTTTTATTTTATTTGCAAGCAGAGACAGCAAGAGGGAATGGGCACTTCAGGGCCTCTTGGCACTGTGAAAGAACTCAAGATGCCTTATGCATCTGGCTTTACATGGGTACTGTGGAAGTGAACCTGGGCAGTCAGACTTTGTAAGCAAGTGCCTTGAACCGCTGAGCCATCTCTCAAGACTCACCTATATCTATTTCCTTCTCTGTTGAGCTGCTTATGGTCAGCGACCAAATCTAACTAATGTCTGGTTCTCCAGAATGCCTCCTAGGGTCTGGTACCAAAGCAATCTCAAGAGCGGTGGTCAGCCAGGCGTGGTGGCACACACCTTTAATCCCAGCATTTGGGAGGCAGAGGTAGGAGGATTGCCGTGAGTTCAAGGCCACCTTGAGACTCCATAGTGAATTCCAGGTCAGCCTGGACCAGAGTGAGACCCTACCTCAAAAAACCAAAAAACAAAACGAAAAAAAGAACTGTGGTCAATAGGGCTAGTAGAGCAGTCCAGCTGGTAGAGTGCTTGCCTAGCATGTGTGAAACCACAGACTGGATCTCAGGACTGCATAACTGAGTTTGGGGGAGGCAGGAGGATTAGAAACTCAGGGTCAAAGCAAGTTTGAGGCCAACCTTGGACACATGAGATTCTGTCTGAAAAAGAGAGAGAGAGAGAGAGACAGAGAGAAGTCAGGTGTGTGGCACAGGCCTTTAATCCCAGCACTCTGGAGGCAGAGGTAGGAGGATCACTGTGAGTTCAAGGCCACCCTGAGACTATATAGTGAATTCCAGGTCGGCCTGGGCCAGAGTAAGACCCTACCTCCAAACACCAGAGAGAGGGGGGAGGAAGAAAGGAAGGAAGGGTGGAAAGAAAGAAGGGAGGAAGGGAAAGTGAATGAAAGATTTGATGAATGGATGGTCTAGAACCGAGAATCACTGAATGGGGCCTCCTACTCAGTCTAACCTTGAGCTCTTCCTATTTTTTTTTTTTTTTTTTTAGCTTTTTGAGGTAGGGTCTCACTCCAGCCCAGGCTGACCTGGAATTCACTTTGTATTCTCAGGGTGGTCTTGAATTCACGGTGATCCTCCTACCTCTGCCTCCTGAGTACTGGGATTAAAGGCGTGTGCCACCATGCCCAGCTTTTTTTTGTTTTTGTTTTTGTTTTGAGGTAGGGTCTAACTCTAGCCCAGGCTGACCTGGAATTCACTGTCATCTCAGGGTGGCCTCGAACTCACAGTGATCCTCCTACCTCTTCTGCTCGAGTACTGCGATTAAAAGCGTGTGCCACCACGCCCGGCATTTTTTCTTTTTTAACCAGCTGCTGCCTGATAGACTTCCCATTATTTGGAACCTCTGCAATGAAAGTCAGTCTCCTCAAATGTAACATGAGAAGGCACAAATACCCGATCCCTTCCAGATCAAATGCTATGTGAACCCATGCTGTCTGTAAAGGTGAAGGAATTTTCCAGGCGCTCTGTGTGGGGACAATACACCAGCGGGTGTGGGTGTTAGAAGAGTTTTTCAGACCTTGATTCAGCTTCATTCACTTACTTAGGTCAACTATGACCTGAGGGCCCAATTCTACCTACTGTTTGTTGTTTGGTAGAGCCTTCGAACTGGGAATGGTATGTATACTTTAAATGACTGGGGGAAAAAAAATCAAAAGAAGAATATTTCCTGACATAAGAAAATTATGTGAGATTCAAATGTCGGTGTCCAGAAATGAAGCTGCGTTGGTGCACAGCTGTGCACGCTGCTTGTGCATGGTCTGTTGTCGCGTGTGTTCATGTGCTTTAAGAGCAGACTTAGGGAGTTGGAGCAGAGACTATGTGGTTCAAGTATTTACCACAGGGCCTTTATTTATTTATTTATTTGCCATGCTGGGGATTGAACCCACAGCCTCATGCATGCTTAGTAAGTGCTTTACCACTGAGCTATGTCCCCAGTCCTATGTGAGTTTTAAAAGACTTAATGACAATATATTTTACATAACTCAACATCTCCAAAATATTATCATGTCAACATGTAATCAATACAAAATTATTAATGAGGTATTTTAATTACTTTTTTTTTTTTTGAGGTTGGATTTCACTGTAACCCAGGCTGACCTGGAATTCAGTATGTAATCTCAGGGTGATCCTACTACTTCTGCCTCCGGAGTGCTGGAATTAAAGGCATGCGCCACCATGTCCGGCTAATTTTTTTTTTAATTTATTTGCAAGGAGAGAGGGGGAGAGTATGGGTGTGCCAGGGTCTCTTGTAGCTGCAAACAAATTCCATACAAGTGTGCTACTTTATACATCTGGCTTTACATGGGTACTGAGGAATTGAAACCAGGCTGGTAGGCTTTGCAAGGAAATGCCTATAACCACTGAGCCATTTCTCTAGTCTTTGTTTTTGAAGACAGGGTTTCATGTAGCCCAGGATAGCTCTGATGCAGCTGTGGCTAGCATTGACCTCCTCCTCATCCATCTGGGGTTATAGGACTGCACTCCCACACCCTGCCTCTATCCCTTTGTCACTAAGTCTTTGAAACGCAGTATGTATTTTATACTGGCGACACACTACAATTTGGGCTAGCCACATTTTAAGGGATCAGCAGCCCCATATGGCTAGTGGCACTATATTTCAGAGCTCAGAGCTCAAAAACCAAGTCAAAACTCTTTGCCATGACATTCTAGGCTCTATATTTCATTTTTACTTGATAGAATGAACCATTCCATTTTCTCTAAATTTTATAAAATCCCTTCTACCTATTTCATACTTTCTTTTTTCAGTAAAAATTTCTATACATAGCCTATTCTATTGTAGATTCTTTTTATTTAATTAAATTTATTTGCAAGCAGAGACAGGTAAGGAGAAGAGATACACACACACACACACACACACACACACACACGGGGGGGGGGGGAGGGCATGCCAGGGAATCTAGCCACTGCAAACAAACTACAGGTACATGTGCTGCTTTGTGCATCTGGCTTTACATGGGTACTGGGGAATTGAATTCAGGTCTTTACACTTTGCAGGCAAGTGCCTTAACTGCTGAGCCATCTCTCCAGCCCCTTAAAACTAATTTATTTTTATTTTTTGGTTTTTCTAGGTAGAATATCACTCTAGCCCAGGCTGACCTGGGATTCACTATGGAGTCTCAGGGTGGCCTCGAACTCACGGCAATCCTCCTACCTCTGCCTCCCGAGTGCTGGGATTAAAGGCATGCACCACCACGCCCTGCTAGAACTAATTTTTATTTGTTAATTCTCTGTTTGTGTATGGGCATGTGTGCCATGGCACATATGTGGCATTCAGAGAACAATTTTGGGGTGTCCATGCTTCACCTTGTCCATGAACTTTGGATTCTCTTGATTCTGCCTCCTATGCACATTGGGATCATAGATGCATGTTCCACTTTACATCTGGTTTAACCCATATAAAGATGGATGTACAATGTAGTGTATATGTCTAGAATTTGTTTGCAGTGGTGAGAGACTCAGGCACATCCATACTCTCTCTTTTACAAATAAATAAGTAAATAAAATAAAGTATACAGCTGGGCATGGTGGTGCACTCCCTTAATCCCAGCACTCGGGAGGCAGAGGTAGGAGGATTGCTGTGAGTTTGAGGCCACCCTGAGACTCCATAGTGAATTCCAAGTCAGCCTGGGCTAGAGTGAGATCCTACCTCAGAAAAAAATATAAGCATACAACTCAATAGGTTTTAGTATATTTTGCATTGCTTGACTATCACCACAATCTGCTTGAGAAATTTTCATCATTCCCAAAGGAAACTCCAGCTCTCCTGACAGTCTTCCTCATTTCTTCCAACCTTTCTCAGTCCTAAACCACCACTAGTCTATTACCACCGAGCTATATCCCCAGGCCCCCACCCTATAAAAATATAGAGAGATTTAAATTTTGGAGTGTGTGTGTATGACGTATGAGTATGATCACACACGTGAGCGCAGTTACCCATGCGATGGTGCAGTCTGTGGAGGTCAGAGGCCAACTTTCAGGAATCAGTCCTTACTTTCAACTTCATTCCACAAACAATTTTCATTGTTGTTTATTGCTCTGTCTGCCAGGCTAGCTGGCCCATGAGCTTCCAGGAAATTCTTTTATCTCCACCTACCATCTTGTCAGTGGCTGGGATTACAGAGGTCTGGTATGGCTTCACTTTTAATGTGCCATCTAGAGGTCTGAACTTGGCTTGCGCAGCAAGTGCTTTATCCACTGAGCCAATTCCTCAGTCCTCAAAATACATTTTCTTTAATTTTTAAAAATATTTTTATGCAAGAGAGAGAGGGAGGGAGAGAGAGAGAGAGAGAGAGAGAGAGAGAGAGAGAGAGAGAGAATATTAGTGCACCAGGACCTCCAGCCACCGCAATCGAACTCCAGATGCGTGCACCACCTTGTGCGCTTGTGTGGCCTTGCACACTTGTGTCACTGTGCGTCTGGTTTATGTGGCACCTGGAGAGTCAAACATCGGTCCTTAGGCTTCTCAGGCAAGCGCCTTAACTGCTAAGCCATCTCTCCAGCCCCCAAATATATATTTTAAAACAAAAAATCCTAATCTGCACACATGCCTGTTACCTAGTCCTGAGCGGGGGAAGAGTGGGGCTCTGCTGGTCAGCCAGACGGACCAAACAGCAGCAGCTCCAGGCTTGGTGAGAAACTCTATCTCAAGGAAACATGGCAGAGTAATAGAAAAGAACACCTGACATTCTACTCTGGCCTTCCCAAAGGGTGTGTGCATCTGCACACACACGTGCATACTCGGTACATACACACATCACACACCCACACCCACATACACAATCCTGAGCCAGGTCTGGGTGACACAAGCCCATATCTCAACTATTCAGGAGGCTGAAACAGGTAGATTACAAGTTCAAAAATTGTCTCGACTACGGAGTGAGTTCAAGGCCATTCTGGGTAACTTTAATGAGGCGCTGTCTCAAAACAAAATTTTAAAAAATGGCCAGGCCTGGTGGCACATGCCTTTAATCCCAGCACTGGGGAGGCAGAGGTAGGAGAGTCACCATGAGTTCGAGGCCACCCTGAGACTGAACTAGAGTGAGACCCTACCTTGAAAAACAACAACAACAACCAAAAACAAAAAAAGAAAAATAAAAAAGGGCTAAGGGGCTGGAGAGATGGCTTAGCGGTTAAGCGCTTGCCTATGAAACCCAAGGACCCCGGTTCGAGGCTCGATTCCCCAGTACCCACGGTAACCAGATGTGCAAGGGGGCACACACATCTGGAGTTCATTTCAGTGGCTGGAAGCCCTGGCGTGCTCATTCTCTCTCTCTCAAATAAAATAAAAGGGCTAAGGAATGTTGCTCAGTGATATGACACTTGTTTAACATGTGTGAGGCTTTTGGATTAGCCCTCAATTGCCCACTCCCACCCCCCCCAAAAAAAAATCCCCCAAACTATCACATAGTCCAAAAGAAAGAGACTTCTGATGAAATTCCTGAAATCTAGAAGAATGTTCCGGCATATCAGCCGTAGCTCTAAGCAGAGGCATACACTGCACAAGCAGTGAAGAATTCAACCTTGGTTCCAACTCCCCTCCTCCAGGCACTCTTGTGGAGTTGATTGGCTGCTTGACCCGTCCATGCATAATGACCATTTTTTCACAGTGAGACAAACAAAACCAAACTAAAGAAACCCACAATCACCTTTATTCCAGTGCTGGTTTTGGTTTGTGGATCTCTAGGGTGAAGCTCTGGATGATTCAGACTTCCAAAACCCTACTCCCCTTTCCTTCTCTGGCTTCCCCAGGCCGAGCCTCAAGTCTTGCCATGGCTCCATCCTTTCTTTTCAATGGATTCTTCCTTTCCTATTGTTCCCATCAACTCTTCCTTTCCCTCCTCACTCTCTCTTCTTTCTCAGTCTCTTCTGTTCCCACCTGGCTCCTCATTGTCAAACTCTGCCCTTCTCAGTGCCTTGCTTGTTTCTGCCTTCCGTATCTCTCCTTACCACAATCCACTCTTCCTCTTCCTTCTCTTTTCTCTTGGAAGGTTCCATGCGCTTGTGTGCAGCAATGGAGGGAGGCCCTTGGGCTTTCCTCACGGGAGACAGCCAAGGGTGGAGGAATCAGACCTGAGCTTGAGAACTGGCTCCAAAACTTAACTGCTGTGAACTGTGAGCAACTTTCTCGGACTCCCTCACTGGATGAAATGACACAAAGTGGCACATTGTCCCTTCTTATCCTATTCAAGGCAGCACTTGTCAAGATGCTTGTGGTAGTTCCTTTTCCTTTTCCACCAGCCCCAGAACTGCCATTCATCTCTCTGTGGTCTTTCCTGTGCATTCTTTCCTCTTTTTTTTAAATTTTTTATTTATTTATTTGAGAGCGACAAGCACAGAGAGAAAGACAGATAGAGGGAGAGAGAGAGAATGGGCGCACCAGGGCTTCCAGCCTCTGCAAACGAACTCCAGACGCGTGCGCCCCCTTGTGCATCTGGCTAACGTGGGACCTGGGGAACCGAGCCTCGAACCGGGGTCCTTAGGCTTCACAGGCAAGCGCTCAACTGCTAAGCCATCTCTCCAGCCCTTTTTTTTTTTTTTTTTTTGTTTTTTGTTTTTTGAGGTAGGATCTCGTGCTGGCCCAGGCTGACTTGGAATTCACTATGTAGTTTCAGGCTGGACTTGAACTCACACAATCCTGTCTCAGCTTCTGGAGGGCTGGGTTAAAGATGGCTCTCTTTCCTCTACTTAGTCCCACACCTCACTCCCACATTCTTTCTCTCAACTTCTGGAGGCCATCTTACACCATATGTTCATCAGTAGTGTCACTGTGAGCAAAATCCCAGAGAGAGAGAAAGTAGGCACACCAGGGCTTCCAGCCACTGCAAATGAACTCCAGACACATGCACCACCTTGTGCATCTGGCTTTACATGGGTCCTGGGGAATTGAACCCAGGCCATCAGGCTTTGCAGGCAAGTGCCTTAACCACTGAACCATCTTTCCAGCCCAACAACTGTGAGGTCATGAGGGTAATGGCCACTTTGTGTCTGGAAAGCAGTACCACAAAGCATCATTTCCCTTCCCTTGGCTCTTAACATTCTTTCTGCCACTTCTTTTGCAATGTTCCCTGAGTCTCAGTGCTGAACACATTTCACTGTCACTTCTAAGTATTTTTATGAGTTTTGAGTCAGCCCAGTAGCCACTGCCATCTGAAAAGAGAAGCTTCGAGACTGGGGAGATGGATCAGTGGTTAGAGTCACTTGCTTGAAAAAAGAAGCTTCTTTTTTAATTTTTAGAGAGAGAGAGAGAGAGAGAGAGGGAGAGGGAGAGAGAGAGAGAGAGAAAAAAAAGGGGTGCTCTAGGGCCTCTAGCCAATGCAAACAAACTCCAGATGCATGGGTCACTTTACATATCTGGCTTTATGTGGGTACTGGGGAATCAAACCCAGGCCATCAGGCTTTGCAAGCAAGTGCCTTTAACTGTTTAGCCATCTCTCTAGCCAGAGAAACTTTTGCTTGTTTTGTTTTTTGAGGTAGGGTCTCACTCTAGCCCAGGCTGACCTGGAATTCACTTTCTAGTCTCAGGGTGGCCTCAAACTCATAGCAATCCTCCTACCTCTGCCTCCCGAGTACTGGGATTAAAGGTGTGCGCCACCATGCCCGGTGGCTTTTGGTAAATTTTTATGCTTAATAAAAATATGTTATTTAGCCAGGTACAGTGGTACATACCTATAATCATAGTACTTGGGAGGCTAAGAAAGGAAGCTCTCAAGTTCAAAGCCACTCTGGGCCCCATAGCTGGTTTTAATCAGGTCTGGAACATATTAAGACCCTCTCTCAAAACAACAACAAACAAATTACTTGTGTCACATCTAATAAATTTGTTATCTTGTTCTTTTATAAACATTTATTTGAGAGAGAGAGAGAGAGAATATGAGAATGAATGGACACATCTGGGCCTCTTACCACTGCAAATGAACTCTAGACACATGTACCACTTTGTACATCTGACTTTACATGGGTACTGGGGATCTGAACTGGGGCTGATAGGCTTTGCAAGCAAGCACCTTCAACTGCTGAGCCATATCTCTAGTCCTTATTTTGGGGGAAGGGGCTGTTGTTTTGAAAACAAATGAACTATCCGAAGGTTCTCAGTTTTCAGGCCAGGCATGTGCCTCATGCCTGTAATCCCAGTATTAGGGAGTCTGAGGGAGACGAGTATGAGATCAGCCTGGGCTATAGAGAGAATTCCAGGGCAGCTTGAGTTAGAATGAGACCCTGCCTCAAACAAACCAACAACCAACCAGAAGTTCTCAGCTTTCATTTCTAACATATTAAATATTGATGGATATTACCCACGTAAAACTTTATCTTAAAGAGTATGGAATTGTCCTGAGACCAAAGAGCTAAGAACTGGGGGACTAGGAGCTGGGGGTAGGAACTCGGTGGTAAAGCACGTGTTTAGCATTTATGAGGTCCTGGGTTCAATCCACAGGAAAAAAAAAGATAAAGCCAAGAACTGCTTTAGATCATCACTCACATCACATTGACATTGTATCGGGCCTGTGAGTACAAAAGAATTTCTAGAACCACAGAGCTGACTAATGCAGTTTCCAGTGAGAAGAGCCAGTAATACTAGCTCTTCTCAGCCCCCAGGACCCAGAGGCAGCAATACAAAAGTCTGAGCTGAGTCCTGGTGGGTGCTACGGTGTCAACAATGCACAGAGTAAATTCGTTTATGGAAACCATTAGGGACAGGGGTTTCTTTTTATTTAGCCATCATTATTGCCAACCTCACTTATATTTATTTGAAATGCACACTAACTGGCACATATTTCAAGTGTTTTAGTTCATCAGCTGCAAGTTTTTTTGTAATCCATTTCTCCCTCCACCCCATCTCCAGACAAACACTGGCCAGCTTTCCATCCAAGAGATTAGTTTGTGTCTTCTATTATTTGAATTACATGGAAATATGGTAAATACTCTTTTATTTATTTGTGGGTTTTTTTTTTTTTCTGTGGCAGTGTCTTGTTTTATCCCAGGCTGACCTGGAATTCACTATGGAGTCTCACGCTGCCCTCAAACTCACAGCAGTCCTCCTATCTGTCTCCTGAGTGCTAGGATTAAAGGTATGCATCACCACACCTGGTTTATTTGTGCTTCTTAAAAGTAGTTTGGGGAGCCGGGCATGGTGGTGCATGCCTTTAATCCCAGCACTCGGGAGGCAGAGGTAGGAGGATCGCTGTGAGTTTGAGGCCACCCTGAGACTCCATAGTGAATTCCAGGTCAGACTGGGCTAGAGTGAGACCCTACCTCAAAAAAACAAAACAAAACAAAAAAATTTTTTTGGGAGGGCTGGAGAGATGGCTTAGCAGTTAAGGCATTTGCCTGCAAAACCAAAGGACCCAGGTTCGGCTCCCCAGGACCCACATAAGCCAGGTGCACAAGGGGGCACACACATCTAGAGTTTGTTTGCAGTGGCTGGAGGTCCTGGTACACCCATTCTCTCTCTATCTCTCTACCTACCTATTTCTATATATTTCTCTCTCTCAAATATTTTATTTTTTTGTGGGTGGGGGGTGGGAGAGAGAAAGAGGCAGATAGAGAGAGAGAAAGGGCACACCAGGGCCTCTAGCCACTACAAACACACTCCAGATACACGCGTCACCTTGGGTATCTGGCTTTAGGTGTATACAGGGGAATTGAATCCAGGTTTTTAGGCTTTGCAGTCAAGCCCCTTAACCACTCAGCTATCTCTCTAGCCCCATGGGACTTTTTTTTTTATTGCCTAGTTTTTGTTTTTTTACTCTGTTTTGTTGAGGGTAATATTGAAACCCCAGTTCACCTACTTATTACCTGAGTGACTTTGGGAAAATTGCTTGACTTGCCTATGCCTCAGAGAGAAAACAATAAATAATTCCTACCTTGCATAATTGTGAAGATAAAAATGAGTCGATGTAAGTAAATTAGAACATGCAGTTCAGTTCCTGGTACTTACTGGGCACTTGATAAATAGAGTTATTTTTGAATCTATGTTTGGGGTGAGAATGAAGGAGGACAGCCCGCATGGCACGTGGGTAGGGGAGACTCTTGTTTAGACAAATGTGATTCATAACTCACGTTTAACTACTTGCTGAACGATTCTCTCCTGTGCACCTCAAATCTTTCCACAGGCCAACCTAACCAGGGAATTTTTCTTCAGAGAGCTAGGGACATAGAAATTTGTAACTACGAAAGGCTGGCCAATTTGTGGAGAAAAACCCCAAATTCCACTAGGACGCTTTGAAGATGGAGAAGGTGTATTCCACCTTTGCACTTGTTGACTTCCAGTCCAACTGGCTGTGTTTGCTTCAATCTCGGAATAAAAAAACCTCTTGCCTGGGGGTGAGGAAGACTCCAGAAGAATCCTGGCCAGAGAAAGTCAGAGGGTGAGGTTTTCTGGGTGACTCCTTACAGCAGAGCCCCGGTTAAGACCGCAGCAGTCAAGCTGAGAAGTTTCTCAGGAATCTGAATAGGATGCCCTGTTTCCAAGGGCTAACGACCGACCGCAGGGACCTGCTGCAGTCCTGCTGGATTTGCCACTGACAACCGCAGTTTCTTGTACCCTCATGCTGCTGGCCAGTCACTACTTTTTCTTCAGCCTGAAGACACAGTCTGAGAGAAAGACAAAAAAAAATACAAACAACACAAAGAGAAGCCAGAGAAGAGGAGGGCGCGAGAGAGTTGAATTGATTGCCGTCGGTTCAGGTCTAGCTAGAAAACACAAAGAGGTGAAAAGGCTTCTTGGTTGGCGTGCTTCTCTTCATCTTGTTTTTCCCCCAGGGTTTGAAGTGGAGAGGGAGGGATGGGGAAAATAAAAAAAAAATAATTTTTTTTTTTTTTAAAAAGGAAGAGGAGGCAGACTGGCACGGTCTGGGCAGAAGCAGCACGAAGCCTTTGGGCTTAGGGAGGGGAAAGTCGCTGGGACCCGCCTTGGGTTACCCTCTAACCAGCCAGTCCCTTTCTTTTACAAGAGACTGTGGCCCAGGGGGACGCCGCTGGCAGCGTTTGACTCAAGAGAGCGCGTTTCACTGTGTTCCCCAGGCTGGTCCTGAAATCCTAGGCTCAAACAGCCCTCCGCCTGGGCCTCCAGAGTAGCTGCGGTGGCTGTGTATGGCACTGTGCCTAGCTATAACAGTATGTGTTGAAGGAAGACAAAGTAAATTCCTGAAGGCTGCTTATCCCTACCCTACAATAAAATAAACATAAAAATTTAAAAAACACCATAGAATTTTTCTCCCAGTAAGGTGGGATGAGATTTGCCAACTTTTCTTGAGTTCTTAAAAAAGATATATATATATATATATATATATATATATATATATATATATATTTGTATGCATGTGTGTGTGTGTGTGTGTGTAAGGGGTGGGGAGGGAGAGAATAGGTGCGCCAGGGTCATGCTCTGTAGACAAATTCCAGACACATACATACGTCACTTTGTGTGTCTAGCTTTTCGCGAACCCAGGCCGGCATGCTTTGCCGGTAAGTGCCTTTCACTGCTGAGCCACCTTCCCAACCTTTTCTTGAGTTCTTACTTTATGCCCAAGCTTCACATGGGTTATCTCGATTGATCCTTGCAATGACCTTGTCAGGTGTGGGTTCTATTTTTATTCCCAGTGTGCAGATAAAGAAACAGAGGCTTAGAAAGGTTAAGTAAAGTATCTGGGGGTGTAACTTAATTGACCAAGTGCAGAGAATGAGAGAGAGGGAAAGATGGGTGTACCAGGCCTCTTGCTGCTGCGGACAAACCCCAGATGCATGTGCCACTTTGTGTATTTGGCTTTGCATGGGTACTTGGAAATCAAACCCAGGCCAGTAGGCTTTGCAAGCACATACTTTTAAATGCTGAGCCATCTTTCCAGTCCAGAAGCTCTGGGTTTGATCCCCAGGACAACATAAACTGGGTGTGGTGTAGTCACAGACCTTAGGAGGCTGATGCAGGAGGATTCTGGGTTGGAAGCTAGCCTGGGCTACATGTCAAGCCCCTGTCTTAAAAAAGGGGAGGAACTGGAGAGATGGCTTAGCAGTTGCTTGCCTGCAAAGCCAAAGAGCCCAGGTTTCATTCCCCAGTATGCACATAAGCCAGATGCACAAGGTGGTGCATACATGTGGAGTTTGTTTACAGTGGCTAGAAGCCCTGACATGCCCATATTCTCTCTCTATATCCACCTCTCTCTTTCAAACAAATAAATAAATAGATAAAACATTTTTTAAAAGGTCGATAAAGAATCCAAGGTCAGGTTCACATTGCTGGCAGAAATCACCTGACCAAGAGCAGCTTTTGGGAAAAAAGGATTTATTTTGGCTTATAGACTTGAGGAATGCTGCACAATGGCAGGGGAAATGATGGCATAAGCAGAAGGTAGACATCACCCCCTGGCCAGCATAAGGTGGACAATAGCAACAGGAGAGTGTGCCAAACGCTGGCAAGGCAAAATTGGCTATAAAACCCATAAGCTTGCCCCCAACAACATACTGCCTCCAGGAGGCATTAATTCCCAAATCTCCATCAGCTGGGGAATCTAGCATTCAAAACACCTAAGTTTATGGGGGATACCTGACTCAAATCCCCACATTCTGCCCCTGGTTCCCATAAACTGATATCCATATATGATATAAAATACAGCATTCAGTATGACTTTAAGAGTCCCCATAGTTTTCATCAATCCTAATCATGTTCAAACAGCTCCATAATCTAAGATTTTTTAACTGAGCCATAATACCAAAAATCCCACCCCCCCAAATCTGTAATGACACAGAATAAATACACTGTAAAAGATTGCATTGGGCATAGCAAAGGAATATACAACCAATACAAGATTTAAACAGGGCAAACATCAAACTCTGTAGCTCCAAGTCCAACAACTCTAGTTGGTGACAAATCTCCAAGTTCAATAATTCTAACCAGCAATAAGTCTCTGGCATTCCAATTCTGCCCCTCCAGCTAGGCTACTCACAGTCCTGGAAAACTTCATCTAGGGCCGGTAGCTCTTCTTGGCAGCCATCTTGTGGTCCCAGCATCTCCACTGGGTCTCCACTGCAATCCATGGCTCATCCTCATGGCCCCATGGAGTCTCCATGCAGGCATCCAGCAAACCTGCTTCACACTGCCCATGGCCATTCCCAAAACACAAGACCACATTGCAAACTCATTGATCCTCTCTTTCCTGCATTTCTTTTATTCCATAATACCAGGTAAGGTTCCAATTTGTTAATCCAGGGAGGAATAAAGCAGACTTTGAAGAACAGGACACTCCTTGAGCACTCAGGCCCCTTCAAAAGAGCCTACATTTTTCCTGTTGCCCCAGTGCAGGTTAGCAGGCCCAATTTGAAAGGTTGTAATTTCTCAAGTGCAGCTGAATGGGCAGCAGTTTTGACCTAAAGATTTCTTTCTGTGCCATATCCCTCTGCACATACCAGTCCATTTCTACACACTGCAACCCTGTACAACTTCTCAGGACACAGACATAACAGCAAGCCTCTCACACAAACTGCTTCTAGCCCAGTCCAGGCAAAGCTTTTTCTCACCCTCATAAGCCAAACCTCACAGTCCATAGTTCTTACTGCATTCAGGTCTTGCAACTCTGACCAGAACAGTCCACCAAGCTGTACTTACAGCACTGCAAGGCGTCTCTTAGGCTCAGGTTTCAAATCCTTCCACATTCCTCTTGAAAATCAGTTCCAAAACGCCCAAGCCACACAGTCAGGTGTCTAGCAGCAAATGATACCACTCCTCTGTACCAACATTACTGTTGCAGTCAGGTTTGCATTGCTGCCAGAAAACATTTGACCAAGAACTTCTGAGGGAAAAGAGGTTTATTTTGGCTTACAGACTCAAAGGGAAGCTCTACGATGGCAGGGGTAAACGATGGCATGAGCAGAGGGTGGACATTACCCCCTGGTCAATATAAGGTGGACAATAGCAACAGGAGAGTGTGCCAAACACTAGCAAGGGGGAGCCATAAGCCTACCCTCAACAATACACTGCCTCAAGGAGACTTTAATTTCTGATTGCCATCAGCTGGGATCCCAGCATGAAGAACACCAAAGTTTATGGGGGACACCTGAATCAAACCACACCTAGTACATGGCAGAGCCAGCTTCTTCCCCAGCTGTCTGAACAGCTTCACTTTGCACAGATTGAGTTACAGTCTCTTAAAGAAGTTACTTACTTGGAGGTAGTCAGTTTGCAGCTGGAAGGAGGAAGATGTCTAGCCATGTAAAGAAACAGTACAGGGAGCTGGGCGTGGTGGCGCACGCCTTTAATCTCAGCATTCAGGAGGCAGAGGTAGGAAGATTGCTGTGAGTTCGAGGACACCCTGAGATACACAATGAATTCCAGGTCAGCCTGAGCTAGAGTGAAACCCTACCTTGAAAAACAAAACAAAAAAACAAAGCAAAAAAGAAAAGAAACACTATAGGGGACTGGCGAGATGGCACCAAGGTTAATGGTATGTACTTACAAAGTCTGATGGCCCAGGTTGCAGTGTCTGGCTTTACATGGGTGCTGGGGATCCGCACTCAGGATGGCACCCTTGTGCAGCAAGTGCTTATCCACTGTGCATTCTCCGCAGCTCCTGTGGTTGTTTTGGAGACAGGATCTTATTATATAGCCTAGTTGCTGCCTGCCTCTACTTCTGCCTCTGCCTCTGACTCCAGAGTGCTGGGATTCCAGGCATCCAGGCACACGAGGCACCACATTCCTCTGTCTTATGTCTTTCAGAGGCGTTACCTCTGTCCCTGCAGCTGCACGGGTACTCTATTGTCCCCACATCTGCTTCCTGACTAAGGCAACTGGAGATCTAGAAGTACTCTGTGGACAGATTTGCCCAGTCAGTATGAAGGCAAGGTCTACCTTCTCCTTCTTTTCACTCTTTATCTTTCTACACAAGTCCCTACCACCTTGAAAAACAGAGCAATGGACATACAATCATCCAGCACTTATTCAGTATTTACTCCTTTTTTTTTTTTGTAGGCTAGCCCAGGCTGACCTGGAATTCACTATGTACTCTTAGGGTGGCCTTGAACTCACACCGATCCTCCTACCTCTGTCTGCCGAGTGCTGGGATTAAAGGCGTGAGCTACCACGGCTGGCTTACTGTCTTTTTTTAAAAAAAAATATTTTATTTATTTTCTTTAAAAAAAAAAAAACTTTTTAGGGCTGTAGAGATGGCTTAGCAGTTAAGGCATTTGCCTGCAAAGCCAAAGGATCCAGGTTCTATTCCCCAGGACCCACATAAGCCAGATGCAGAATGTGGTGCATGTGTTTGGAGTTTGCAGTGGCTAGAGGCCCTGGCATGCCCATTCTCTCGGCCTTTCTTTCTCTCTCTCAAATAAATAAATAAACTTTAGTGCATGCCTTTAATCCCAGCACTCAGGAGTCAGAGGTACGAGGATCGCTGTGAATTCAAGGCCAACCTGAGAATACATAGTGAATTCCAGGTCAGCCTGAGCTAGAGTGAGACCCTACCTGGAAAAACAAAAACAAACAAATAAATAAATAAGACTTAAAACAACTTTAAAAATATTATTTACTTATTTATTTAAGAGAGAGAGAAAAAAAAAGAGAAAGAGGCAGATAGAGAGAATGGGTGTACTGGGGCCTCCAGCCACTGCAAATGAACTCCAGGTGCATGTGGCACCTTGGGCATCTGGCTTTATGTGGGTTCTGGAGAATCAAACCTGAGTAATTTGGCTTTGCTGGCAAGCCGTTTTAACCACTAAGCCATCTCTCCAGCCCTAAAAAAATCTTTTTACTGACAACCTCTATTGTTTTAGTTTATTTTATTTGAGAGAGAGAGAGAGGCAGATAAAGAAAATGGGCACACCAGGGCCTCCAATCACCTTGTGCATCTGGCTTTATGTGGGTCCTGGGGCATTGAACCTGGGTCCTTTGGCTTTGCAGGCAAACACCTTAACCACTAAGCCATCTCTCTAGCCATGATCGCAATCCCCTTTCACCACCCTCCTTTGCACCCCCATCCTCCCTTCACCGAATCCCTTCTTTCCAACTAGTCCCTCAACATTCAGTCTAACGCTGTTCAGGCTAGTCCTATGTTGCTGGCCTTGAGCTCCTCATCAACCTTTCTCTCCTGAGAAGTCTATGAAGAGGGTGCAAGCAGCCCTACAGACCTGCACCACAGAGTGTTACGATGTAGGTGGCATACCCACACTCACCTCATCAGAAAATGACAGGCATTTTATTTAGATAAGACTGTCACTCCTTAAGAAAGCCCTGCCCTTCTGTCTAGATCATCTCCCTTTCCTCTGCCATTTTTTCTTCCTTGGCTTCCTTTTGGTTTTCCCCACAGCAGTTATCACTCTCTGACATCCGTTTTATGTGTTCTTGCTTGTCCTTCTCTGAAAGGAAATGACTTGAATGCAGTAGTCCTGTGCCATTGACTGCTGTGTCCCCAGAACCATTCAGGGCTGGAGAGATGGCTTAGCCCTTAAGATGTTTACCTGTGGAGCTAAGGAATATGTTCAACTCTCCAGGTCCCATATAAGCCAGACATACAGCGACACAAGTGCATGAGATTACACATGTGCACAAGGGGAGCACACATCTGGAGTTCGACTGTAGTGGCTGGAGGCTCCGGCATGCCAATTCTCTCTCTCTCTCACATTTAAAAAAAAGTCTGTTGGGCTTGCTGAGAGAGAGAGAGAGAGAGAGAGAGAGAGAGAGAGAGAGAGAGAAAGAGAGAGAGAGAGAAAGAGAGAGAGAGGGAGAATGAGAGAGAATGTTCAAACAGCCACCTCACTTGGCCCTTACAAAGACCTCTGGGGTAGCTTTGGCATGACTGCTCCTTCTTCAGGGTCTTCTTGGCTCTAGAAGGATCCCCTCCAGTTTGGTTTTTCTGAGGTAGGGTCTCACTCTAGCCCAGGCTGATCTGGAATTCACTATGTAGTTTCAGAGTGGCCTTGGACTCACGACGATCCTCCTACCTCTACCTCCTGAGTGCTGGGATTAAAGGTGTGCGTCACCACATCAGATAGCTTTTTTTTTTTTTAAATGTATTTATTTGTGAGCAGAGCAAGAGATAGAAGAGAAACAGAGAGAATGGGCACACCAGGGCCTCCAGCTGCTGCAAATAACCTCCAGATGCATGCACCACTTTGTGCATCTGACTTTATGTGGGTACTGGGGAATGGAACCCTGGTTGTTAGGCTTTGCAGGCAAGTGCCTTAACCACTGAGATATCTCTCCAGCCCCCCTTCCAGTTTTGTTTTGTTTTTCCCCCCCTACATCACTCTGTGTCTCCTAGATCAGGGAGGCTGTTCTTCACCTTGTAAGTCAGGCTAGAAACTACATCACACACTTTCTGCTTTTAGGGCTGGACAGATGGCTCAGTGGTTAAAGGTGCTTGAAATGGCACATGCATCTGGAGTTGTTTTGTAGCGGTAAAAAGCCACTGTAAAATAAATAAGAAATAAATAAATAAAATATTAAAAAGTATAAATGAGGGGCTGGAGAGATGGCTTAGCAGCTAAGGCATTTGCCTGTAAAACCAAAGGATCGTGGTTTGGCTGTCCAGGACCCATATAAATCAGATGCACGGCGGGGCGGGGGGGGGGGGGGGGAGGAGGCGTATGCATCTGGAGTTTGTTTGCAGTGGCTGGAGGCCCTAGTGTGCCCACTCCCTCTCTTTCTTTCTCTCTCTCCCCCTCTGCTTCTTTCTCCCTCTCAAATAAATAAATAGATAAAATATATCTTTAAAAACTATATAAATTAGTCAGGCTTGGTGGCACACACCTTTAATCCCAGTACTCAGAAGGTTGAGGTTGGAGGATTGCTGTGAGTTCAAGGCCAGCCTGAGACTACATAGTGAATTCCAGATCAGCCTGGACTAGAGCAGGACCCTACCTTGAAAAACCAAAAGAAAAATCCAAAGAAAAAAATAAATGAAAAACTGGAGTTTCCTATAATCTATGACCTCAGAAATTCTATAATCTAAGCTTCTGGTTTGAAAACTTGTTTGTTACCCATAGTGAGAACTTTATTGTAACCCTAGGAAACATGTGCACATGTGTGCCCTTTACCTTGTTTTTGACTAAGCATTGATGTTTTCTATTCCATTCAGTTTATGTTATGAAAAAGTTTTAGAGGCAGCAGAGATAGCTAAGTGGTTAAGACACTTGCCTGCAAAACCTAATGACCAGGGTTCGAATTCCCCAGTACACGCATAAAGCCAGATGCACAAAGTGGCACATGCATCTGGAGTTCATTTGTGGTAGCTAGAGGCCTTGGCATGCCCATATTTGCTCTCTCTTTCTGCGCAAATAAATAAATATATAAAAAGAAGTTTTAGCTCCAATCCATGTCATCAATTTTATGTCTCAACCAGCATGACCTCGGTGACTCATTGAAAGTTATGTAGCTAGTGTTGTGGTGGAATCCAGTGTTCTTCTGCCTACTATACTTTGTGGGGTTTCTTGCCCAAAGGCAAAACTGTCACCAAACTTTTGTGGTGGCTTTGAGAACAGAGAACAAATGCATTCTTCTTTTCACCACAGTCAAGGCTCCCTCCACCTGCAGGCACGCTCACTTGATCTGCCCAGATTCCTCTGCAATCCAGAAGGCTCCTCCCAGAAGCTCCCAAAGGAAAGCTTTAGCTCTAACAGGTGGCATACCCAGACTCGCTGGAATCCTCATCTGAATGACATCGAACCTTAACATACGGACAAAGAAAGGCCCATGCATATTAAATGATTTACTGGGGTTAGAGACCAAATCATTGGCAGGCCTTACATGAACCTGCCACCCATCCTTTGAGTCTGCTCAGCTAAGAAACAAGAAGCTAGACCAGCCCATCAGCCTGGGCCTGGTCAGCCGTCAGCCAGTTAATCTACAACGACACCTTCTTCTCCTACCAGAGGGAATAATTTTGACTTGAACTCCTGGGAGACCTGGCTTCTTGGAGCCCAGATGTCTCTGCTTTGGAGTCTAATTTAGCTGGTGTTGGACGCTGAAGCCTAGAAAAAGCTGAAAGCTGTTTATTTGTTCTTTTATTCCTGGATTCATAATTTGACCTAACATACTGTACGTCTGTACATGTGTTGATCTCAAAAAAAAAAAAAAAATGTTTGAGCTTGCCTGCTGAGGCCATGTTGGCAGGCAGCTGCTAAGGCCATCAGGGATGTTTGCTTCCAGTTACAAAAGAAAACATTTGCTATTTGGGGCTATGTTGTTGGTCTTTTTTTTTCCTCTCTCTTTCTTTCTTCCTTGATTTAAAAGGGAAAATATGTTTCCCAGTAGAGATGGGAGGGGGCTGCCCCATCCCCTCCTAGAGCTAAGAATGGCTAAGAACCCTTTCAGCACACCTGCCTCATCATCTCTCTAATATTCATACTCCTTCTCCCTCCCTGTGGAAGTGTGCTTAGGGGTTTTGGTTTGCATTATTTGAGCAACGGGGCAGCTTTCTCTCCCTTCCCTGGGGACACCAGTTTATGGTTCAATATCTCCCTCCGACTCTGGTGTGTTTTTAGCTAAGGCAGGTTGTGTCCCATTATCAGGTGCACCGATGAAATAACCGCTGATGGAAGCAAGAAAACATGAGTAATTCTAACCTCTGCCCAGAACATTTGAAGGAACATATAACCCTGACCTTGCTTTGGCGCTTTGTAAAGACCATCTGGGGGAGACTTCATTTCCCAAAATGTTTATGAATTTGAGAGCTCCTCTGGCCAGGATGTAGGAAAAGCCATATGGTGAATGTGGGGTTCATGTATGCAAATTATATTTATATATATATATGGTTTTTCAATGTAGGGTCTCACTCTAGCTCACTGGAAGTGTCTCTGTAGTCTCAGGGTGGCTTTGAGCTCATGGCAATCCTTCTACCTCTGCCTCCTGAGTCCTGGGATCAAAGTGTGCCACCATGGCAGGCAAAGAAAAGGTTTGTCCATGGTAAGTAGGTCCTTGAAGCCTGGCCTATGCATTGGGAGTAGCAAGAAGAATTGGAAGTGAAGGGAGAAGAAGGAGGCGCCAGACAGTGCTGGGGACCACACAGAGGCCAGAGGTGCTCTGGGATTGTGAGCCTGGGCAACTGTTGGAAGCAAGCGAAGCAGACAGGTTAGAAAAGGAGCTATGGAAACCTCTGAGAGAAATTCCTTTGCCCAAATGAAAAGAGGCTGGGCAGGGCAGCCAGGCGTGGGGCGTGGTGGCGCATGCCTTTAATCCCAGCACTCGGGAGGAAGAGGTAGGAGGATCGCCGAGAGTTTGAGGCCACCCTGAGACTACATAGTGAATTCCAGGTCAGCCTGAGGTAGAATGAGACCCTACCTCGAAAAACAAAAATAAAAACAAAATGAAACAAAACAAAACAAAATCCCCAGCTGGGCGTAATGGCATAATGGCGCACACCTTTAATCCCAGCAGAGGTAGGAGGATGGCTGTGAGTTCGAGGCCACCCTGAGACTCTGTAGTGAATTCCAGGTCAGCCAGGGCTAGAGTGAAACCCTACCTTGAAAAACCAAGCAAACAAACAAACAACGTCTTCTCTAGTTATTTAGATGACTTTTCTTCTCCTCCTTTTTCCTGACAGAATCTTGCTATGTAACCTAGGTTGGTTTTGAACTCATCACTATCCTCCTGCCTCTGCTACCTCAGTGCTTGGGATTACAACAGTACACCACCACACCCCACACCCAACCTTATTTAGATTTCTTTTTCTGTCTTTTATCAGTGTTATATGCTTTTTCCCATATAGATCCTATCTGCATTTTGTTAATTTATACCTAAGTATTCTTTTTGTTTGGGGGGATTTTTTTTTTTTTTTAGGTAAAGTCTCACTTTAGCCTAGGCTGGCTTCAAACTCTCAGCAATACTCCTACCTCAACCTCCCGAGTGTTGGAATTAGTGTGAGCCATCACATCCTGATTTCCTCTTTTTTCTTTTTCTTTCTTTTCTGTGCTGTTGCAAATGTTAGTTTTCCAGAAAAAAAAAAAAATTAAATTCCATTCGTTCATTGCTGGTCTTCAGGAAAGCATAGGAGACAAGACTTCTGTAATCTGCTGTTTTGAGCTTGTCCTAGTGAATGAAAGCCAGGGCAGGATGGGTCAGTAATCACAGCTGTCTGCCCCCCACTTTCCCCTCGCCTTCTTCACTCTATAAATATTTGTTTATTTCATTTGAGTTGATGTTATGCTAATGAAACACCAGGGGAGAAGGGGTGCTGTGGAGAAAATAAGGGACTGTTGCAGCCCCAAGGTTAAGCTCTTTGGAGATGTTTGAGATAGAATGGTGTGTGTGTGTGTGTGTGTGTGTGTGTGTGTGTGTGTAAATTAGCAAACAGGGAAGAGAGGCCTTCACCTACTCAGGCAGGTGGGTAAGTTACAAGTGTGGTGAAGACAAAGGCATGTTATGCCCTGGGCTACATGTAACAATCTACCAGAGTGGTATGTGAATTGAGATCCAACTTCCTTTTTGGCTCAGAATAATTACAGTAGAATTAAATCATTGTTGTCTCAATGTTTATGTCAGTACCTATTTCAGGAAAACAAAATGACTCTAAGTGTGGTTGTCCATGTGATTTGGACTTTGTTGTTGGTAGGAGGTTTGTAGGCTGTGAGAAAGTACAGCTTTCAGTGAACCTGTCTTTAAAAATAATGAGACGCGGGCAGGAGGGATGGTTTACCGGTTAAGCGCTTGCCTGTGAAGCCTAAGGACCCGGTTTGAGGCTTGATTCCCCAGGACCCATGTTAGCCAGATGTACAAGGGGGCACACACATCTGGAGTTCATTTACAGTGGCTAGAGGTCCTGGAGCGCCCATTCTCTCTCTCCCTCTCTCTCTGTGTCTGTCACTCTCAAATAAATAAATAAAAAATTAAAAACGTAATGAGAAGGGGCTGAAGTGATAGCTCAGTAGTTAAGGTGCTTGCCTGCAAAGCCGGAGGATCCATGTTCGACTCTCTAGTTCCTCGTAAGCAAGGCGCAAGGTGGTTCATGTGTCTGGAGGTCATCTGCAGCGGCTGGAGGCCCTGGCGTGCCCATTCTCTCTCTGTCTCTCTCAAATAAATAAATAAGTAAATATTTTTTCAAAAGAATCCTTTAATTAATTAATTTATTTATTTTTGGTTTTTCGAGGTAGGGTCTCACTCTGGCCCAGGCTGACCTGGAATTCACTATGTAGTCTCAGGGAGGCATCGAACTCATGGTGATCCTCCTACCTCTGCCTCCCGAGTGCTAGATTAAAGGTGTGTGCCATCATCCCCAGTTTTTAAAAATATTTTTTAAAAAAATGTAGAATACATTAAAGAACCTAGAAGCAACTCCACAAGGTTAACCTTCAGAGCCAAGTGTGGGAAGGGAGCTGGGGCTGCTGACTGGGGGTAGAGATGAGTTTCAACAGTCATTCGTGACAGAGTCTAGAGAAATAGCAAAGTCAAGCTTCATTTGGACTCCATGAGGTTTGTTTTTTTTTTGGCGTTTTCAAGGTAGGGTTTCACTCCAGTCCAGATTGACCTGGAATCACTATGTAGTCTCAGGGTTGCCTTGAACTCATGATGATTCTCCTACCTATGCCTCCTGAGGGCTGGGATTAAAGGCACGCGCTATCATGCCCAGCCTAGACCACCCCGAGTTTTTACTGGGCCACTTGGTGGACACTCTGGCCATGTAGCTGGGAAGCAAGCAGGTGTGCTGGAAAGCGTGGCTGAAGATAGGATCATCATGATTCTTTTGAATTATGTGCTCCAAGATGCCCTTGAGCCACTGGGAGAGTAGTATCCTTTGTTGAAGAACTGTGGTTCCTGGAGGGTGACTGCAAGGCCTCAGAGCAAAAGTCCTGAAGCCTTGAAGATCAAGGCAGGTCACCAACACTTACAAATGCAGTGAGAACCAGTTCTAAGAAGGCTACTTTAGGTCACCTAACTCCATTTTCCTACCAGAGACACAGGTCTAGCTCTGGGTCCTGAAGAAAGTCTCTCATTTCTAATAGTTCCTGGAGAAGTGGCAGATCATGTACATTTCTTTCTACGTCTCTACAAACACTGAAGAGGTTTCATTATGTGGATTCTATACACCAGAGTTTTCATATTAGGCAAGGATCTCAAATTCAACATTACTTTAGAGAGAAGCAGATGTTTATTGACTATTAACTAGGAAAGGTTTTTAGTTTTCTTTTTTTAATTTATAAGGAAAAAGAAAAAGAGACCCAGAGCCGGGCACGGTGGTGCACGCCTTTAATCCCAGCACTCTGGAGGCAGAGATAGGAGGATCGCTGTGAATTAGAGGCCACTCTGAGACGACATAGTGAATTCCAGGTCAGCCTGGCTAGACTGAGACCTACCTCAAAAAACAAAAAACAAAAAAGAGAGAGAGAATATGAATGAGTGCACCAGGGCCTCTTGCCACTGAAAATGAACTCCAGATACATGTGGCACTTTGTGCATCTGGCTATTTGGCTTTACATGGGTACTGGAGAATTGAACCTGAGTCATCAGGCTTTGCAAGCAAGCACCTTTAACCACTTGAAGCAAGGAAGGAGGTTTTATGGTGTGAGGCTAAGAGCATGAGTTCTGCAACAAGTGGGGCCAAGTTCAATTCTACATTAGCTTTTTGGCTTTAATTTTTAAAAATTATTTATTTGAGAGAGAGAGAATGGGCATGATGCCAGGGCTTCCAGCCACTGCAAATGAACTCCAGATACATGTGCTACTTTGTATATCTGGCTTACTTGGATCCTGGGGAATCAAACTTGGGTCCTTTAGCTTTGCAGGCAAGCACTTTAAGCACTAAGCCATCTCTATAGCATGCTTAAAAAAAATTATTTATTTGCAAGCAGAGAGCAAGAGAGAAGAGAGACAGACAGAGAATGGGCATGCCAGGGCCTCCAGCCACTGCAACAAACTCCAGATGCATGTGCCCCTTGTGCATCTGTCTTACGTGGGTACTGGGGAATCAAACCTGGGTCCTTTGACTTCACAGGCAAATGCCTTAGTCACTAAGCCATTTCTCCAGCCTTAAAAGAAAACTGTTTGTTTATTTATATGAGAGAGAGAGAGAGAGAGAGAGAGAGAGAATGAGTATGAGCACACCAGGGCCTCCTGACACTGCAAATGAACTTTGTGTGTCTGGCTTTATGTGGGTGCTGGGAAATTGAACCTGGGCCATCAGGCTTTACAAGCAAGCACTTTTAACCACTGAACCATCTTTCCAGCCTGCTTTTTTAAAAAAAACATATGTTTTATTTATTTGTGTGTGAGAGTGGGAGAGAGAGAGACAGAAAGACATGCTATGGGTATGCCAGGGCCTCTTGCCACTGCAAGCAAACTCCAGACATGTGCCACTTTGTGCATTTGGCTTTTTGCATGTGCGTCCTGGAGAATTAAACCTAAGCTGGCAGGCTTTGTAAGCCTTTAATCACTGAGTCATCACCCATGTGCTTTTAAAAAATATTGTTGATTTATTTGAGAAAGAGAGAGAGAGAGAATGGGTATGCCAGGTCCTCTTGCTCCTAAAAATGAAGTCTGGCTTTATGTGAGTGCAGGGGAATGGAACCCAGGCTGGCAGGTTTTGCATGCAAGTGCCTTTAATCCTAGCCTCAGCCACAGGCTTTTGTTGTTTTTTTTTTTTTCTTTTCCTTTTCCTTTTCTCTTTTCTTTCTTTCTTTCTTTTTTTTTTTTTTTCAAGGTAGGGTCTCACTCTAATGTACTCTTGGGCTGGCCTCAAACTTGTCGTGATCCTCCTACCTCAGCCTCCCAACTGCTGGGATTAAAGACGTGTGCTACAATGTCTGGCCAGCCATAGGCTTTTAACTAAAAATACTTACATTTTTGTTCAGTACCAGGTGTGAATTCCCTCCCATAGAGTTGGCCTCCCATCCAATCACAGAGCAGCTGGTTACCCTCATAACAGCTATGCCACTATTGCACCAATGAGCACATCCTCCCTGACTGGCCAGCTGTGTAGTTCTCATGGTCTACTGATGATTAAGGCTATTGCTGACTTCTCTCCTTCAGCATCCTACGTCATACCTTCCAGCACTATGATAGCTAGCCAGCAGGGAGGGGCTTTCTGCTCAGTTCCAGCCTGATTTCCTAATGTCCTACAACTAAAGTATGTGGTGTCTTCAGCAATGGGGTCTTACCATCTAGTTCTGGTTGGCAACCAAGAGCATTAGCAATAGCCTGTATTGTTCTGGGGGTCTCACTGGAAAGTATCCTAACCCTAGAACTGGGATTTTTCTGTAACATAGCACAGTATATCCTACAAGGTACTTTTGCCCCAAATCATATATATATATATATATATATATATA
Source organism: Jaculus jaculus (assembly GCF_020740685.1). NCBI lineage: Eukaryota > Metazoa > Chordata > Mammalia > Rodentia > Dipodidae > Jaculus > Jaculus jaculus. The sequence continues at coordinate 33,372,521 of NC_059102.1, forward strand.
TATATATATATATATATATACACATATATGTGTATGTGTGTGTGTGAGAGACAGAGAGAGAGAGAAAGAGGCAGACAGAGGGAGAGAGAGGGAGAGAGAAAGAGAGAGAAAATGGGAGGATATGTCACGGCCTCTAGCCACTGCAAATAAGTTCCAGACACATGCACCACCTTGTGCATCTGGTTTACATGGGTTCTGGGGAGTCAAACCTGGGTCCTTAGGCTTCACAGGCAAACACCTTAACCACTAAGCCATCTCTCCATCCCTATAAACCATATTTTGAAGTTAGCTAACAGAGAGGTTGGTTTCCATATGGTTTATTCATAACATCTTTAATTTTGGTCACCCCTTCTCCCATTCCCTACTCTCCTCTATCCCCTTTCTCATGACCCCACTTAGACCTATCCACCCCCAGTATTTGGCCCTTTTACATACATATATAATAAGAGATGATAATGATAACACTGATAATGGTAATGGTAACATCTGTTCTGTTCCCCTTATGGCCATTATTGTAATCTAGGAAGTTCTATACAATAGTTATAATTACTTATAGGAAAAAATTAAAATCTGAAGTTCTTAGAGGTTGTTCTAGGAGAGAGCCCATTTGGAAGGATTCACATGGATCTACTCATCCAGACAGTCTTGATGTGTAGGGGGTGTGGAAAGAGTAACAAATATTTATCTCATGTCATGCACAGAATATTTTAGATGCTAATGGGGAAATGTGGAGTGTGGGAGAAGTAGTAGATATGGTTTCCATTGTTTTTAAATATTTATTTATTTAAGAGAGATAGAGAAAGAAGCAGACACAGAGAGAGTGAGTATGGGTGCAGCCAGCATGGCTTCCTGCCACTGCAAACAAACTCCAGATGTGTACCCCACTTAGTACATCTGGCTTTACGTGGGTACTGGGGAATCAAAGTTGGGTCCTTGGGCTTTGTTGGCCAGTTCCTTAACCATTGGTCTATATCTCCAGCCCCTGGTTTCCTTTTCTTGACAAGGTACTTGGAAAAGACAAAAGTGCCCAGTTAAGAAATAGATAGAAAAGAAAATTAAAAAGGAAATAGATAGGATAGGGCTGGAGAGATAGCTTAGCAGTTAAGGCATTTGACTGCCAAATCAAAGGACCCAGGTTCAATTCCCCAGGAACCACGCAAAGCCAGATGCACAAGATTGCACATACCTCTGACATTTGTTTGCAGTGGCCAGAAGCTCTGGTGTGCCCATTCTCTCTCTCTCTCTCTCTCTCTCGTTCTCTCTCTCTCTTTATATTTTTGGTTATTTATTTATTTAAGAGTGACAGACAGAGAAAGAGGCAGATAGAGACAGACAAAGAATGGGTGCGCCAGGGCTTCCAGCCACTGCAAACGAACTCCAGATGTGTGTACCCCCTTGTGCATCTGGCTAACGTGGGTCCTGGGGAATCGAGCCTTGAACCGGGGTCCTTAGGCTTCACAGGCAAGCACTTAACCACTAAGCCATCTCTCCAGCCCTCTCTCTCTCTTTTGATCTATCTACCTATCTATCAATAATCTGCCTCTCTCTCAACAATTAAATAAAATCTTTTTAAAAAAGAAATAGATAGTATAAACCAGGCATAGTGGTGTGCACCTTTAATCCCAGCCTTTGGGAAATGGAGGTAGGAGGATCACTATGAATTTAAGGCCAACCTAGAGCTACAGAGTCAGTTCCAGGTCCAGCCTGGGCTAGAGTGAGACCCTACTTTGTAAAATAAATAAATAAAAAGTACAGACATATGCTTAGAATTTGAATGGCAGGGCTTTTAAGCAGGGCAAACATGAATTTGTTTTGAAGAATGTGTAGGATTTGGGTGAAGATGAGACCAATGTTCCAGAAAGAGAACAGGTGGGACCAAAGGCTCAGAATAGGACAAACAAGAACTTCCTGAGGCCTGAGGCCCAGCGTGGCGGCGCACACCTTTAATCCTAGCACTCGGGAGGCAGAGTTAGGAGTTGCTGTAAATTCGAGGCCACCCTGATACTACATAGTGAATATCAGATCATCCTGGGCAAGAGTGAGAGCCTACCTCGAAAAACAAAACAAAACAAAACAAAACAAAGTTCCTGTCTACTGCCAAGTACTTGCTAGCTGCTCTGTGTTGTGGTAACTTCTTTATTCCGTGGGGGAGGGCGGTGTATGTATGTGTGGGTGTGTACATATGTGTGAGTGTAAGTATGCACATGCCACAGTGAGCGTGTGGCCAGAGGCCAGCTTCAAGTGTGGGTCCTTGCCTTCTACCTTGTTTGAGGCAGGGTCTCCTTCACCACTGCATTCTCCAGACTACCTCGCCCATGAGCTTCTGGGCTATTTTCTTGTCTCTGCCTCCCTTCTTACCCTAGATGTGCTGGGATTACAGATGTTAGCACTTCAGCATCCAGCTCTACATGGGTTCTGGGGATTCGAACTCAGGTACACAAATTGCTTTATCCTATCAGCCATTGCCCCCAGCCCTTGTACTAACTTCTTCTTCTTCTTCTTCTTTTTTTTTTTTTTGTTGTTTTCTGAGGTAGGGTCTCTAGTTCAGGTTGACCTGGAATTCACTATGTAGTCTCAGGGTGGCCTTGAACTCACGACGATCCTCTTACCTCTGCCTCCCAAATGCTAGGATTAAAGGCATGCGCCACCATGCCCAGTTTCAGATTAAATATTTTGCCCAAGGTCACCCAGTAAAATAACCCCAATCTAGGGTTCAAATCCAAATTGTCTAACTCCAAGTCCCAAAAACTTTCCACAATGTATGCTGCTTGTTTGGGATACTTGAGTTTGCTAGAAAGATACAAATGGAGAGAAGTGAGGGGAAACCAGAATGTTGAGGGTTTGGCAAAGGGCTTCAGATTGACCAGGAAGCTCATGAGGTTATCAAGGGTGAAATTCAAATTGTTGAGGGACTAGCAGACAATGCCCACTCTCAATGCTGTGTGGGAATTTCTCAACTCACTAAGCAGCAGCTTGCTGAGGTCTTGGTTTGCCACATCAGCACATCAACAGCACATTTCCATCCTCTCATCCTTCTTAACAGCACTTTGAAACAGACACGTCCTCCAGAGCTTTAAAAGTCTTCATGCTTTAGGACACTGTTAGGACTTTATAAACAAATGTGAAGCAAAGTCAAGAATATGATGATACCAAAAATTGAACATATCTAACTTTTAATAATAGAATTGATGGGTAAATTGTATACTTTATTCAGTGGAATACTTTACAGCCATTAAAATATAATTGAAAGCCAGGTATGGTGGCACAGCCTTTAATCCCAGCACTTGGGAAGTAGAGGTAGGAGGATCACTGTGAGTTTAAGGCCTGAGACTACATAGTGAATTCCAGGTTAGCCTGGGCTAGAATGAGGCTCTACCTTGAAAAGACCCACCCCAAAATAAAATATTATTGATGAATAAGTAATGGTGGAAAAATGTTAAAGCTATATGAAGCTATAGATGAGGGCATTGAAACTTTGGGAGGGGGTCTGATGGCTCACACCTATAATCTTAGCATTTGGGAAGCAAAGAAATGGGGATCTCTGTGAATTTAAGACCAGCCTTATTTACACAGTATGTTCCAGGCCAGCTAGGCTTTATGGCAAGACACTTTTCAAAATAATTTTGGGCTGGAGAGATGGCTTGCAGTTAAGGCACATGTCTGTGAATCCTAAGGACCTAGGTTTGATTCTCCAAGTCCTGCGTAAGCAAGATACACAATGTGGCACTTGTGTCTGGAGTTCGTTTGCTGTGGCTAGAAGCCCTGGCACACCCATTCTCTCTCTATCTCTCTCTGTCTCAAATAAATAAATAAATAAATAAATAAATAAATCTTTAAAAATAATGTTATTTTTGAGATGAGGTCTCACTGTATAGCTAAGGATTGTCTTGAACTTATGATCTTCCTGCCTTTTCCTCCCAAGTGCTTAGAATTACAGGTGTGTCCCATTGTGCTTGTTCTAAAGTGCCAGTTTTTAATTTTTAAAAAGCATGTAATCAGCTGGGCTTGGTGGCACATGCCTTTAATCCCAGCACTCAGGAGGCAGAGGTAGGAGGATCACCATGAGTTCTAGGCCACCCTGTGACTATATAGTGAATTCCAGGTCAACCTGTGCTAGAGTGAAACCCTACCTAAAAAAAAAAAAAAAAGTATTTAAACAAGCCAGGCATGGTGGTACACACCTAGTTAAAAATATATATATTTATGAGAGAGAGAAAGAAACACACACACACACAGAATGGGTGTACCAGGGCCTCTAGCAATTGCAAACAAACTCCAGACGCATGGGCCACTGTGTGCATTTGGCTTATGTGGGTTCTGGGAGGGAGAGAGAGAGAGAGAGGGAGGGGAAGAGAGAGAGAAAGGGAGGGGGAGAGAGAGAGGGAGAGAGAGAAGGAGGGAGAGAGGGAGAAGGCAAATTGGCGCGGCTGCAGACACCACCTGGCCCGAGGAAAACGCTGGTGGGCCGTCTGGGGGCGCAGGCGGGGGCACTTGCTTATATATTTAAATTTATCTATTTACCTATTTAGTTATTCATCCATCTAGTGCCTCTCTGTACAGCCAACTCCCAGTGGGTCTCCTTTTTTTTTTTTTAATTTTTATTTATTTATTTATTTGAGAGCGACAGACTCAGAGAGAAAGACAGATAGAGGGAGAGAGAGAGAATGGGCGCGCCAGGGCTTCCAGCCTCTGCAAACGAACTCCAGACGCGTGCGCCCCCTTGTGCATCTGGCTAACGTGGGACCTGGGGAACCGAGCCTCGAACCGGGGTCCTTAGGCTTCACAGGCCAGCGCTTAACCGCTAAGCCATCTCTCCAGCCCATCCTTTTTTTTTTTTTTAAACAGAACACACGCGGAGATAAATAGTGCCATCCCCACAGCCCACGAACGTTTAGGAGGAAAAGTTTATTGTTGGGGGCGGGGGAGAGGAGTTAATGACCATTCTGAATTATTTAATGAATTTGCGACAGATTTTTTTTTTTTTTACTGCTATTTAAGGGAAATAAGCTCCCCCCCCCCAAAGTCTATATGCTATGTGAAATCACAATAAAAAACAATGTAGGAGAACATCTCAAACTTCTGTTGGATTTTGGGCCAGAATTTTAGAGGCACCTCACACCCTCTAGCTGTGCCTTCTGTGAAATCATCTTAGCCTAATGGGCTTTCCTCGTCTTTAAATGAAAGAAACATGCTGGGCGTGGAGGCACACGCCTTTAATCCCAGCACTGGAGGGGCAGAGGTAGGAGGATCACAGTGAGTTCGAGAGTTCAAGGCCACCCTGAGACTACATAGTGAATTCCAGGAAAGCCTGAGCTAGAGTGAAACCCTACATCGAAAAACAAAACAGAAAGAAAGAAAGAAAGAAAGAAAGAAAGAAAGAAAGAAAGAAAGAAAGAAAGAAAGAGAGAAACATTCTAGATGAGGAGAAAATTTCCTCTATGGTGCCTCTTTCCTCCTCCCTGGACCAGCCACTACTATGAATTTGACATGTAGAATTGTGTTCCTGAGAGTGTGTGTGTGTGTGTGTGTGTGTGTATATGTGTGTGTGTGGTATCCTTGTGTGTGTTGCTCTGAACCTGCTTTGCTGAATTCACTCAACATTATGATTTTGGCATTGTCCACATATGTTTTCTTTTTTTGGACAATGTTTTGAGGGAAGAAACAAAGGGGAAAGCTTATTCACACAAAAGCAATTATATAGACTTAGATGTTTCTGTCTGCTGATTGGGAGACTTGTAAAGTCAAGAGCACTTCATGGAAGAGGCAAGCAACCAAGTTTGGTTTTTGAAAGAGACTGAAAAAAGAAAAAAAAAAAAAAAAAAAACTTCACAAAACCAGAGTGACACAGGATATCACAGGGCATACTAGAGATAACCCTTAAAATAATATCCTAATCTAGGAATCATGTTGCTAAATGATCTTTCCCTCACTATTTAGAACATACATTCTAGGATTCTTTGCTTGTTTTTACAGTGGTGGGGATCACATGTGAGGCTTCATATTTGAAAGGTGAGCAGTCTACCTCTGTGCTAGATCCTCAAGCCTTTTCTCCATGGTTTAAAAAAAAAAAAACAACTTTTTTTTTTTTTTTTAGTCTAGATGAAGACTCTGACTGTGAGAAATATATTTTTAAAGGGATGATACACTAACTGAGCCAAGAGTTACTAAAATAGAGCAATCCAGAAATTCTATAAAGCACTATCATTTAAGCTCAACAGGTGGGCACACAAATGGAATGAAACAAACAAAAGACTTTGATCAGAAGTCATTGATGTGTGTGGAATAAAATATGCTCAATGTATCTGCGGTGTAAGATAAAGCCATAAAGGTCACTTAGAGAGTGCTGCTTATGTTAGTGGTTTTAATTTTACCTTGTCAGTGCCCCGTGTACAAAACTTGCGAAGGCAGGGCTTTGATTTGTTCAGGTTTCCATAAGGAGGGGCCATGGAATCCTTGAAGCATGATTTGAAAAAGATGGATAAGATATTCTACCCAAAATTCAACATCACCTTTAATCTTGCCCTCTCCTCCTCTAATCCCTAGGTAATGTTTTGTGCTTCTTTTGCAGAAAAGCAATTTTGTTAATCACTTTAGCACCAATTCTTGCATCCCTGGCAATACTCAGAACTGCTTCCATCCAAGTCTTTGATGTGGGAAAGAAACACACACACACACTCTTTCGCATGTAATCTGAAAACAATTCACCTCTTGCCAATGAATGCACAGCACTCCACTTTAATAGAGAGCAAGTTCTGTGGAGGTTTCTAATCCTTTCTGCCAAAGAAGAGAAGAGAGGGAATCACTCAGGTAGCCCAACTTCATTCAGGAGTTAAAATCACTTGGAATGTTTTGTGGTGTGTTTGGGGCTTTTAAAAATATCACTTGCTAAAGATTACTTCTTTCAGGGGAAGTCAAAACAACTCAAGAACAAAAATTAAATAAAAATAAAAATAAAATAAAAAGATTCCCCATCTCCAACGCAAACAGGACATTCTTCACAACTCAGATAACTTTGGATCTAAGTGTATTACAAAACCCCCCTGCTCTAATCCCTCAAAGCAATGGTGTTATAGATAAGTACCAGTAACTGAGGTGGCTTAAATTCCAGAAATGTACAAAAGATTTGGTTGGAAAGAAAACTAAAAAAGAAAAAGAAACTCACTCAGCATTGCTGTGACTTGAAGAGGTAAATTTAGGGCAGTAAAAATGCAAAGAATGACCCCTGAAAAAGAAATAGTCCTAAAGTTCTGAACTATCTTCATGCCCTCATGGGCTTCTAATAGGCTATGTGTATCTGTGTATTTTAAGTGGTGGGTATGTGTTGAGTTGTTAAAAAATTGAAATTGTTTGATGTCATTTGAAAATTATTTATGTTTCACGCATTCTGAAGCTTTGTTCCAGAAATGATTTTTTTCTTGTTATAATTAATTATGTTCTTATATTTTCTTCCAGTTTAGTTATTTCTAAACTATGTATTATTGCTTATTTAAATTTAGTAGGATAGGACTTATTATTTTTTTCTCCCAACAGTAATTATTGTATCTTTACAATCTGAGTATTAATTGTGATTTATCTTCAGATATCCAGTTAACACACTGAAAATTCTCAGTCTCCTTATCTACACTGGAGTTCTCTGTTGCAAAGTAAGGACAATTGCTTTCATTCTGGTTTCTTCTATTCGCCCAAATATGCTCAAAGCTTGACCTTGCACTCCTTAAAATCCCCTCTTAGAGATAAAACTTATTTTTGATAAGTAGTAAACGTGAATAATTAATAGCTAAAATCAAAAGATATAAAATGGGGCTGGAGAGATGGCTTAGCAGTTAAGGTGCTTGCCTGCAAAGCCAAAGGACCTTGGTTCAATTCCCCAGGACCCACGTAAACCAGGTGCACAAGGTGGCACATGCGTCTGGAGTTTGTTTGCAATGGCTGGAAGCCCTGGTGCACCCATTCTCTCTCTTTCTCTTTTTCTCCCTCTCTCCTTCTTTCATGCTCTTAAATAAGCAAATAAAATAAAGTCTTAATAGCTTTGTTTAAAAAAAGATATAAAATAATATGTAATGCAAAGAAACTGTTCCTATCTGCCCAACTTCTTTCCTTAGAGACAACTACTGGTGTTAGGCTTTAATGTATGTTTCCTTAGATATTCAGTATACACTAGAAGTATGCAAATACATTTTTTTCAAGTCACAATGTACCATAAACACTGTACTGGACTTTTCTGGGATTTTTTGTTTCGTTTTGTTTTTAATGTATTCATTTATTTGAGAGACAGACAGACAGAAAGAGAAACAGAGAGAGTGAGTGTGGGCACTCCAGGGCCTCCTGCCACTGTAAATAAACTCCAGATGCATTTGCCACTTTGTGTATCTGACTTCATCCGAGTACTGGGGACTCCAACCCAGGCTGTTAGGCTTTGCAAGCACGCTAGAGCCTCTGGTCACTGCAAACAAACTCGAGATGTATGTGCCACCCTGTGCGTCTGGCTTATGTGGGTACTGGGGAATTGAACCTGGGTCCTTAGGTTTTATAGGCAAATATCTTAACTGCTAAACCACCCTCCAGCTCCCTTCTCTGCTTTTTATTCAACATATATTAAAGATTCTATGTTCTGTAACAATGAATACAACTTTATCTATTAACAGTTGCTTCTTTTTTATTTTTATATTTATATTTATATTTTTATTTATTTATTTGACAGAGAGAGAAAGAGATAGAGAGAGAGAGAGAGTGGGCATGCCAGGGCCTCCAGCCACTACAAACGATCTCCAGATGCGTGCGCCCCCTTGTACATCTGGTTAACATGGGTCCTGGGGAATCAAGCCTCGAACTGGGGTGCTTAGGCTTCACAGGCAAGCGCTTAACCACTAAGCCATCTCTCCAGCCCAACAGTCTTCTTATTCTAGTCTATAAATAACCATTTTATTTATTTATGTATTTATTTAAACAGGATCTCATGTCTCATGTAGCTCAGAGTGGCATTGAACTCATGCAGCTGAGGATGACCTTGAACTCCTAATCCCTTTGATTCCACTTACTGTGTACTGGGATTACAGGCATGCAATAGCATACCCAGTTTACATTCAGCTGGGCATCAAACCCAGGCTTCATGGATGACAGGCAAGCACTCTACTGATTAAGCTGTAACCTCAGCTTTCCACAATTTATTTAGTTAAATTAGTTTGGGAGGCATTTATTGCCAACACTTTTTTTTTGTTTTTTTGAGGTAGGGTCTCACTCTGGCCCAGGCTGACCTGGAATTCACTATGTAGTCTCAGGGTGGCCTTGAACTCACAGCGATCCTCCTACCTCTGCCTCTCAAGTGCTGGGATTAAAGGAATGTGCCATCATGCCCAGGAAAATTTTTTTTTATTTATTTACTTATTTGCAAGGGAGGGGAAACAGAGAATGGGCATACCAGGGCCTCTAGCCACTGTAAACAAACTCCAGATGCATGTGCCTCCTTGTGCATTTGGCTTATGTGGGGCCTGAGGAATCAAACTTGGGTGCTTAGGCTTCTCAGGCAGGCGCCTTAACCACTAAACCATCTCTCTAGCCCTTGTCTTGTTTTGAAACAGGGTATCCAAGACTGACCTAAAACTCACTCCGTAGCCCAGGCTGGCCTCCTAACTCAGCCTCCTGAGTGCTGGGATTAAAGGTATGAGGCACTATGCCTGGCTAGAAATAAGAATTTTACACTCGGTGTGGTAGCACACCCCTTTAATTTCAGCACTTGGGAGGCACAGGAAGGAGGATTGCTGTGAGTTCCAAGCCAACCTGGGATTACAAAGTGCATTCATGTCAGCCTGGGCTAGAATGAGACCCTACCTTGAAGTATTTAAAAATTAATTTAATATTAATTAAATGAATTAATTAGGGGATGAACAGATGGCTCAGCAATTAAAGGCACTTGCTTGCATAACTCAATGGCTTGTGTTTGATTCCTAAGTGGCCATGCAAAGCCAGATGTACAAAGTGGTGCATGCAGCTGGAGTTTGCAGTGGGAGGAGGCCCTGGAACACCCACAGTCACTCTCTGTGTGTCTTTCTCTTTCTCTTTGTCTTGGTCTCTATCTCGCTCTCAAATAAATAAAATATTTAAAAAATTAATTAATTTTATACTTTGTGATAGCATTTCACTCTGTAGCCCAGGCTGGCCTTGAATTTGCTGCAGCATTCCTTTTATCTTGGTCTCCTGAGTGCATGCAACATAATACCTCATCAAATTTTGTCAATTTTCATCCAATGTCCTTGTTCCTTTTTAGGTTTTTTTTTTTTTCTGAGGTAGGGTGTCACTCTAGCCCAGGCTACTATTAGTCTCAGGGTGGCCTCAAACTCATGGCGATCCTCCTACCTCTGGTATTAAAGGTGTGCACCACCATAACCGGCCCTTGTTCCTTTGTAGAAGTTCGACTAGGATGTTGTTTAGTTTGTCATGTCTCCTTTGGTTTCTCTTGGCTCTGGTAGTTATTTAGGTTTCTCTTGTTTTTTTATAATCTTGATACTTTTTTATTTTTATTTTTATTTATTTATTTATTTCAGAGAGAGAGAAAGAGAGATACAGAAATAGGCAGGTAGAGAGAGAGAGAATGGGCGCACCAGAGCCTCCAGCCCCTGCAGACGAACTCCAGATGTGTGCGCCCCCTTGTGTATGTGGCTTACATGGGTCCTGGGGAGTCGAACCTGGGTCCTTTGGCTTTGCAGGCAAGCACCTTAACCGCTAAGCCATCTCTCCAGCCCTAATCTTGATATTTTTGAGGAGTTCATGTCAGATTATTTTGTAGAATGTTGTTCAACTGGGAGCTGTGTGGTGTTTTTTTCATTACTAAACTGACATGAAGCGTTATGGAGAGGAAGATTATGGATGATACACTTTGTCACATCCTCGGGAACCTGCTGTCTTGTTATTTGCTGTGCTGGGGATTAAACCCAGAGCCTTGTGCATGCTAGTCATGCTGGACCACCTCGCTATACCTTTAGTCTCAAGGATGCCTTCCTATTATCAATATGACTTATCATTGCTGATATTAACCTTGATCACTTGTCAAAAGCAGTGTCCGTCGGGCTTCTCCTCTGTAAAGGTGCCCCTTCCACTCTTGTCTTGCATTCTTTGGGAAGAAGTCAGTATGTGACTTACATAAGGAGTAGGAACTTATGTGCCACCTTCTTGAGGGCTGAGTCTACATAAAATCATTTGGAATTCTTCTATATGGGAAGTCTATAAAATGAGCTTTTGAAATATTACAGTGCTTCACCAAACTGCCCAGTAATCATGTCTCTTGACATTCATACCCATATCTTAATGCTACTCTCACTTTTAGTTAGAGAAGCTTCTCTTTTCAGATGGTGGTGACCTCTGGGATGACTCAAAAGGCATCATAGTGCTGAGAAGAAGTGACAGAAGATTGTTCAGCACTGAAACATCTCTACCACACCTTCCAAGGCTCAGGATCCACTGCAGAAGAGGTGGTGGAAAGAATGTAAGAGCCAAAGGAAGGGTAGGACTCTTTACAATACAATCAATCATACAGACACAAATTACCTCGATATCCATGACCTCACAGTGTTTGTACTACCTACACAAGACCTTCACAGTAGGAGGAAAAGATAATGACATAAAAATAAAAAAGAGTCTGGGCTGGAGAAATAGCTTAGTGGTTAAGGCATTTGCCTGTGAAGCCTAATGATCCAGGTGCAATTCCCCAGTACCCACATAAAGTCAAATGTACAAAGTGGCACATGCATGTGGAGTTTGTTTGCAGTGGCTAGATGCCCTGGTGTGTCCATTCTCTCTCTGGGTCTCTCTTCTCTCTGTATCTATCTGTTTGCAAATAAATAAGTAAATAAAAATTAAAAATAAATAAAATGAAAGAGAGACTGATTGAGAGGGAGAGGGGATATGACGGAGAGTGGATTTGTGAAGGGGCAAGTGGGGGAGGTGAGGGAATTATCATGGTTTATTGTCTATGATTATGGACGCTGTCAATAAAAAAGTAATAAATGAACATGGCAAAAACTAAGAAAAGATATTATACTGAGGGCTGGGGCTATAGCTCATTGGTGGGACATGTGCTTAGCATGAGCAGAGCCCTGAGTTTAATCTTCAGCACAAAATAAAACAAAACCCTCCTAAACTATCTTAATTATTTGTAATTTAGGTATAAATATGTTTTAGGCTTTTAAAACTACTTTTTATTTATCTGAGGGAGGGAGAGAGACAGAGAGAGAGGTAGAGGAAAGAATGGGCACACCAGAGCCTCTTGTCCCTGCAAATGAATTCCAGATGTATGTGCCACTTTGTGTATTTTGGCTTTACATGGATACTGGCTGGCAGGCTTAACAAGAGCCAACTCCCCAGCCCCTAAATTTTAGACTTTTTCCCTTAAAAATAATTATTAATGTAATACAGGCTCATTTTAGAAACTCATAAAATACATAAAACTGCAAAGGAGCAGCAAATAGAAATACCTATAATTCTGAAGGACTGAAGGGGCGGCTCCTGCAGAGCCAAAGGACCCAGGTTCAATTCTCCAGGACCCATGTTAGCCAGATGCACAAGGGGGCACACACATCTGGAGTTTGTTTGCAGTGACTGGAGGCCCTGGTGCACTCATTCTCTCTCTCTCTTTCTTTTTCTCTCTCTCATAAATAAATAAATAAATAAATAAATAAGAGATTTTATTGCCGGGAAATAACTGCAGCTAGCATCATCCTTAAACATCCCCCTTTACATATGTACACAGAGAGATAAGTTTGCTGAAAAGGCTCATACAATATATACCACACACCCATTGTTTTAAACATTTTATTTTATCTATTTTATTTATTTATTTGAGACAGAGAGAGAGAGAGAGAGAGAGAAAATGGACATGCCAGGGCCTCCAGCCACTGCAAACAAATTCCAGATGCATGCACCACCTTGTACATCTGGCTTATGTGGGACCTGGAGAATCAAACCTGCATCCTTAGGCTTCACAGGCATATGCCTTAACCACTAAGCCATCTCTCCAGCCCCCATTGTTACTAAATTGAAAGAAAATGATGCTGAGGCAAAATGAATTGCCAAACTTTAGTAAAATTTTCTTTAACAAGATACATTAATTCCTAGAATTACTTTAAAATTCGTCACTAAGATTATGAAAGGCATTAGTGAGTCAAGAGACTATGTGGTTAGCTCTCATGTGATTGAGACAAGATGAGGGGCTTTCAGTTGCCTCAAAGCAGGGATACAATTTCTTCATGTCAAAGATAATACAACATTAGTTATGTCTTTATTAATTGTAAAGGATTTGAGAGGACCCTGAATTTAATGTCTTATTCCATTTTCTACTGTGTATGGGGAAGGCTTTAGATAGAGTAGAAACTGTGATCAGACTGGCTGAGTTTGATACCTTGCACTTAGTAACAATGTGAACACAAGCCTCAGTTTCATCTGTAAGTGCCCAGATATTCCTCATGTGGTTGTTGAGAGGAGGACATAAGACAATGCATGGAAAGCTCTCATGACAGTAGCTGACATAAAGTGCTCAATAAATGTAAGCTATTATTATTTTAAAATATTTATTTATTTGAGAAGGAGAAAGAAGCAGAGAGAGAGAGAGAGAGAGAGGGAGGGAGAGAAAGAGAAAATGGGTGTGCCAGGGCCTCCAGCCACTGCAAACAAACTCCAGATGCATGCATCCCCTTGTGTAGCTGGCTTACATAGGTCCTGGAGAGTCGAACCTGGATCCTCTGGCTTTGCAGGCAAATGCCTTAGCCACTAAGCCATCTCTTCAGCCCCAAGCTATTATTATTTTAGAAAAATAATGGTGAACATCTCAACCAAACTATGACATTGAAACCTGTTATTCACACATAAGCTCTTCTCTCTCATTCATTTTAGAATTTCCCTATTAAATTGGCCAATACCCAGAGTTAGAGGTTGGAGCTGGGACACCTTAACCACAGGGCCTGAAGACACCAGAACAATGGAAAGTGGAGATAGGCTCCTGTCTGAGATTTTGTTAGCTTTGTTTATAAAATGGCCAGAACATAAAATTCTATTTGTGTATTTGTATTCTAATTGTGTATGATCTGCTAGCCATGCATGACATCAGTCATTACCGTACATATCACTTAGATGGACATACTAATAGAAAGGACTTTATATCTATACTTTAAAATCCTCTTGAAGGTGGTCTTCCATAGTTGCTTGGTTAAGAGCTGTTGTTACACACAGCACAAGGGTGAACTTGAAACAAAGTTAAAAGGTAGCAATTTTCTTCTTTAAAAAGAGAAATCTTGGCCAGGCGTGGTGGTGCACGCCTTTAATCCCAGCACTCGGGAGGCAGAGGTAGGAGGATCTCTGTGAGTTCAAGGCCACCCTGAAACTACATAATGAATTTTAAAAAAGAAAGAAAGGGCTGGAGAGATGGCTTAGCGGTTAAGCGCTTGCCTGTGAAGTCTAAGGACCCCGGTTCGAGGCTTGATTCCCCAGGACCCACGTTAGCCAGATGCACAAGGGGGCGCACGCGTCTGGAGTTCGTTAGCAGTGGCTGGAAGCCCTGGTGTGCCCATTCTCTCTCTCTCTCTCTCTCTGTCTCTTTCTCTCTCTCTGTCACACTCAAATAAATAAATAAAAATGAACAAAAAAATTTAAAAACAAAAAAAAAATAAAAAAGAAAGAAAAAGAAATCTTGGGCTGGAGAGACCGCTTAGCAGTTAAGGAGTTTGCCTGTAAAGCCATAGGATCCTGGTTCGATTCTCCAGGACCCTCATAAGCTAGATGCACAAGGGGGCACATGCATCTGGAGTTTGTTTGCAGTGGCTGGAGGCCCTGGTGCACCTATTCTCTCCCTCTCTCTCTCTGCCTTTCTCACTCTCTCAAATAAATTACACACACACACACACACACATATTTAAATAACTTTTCTTAAAATTTTTATTAACATTTTCCATGATTATAAAAAAATATCCCATGGTAATTCCCACCCTCCCCACCCCCACACTTTCCCCTTTGAAATTCCATTCTCCATCATATAACCTCCCCATTACAATCATTGTACTTACATATATACAATATCAACCTATTAAGTACCCTCCTCCCTTCCTTTCTCTTCCCTTTATGTCTCCTTTTTAACTTACTGGCCTCTGCTACTAAGTATTTTCATTCTCACGCAGAAGCCCAGTCATCTGTAGCTAGTATCCACATATGAGAGAGAACATGTGGCACTTGACTTTCTGGGCCTGGGTTACCTCACTTAGTATAATAAATAACTTTTTAACAAAAAGGAATCTTGGGTTGGAGAGATGGCTCAGCTTGCTTGCAAAGCCTGACAGCCTGAGTTTGATTCCCCAGTACCCATGTAAAGCCAGACACATAAAGTAGTGCATGTGTCTGGAATTTGTTTGCAGTGGCAGGAGAACCCGCCATGCTCATACTCTCTCTATCTCTCAAATAATTAAAAAAAATATATACAGGCTAGAGAGATGGCTTAGCAGTTAAGGCACATGCCTGCAAAGCCAATGGACCCAGGTTCAATTCCCCAGGACCCACGTAAGCCAGATGCACAAGGTGGCACATGCATCTGGACTTTGAGTACAGCAGCTGAAGGCCCTGGTGTGCCCATTCTCTCTATATATATCTGCTTCTCTCTCTCTCTTTCTCTCAAATCAATAAAACTAAAATTAAAAAAGATTAATTGAGAAAGGCTTTTCTTTTCTTATAGTACTCAGTATTGAATCCAGCGCCTTTGCACATGCTAGGCAGAAAATTTTATTTTATTTTGGTTTTTCAAGGTAGGGTCCCACTGTAGGCCAGGCTGACCTGGAATTCACTATGTCATCTCAGGGTGGACTTGAACTCACTGCGATCCTCCTACCACTGCCTCCCAAGTGCTGGGATTAAAGGCGTGTGCCACCGCACCTGGCCAGAAGTTTTAAAGCTTCTTTGTGTGTGTGTGTGTGTGTGTGTGTGCACGCACGTGTGTACATGCACACATATGTACCACATAATGCATGTGGAGGAGAGAGGACAACTTTGAGGTGTGTGCTCACAGTTTCACATCTGAGGCAGAATGTTTCTGGATCTTGCTCTGCTGTTCTTTTTTTTTTTTTTTTTTAATGTTTTTTGTTTATTTATTTATTTGAGAGCAACAGACAGAGAGAAAGAGGCAGACAGAGAGAGAGAATGGGCGCGCCAGGGCTTCTAGCCACTGCAAACGAACTCCAGACGTGCATCTGGCTAACGTGGGACCTGGGGAACCGAGCTTTGAACCGGGGTCCTTAGGCTTCACAGGCAAGCGCTTAACCGCTAAGCCATCTCTGCTGTTCTTTTTGCTGCGCAACCTAAGAGCTTCCACCTGGAAAGTTCTCCTGTCTCCACCCCCATCTCACCATTAGCATCCTGGGATTATGGAAGCCTGCTATGGCTTTTGGTTTTTTCCTTCCTTCCTTCCTTCCTTCCTTCCTTCCTTCCTTCCTTCCTTCCTTCCTTCCTTCCTTCCTTCCTTCCTTCTTTTCCTTTCCTTTCCTTTCCTTTCCTTTCCTTTTTTTAGGTTTTAGTTTCTTATGTGGGGTCTGAGAATCAAACTCTGCTACCTACTCAGGCTTGAGTAGTGAGTATTTAAAACATCTTTTAAATTTATTTATAGATATGTTGGTGGGGGGCAGGGCCTTTTGCTGCTGCAAATGAACACCAGATGCTTGCACCACTTTTTCCATCTGGTTTACATGGGTTAGCTTTGGAAGTTAATTTAGGCCCAGGACTTGGCAATCAAGTGCCTTTAACTGCTAAGTCATCTTCCCAGTCCCATAAAAGGTCTATGAGAGAAAGACAGAGAGAGAGAGAGAAGCAGAAGGAGGAGGAAGAGGAGGAGGATCGTGCCAGGGCCTCTGGCCACTGCAAATGAACTCCAGACCCATGTACCACTTTGTGCATCTGACTTTATGTGCGTATGGGTACTAGGGAATTGAGCTCAGGCTGTTACGCTTTGCATGCAAACACCTTTAATTGCGGAGCCATCATTCCAGCCCCCAAAGCCTTAAAAAAAAGAAAGGTTTCTTTTCCTTCCCTTCCTTCCTTTCTTTCTTTTCCTTCTCTTTCTTTCTTTTGTTTTTTCAAGATAGGGTCTTATTCTAGCCCAGGCTGACCTGGAATTCATTATGTAGTCGTAGGCTGGCCTCAAACTCATGGCAATCCACCTACCTCTGCCTCCTGAGTCCTGCAATTAAAAGCGTGCACCACCATGCTGGGCAAGGGTTTTGTTATGTAGCCTAGCCTGGGTTCAAATTAAAGACCCTCCTGCCTCTGCTGGGTGAGTGCTGGTGTCATAGGTGTAATGAAACTAAGGCAAAAGGAAAGAGTTGAAGGCCAGCCTGGGTTATAACAGCCAGATCCAATGTTTAAAAAAAAAATTAATGAGACAGGAGTGGTGGCGCACACCTTTAATCCCAGCACTCGGGAGGCAGAGGTAGGAGGATTGCCAAGAGTTTGAGGCCACCCTGAGAATACAGAGTGAATTCCAGGTCAACCTGAGGTAGAGTGAGATGCTACCTCAGAACCCCCCCCAAATAATAATAATAATAAAATAAAAAATGACTGCATTGTTTGTGTGTGTTTATGTATGTGTATGTGTATGGTACATGCATGCCATGGTAAATGTGTGGAGGTCAGTCAGAGTTGGATGTGCTCCATCTTCTTTAACACAGGGTCTCTTGCTGCTGCAAATAAGTCCCTAAGCATTATGTGGGTGCTGGGGAATTGAATTTGGGTTTGCAGGATTTTTTAAAAAACATTTTATTTTTATTTATTTATTAGAGAGAGAGAGGGAGGGAGGGAAAGAGGCAGGTAGAGAGAAAGAGAAAATAGGCTTGCCAGGTCATCCAGCCACTGTAAATGAACTCCAGACATGTGGGCCACTCTGTACATTTGGTTTATGTGGGTCCTGGAGAATTGAACCTGGGTCCTTTGGCTTTACAGGTAAGTGCCTTAATCACTAAGCTATCTCTCCAGCCCGGCTTGCATGTTTTGTAATGTAAGCACCTTTAACTACTGAGCCTTCTTTATCTTTTTTTAAATGTTTATTTATTTATTTGAGAGAGGGGGTGAGAGAGAGGAAGAGAGAATGGGTATGCCAGGGCCTCCAGCCACTGCAAACAAACTCCAGACATATGCACCACCTTGTGTATCTGGCTTATGTGGGTCCTGGGAAATCAAATCTAGGTCCTTAGGCTTTGCAGGCAAGCACGTTAACTGCTAAGCCATCTCTCCAGCCCTCCCCCCCACCCTGCACCTTTACTTTTTTAAAAGAGTTGTGAAGTTCACGGTACTTTATTTTTCTGACTGTCATTTTCTTTGATAGTAAAATGCTAGTTAGGTCGTTCATGAAGCCATTTACTTCCATTAGACTCATCTTTACAGCCACTGTTGATATTGTTAAAATAATGCACCACTTTTTGCATGTGGCTTACAAAAGAATTTAAAAGAGATTTTTATGATATAGTCCTTTAAAATTTAGTTTTAAATAGGACATTTTGTTGTTGAGAGTAGAGGGAAAGGATGTTGAACATTCTGGCTACTTCTCTGAGGTGAAGGTGATGTTAAACTTGAATGCTTCTTTCTTTTTTTAATGCTTAAGAATTTGAGAACAAACAACACAAATTATAGGATATTTGCTATATTTTTTTATTTTGGCTTTGCATTTCTTCCTGCATAGTAAGTATTTTGCCTTTTTTGGAATCATTAAACCATAAGTTCTAACCTAAGCAATTCATCTGACTTGGACGTAGCAGAGTAATTTGGTACTTTGGTTTTTGTTTTGTTTTGTTTTGTTTTTCAAGGTAAGGTTTCACTTTAGCCCAGGCTGACCTTGTAGTTTCAGGCTGGTCTGGAACTCACAGCAATCCTCCTACCTCTGTCTCTCAACTTGGCTCTTTGTTTTTCTAAAATACATCTTTAGGCCTGGAGGGATGGCTTGGCATTTAAGGCACTTGCCTGCAAAGCCAAAAGACCCAGGTTTGATTCCCCAGGATCCACATAAGCCAGATGCACAAGGTAGTACATGTGTCTGGAGTTCATTTGCAGTGGCTGGAGGCCCTAGTGCACCCATTCTCTTCCTCGCTCAAATAAATAATTAAAAATATATCTTTATATTTTTATTTATTTGCAAGCAGAGAGAGGCAGAGGGTGGAGAGAGGGAGAGAGAGAGAGAGAGAGAGAGAGAGAGAGAGAGAGAGAGAGAGAGAATGGGCACATTAGGACCTCCAGCTGCTGCAAATGAACTCCTAATGCATGTGTCGCTGTGCATCTGGCTTTATGTGGGAACTGGGGAATCAAACCCAGGATGTCAGACTTTATAGGTAAGTACCTTAACTGCTGAGCCATTTCTCCAGCCCCCCCCCCCAAATATATTTTGTTTGTTTTGGTTTTATTTATTTATTTTGAGGTAGGCCCAACAGACTGGCCTTTTTTTCTGTGCAAGAGACAAAAAGAGAATTGGCGAGCCAGGGCCTTCAGCTATGGTAATTGAATTCCAGACACATGCGCCCCCTTGTGTGCATATACGACCTTGCATGCTTGTGTCACTGTGGGTCTGGTTTATGTGGGACCTGGATAATAGAACGTGAGTCCTTAGGCTTCACAGGTAAGCACCTTAACCGCCAAGCCATCTTTCCCTGGCTTAATTTTTTGAGGTAGAGTCTCACTGTAGCCCAGACAGATCTGGAACTCATTCTGTAGTCCCAAGCTGCCTCAAACTCACAGCAATCCTCCTACCTCTACCTCCCAAGTGCTAGGATTAAAGGTGTGCTACCATACATGGCTTTTAAAATTAATTAATATTCTTATTTATTTATTTATAAAACAGAGAGAAAGGAGTAAGAATGAAAGTGGATGAGCCTAGTGCCACTACAAATGAACTCTAGACTTATGTGCTACTTTGTACATTTGGCTTTACATAGGTACTGGGAATTGAACCCAAGCCATCAGGATTTGCAAGCAAATGCCTTTAACTGTTAAATTTATTTATTTGATATTATTTATTTATTTATTTATTGTTTGCCCTTGGGTTCAACCTCCCTAGTACTAAAAAAGAGCTAATAATATTTTAAAATAAAGCTTCTCCCTATGAAGCCCAGGCTAGACTCAAATTTTTTTTTTTAATTTTTATTAACATTTTCCATGATTATAAAATATATCCCATGGTAATTCCCTCCCTCCCCACCCCCACACTTTCCCGTTTGAAATTCCATTCTCCATCATATTACCTCCCCATTACAATCATTGTAATTACATATATACAATATCAACCTATTAAGTATCCTCCTCCCTTCCTTTCTCCACCCTTTATTAGACTCAAATTTTTGATCATCTTGTCTCCACCTCCACAGTGCTGGGAACACAGGTGTGTACCACCATGCCTGGTCTGCAATGTGATATGTATATCTTTTTAAATTTTTTGCTTATTTTTATTTATTTATTTGAGAGCAACACACATAGAGAGAAGAAGCAGATAGAGAGAATGGGGGTGCCATGCATCTGGCTAATGTGGGTTCTGGGGAACCAAACCTTGAACTAGGGTCCTTAGGCTTCACAGGCAAGTGCTTAACTGCTAAGCCATCTCTCCAGCCCCAATGTGATATTTTTAAATGATAGCTTAATTTCTCCATAAATAAAGACAACATGGGAAAATAGGTTAAAATGTAGTCGCTTGACTGTGGATTTTAATTATTTAGTTAATTATTATTATTTGCTTTCACTGAACAGTAGGTACAATGAATTCTACCCAAGTTAAACAAAGGGCTAAAAATAGTCAAACAAATTTAAACACAAGATGCAGAAGCCATATATTATATGCATTTCTTCCTGTCAGAGTGGCTCACAGTACATAAATATATCAAGACCCATAAATAAGTAAACTGATAATATCACCTCAGCTTGCAATGTTTCCATCACAATATTCTTCTAACAGCATCATACCTGGAAATAAGTTGCTCTATAATGATCTCTAAGAAATGGTCTAAATTCTTTGGATGTACTGGAATGTACCTCTTTTCTTTATGAAATGTACCTTTTAATATTCCTTTTATATAGTAAATACCAATACACCCAAATGTTCTTTTAATAAACCATGGCCTAGGGTTTGGAAATTGTTTTCTGCACAAAGCCTTTGTTGTATTTGGGGGAATGTGTGCATGTGTATTTTTTTTTGTAACAGGATTTGACCTGTAACTATCACTGAGAATTTTCTTAGAGGAGTTCAAAGCATTTTACAGGGATCATCTCATTTATCCTTCGAAAGTAAAGCAAAGGCATTATCTCCACTAGACTGAGAACACTAAAAGGCCAAGATAGGTGGAGTTTTTTGTTGTTGTTTTGTTAAGATCAAAAAGTAATTCTAGGGCAAAGCCAGATTCCGATCTGACCTTGTTACGTGACACTTCTGCGGCTCTACAATGTAGAGGCTTCTTGGTTCCCCTTTGGCAATGCTAGGTGCTGAATAATTTTCACAATTAATGTCGCATTTGTTCCTGTTCCCTGAAAGTGGGTGTTAAGATGTAAATACAGAACAAATTTCTCTAATCTTTCCTATATGAAGTTTTGTTTTGTTTAGATTTTGACAGGATCTCACTAGCTCTGGCTGGCCTGGAATCCACTGTGTATCTCTTGCTGGCCTTGAACTTGCAGGAACCATTCCTGCCTCTGCCTTCCAAGTGCTAGGATTATAAGCAAGCACCACCTCACCTCCTGTATGGATTTGGGGTACAGGAAGTGGCATCTTTCTCCCCTCCTCCAAATCGTACTATATAAAACCCAATATTATCTAATAGCATGAACCACAATTACAAGTCACATGTATAATTTTGAGTTTTCTGTCAGTTATATTCAGATATTGTGTGCAGGCCAATATATCTAACATACTGACGCTTTAATATGTAATCAATGTAAAATTGGTATTTTTCTTAATTTTTTTCCTTTTTTTAAATTTATATTTGAGAGAGGAAGAGAGATACAGAAATAGGCAGGGAGAGAGAGAGAATGGGCATGCCAGGGCCTCCAGCCATTACAAATGAACTCCAGATGCATGTGCCCCTTTGTGGGTCCTGGGGAATCCACTTGGATCCTTTGGCTTTGCAGACAAATGCCTTCACTGCTAAGCCATCCCTACAGCCCTATTTTTCTTGTTTGTCTTCAAAATCTGTAGTATATTTCACTTCTCCTTAGAGCACGCTTTACCTTGGAGAAGTGTGATTATGTGATGAAGGTGGACCAAGATGGGTCACGACAGCACAAGTCTGTATCTCAGTAGCTCCCTCTTAGACTATTGCTGTGTGAATTGAGCAGGTGGATGGGAAAGGGAACAGAAGTTAATGTTGGAGAGTGAACTTGCATGGGTTAGTGACTACCAGATCTGCCATTTCCTGATGATGCATGCCTGTTTTGGGGAGTTATGGACTCAGGACCTAGTAGGCTGTAACCACCACAAATGTGTCTTGGTTCCAATTCTGTGTGTGAGGATAAGGGCAGCGGAGACTGCCAATTTTGGGGCTGTTTCCTGGGGCTCTGGTACGTGTGGCAATGTGGACATTAGCCATCACCCGGGGAAGAAAAAGGCTCCCAGAGCTGACAGGTCCCTCAACTAGGTGCTTCTTGAGGGCACAGATCCAACTTAATGCTTCCTTACAGGGGAGGCTCCTTTTGGGTGGCCTTAGGTGGGGGACTTCTGCGCCTGACAGTCTTTTTATTTTCTTATTTTTAATTTTTCAGTTTTCTTGCACAGCGTTCGCTCCGTGTATAACCAGGCTGGCCAGGAACTGTTGGCCATCCTCCTGCCGGAGCCTCGGGAGTACCGGTGGCCCGAGCAACCTTGCCGGGCACCTCACAACCACCTTGATGAATGGGGGCATGTGCTTCCAGAACCAATCGTTCCCTGGCGGCCCAGGGGGGATGGGGTTGTCAGCGCCCCATCCGGGTCGGCATCCCGAAGTGGTTCCACGGCTGTAGGTGCGAGGGGCGGGTCCCGGCTCGGGCCCCATGTGACCCGGTCCGGCATGGTGTCGCCTCCCGGGGCGGAGGTGACGGGGGAGGCGTCCGTGTCTCCGGCTCCGCTTCGCCACGCGCGCCGCCGGCCCCGGGGCCGCTCATGGGCAGCCGGGGACCATCAGGTCCCCCGGGGAGTCGAGGCGAGCGAGGGGAGGCGAGCCCACTCCCGGAGACGAGGGTGGCGCGGGGGAAGCGGAGGAAGGGGAAAGGAAAAGGGAAGCGAAGGGAAGAGCCCGAGGAGGGCGGAAGAGGAAGCGGGGCGGAAGGGAAGCCGGGGCAGCGGCGGGAGGAGAAGACGGCTGCGAGGCCGGCGGGGGCCGAGGCCGCTCGGGGACGGGAAGGAGAGGCAGGCGGAAGCGTGGAGGACGGGGCGAGAGAGCCCGGGAGGCGAGATGCGAGGAGCGCAGGCGGCGGGAAGGAAGCGCTAGGGAGAGATGACGGGGAGGAGGGTCGGAGGGTCGGGCCCGGGCGGCGGGACAGCAGGCCGCAGGGAGTTCAGGGACGAGGGCGTCCGGCGCGGGCTGGAGCTCCCGGGGCCGGGGCGGCCATGGCGGCGGCCGAGGCGGAGGAGGAAGAGGCCCAGGCCGAGGCCGAGGCGGCCGCTCGCCCGGCGCTGTGGCGCCTGCCCGAGGAGCTGCTGCTGCTCATCTGCTCCTACCTGGACGCGCGGGCCCTCGGCCGCCTGGCGCAGGTGTGCCGCTGCTTGCGGCGCTTCACCAGCTGCGACCTGCTCTGGCGCCGGATAGCCCGGGCCTCGCTCAACTCCGGCTTCACGCGGCTCGGCACCGACCTGTAAGCGCCCGCTCGCCGCCCCGCTTCCCCCCGCCCCGGGCCGGCCGCCGCGTCCCGGGAAAGGGCGGGGCGCCGCGGCCTGGTCGGCTCGCGGGGGGGTGGTGGGGGACCCGTGTCGTAGACCGGATTCTGGAAGCCCCGCACTCCCCACCCCTCCATCTCCGTCCCCCGAGCATTCTCGGGGACCCCAGGCTCTCCCGCCTCCAAAAGCCCCGCTTGAAAAGGCCTCCCCAGGGCATCCCTCAGCCCGCACACCCTCCCCCGCGCGCCGCTCCTCACCATTCACTGTCTGAAAACACTCCCCTCACTTCCTAACTGTGACTTAACTCGCCGACATTTGACTCTGGGCTCCTCGGCCTAAAGCAGTTTGGTTTGTGGCCTGTCCATCATCATGCGTTGAACCACTACTCCTGCCCAGTTCTGGGGCCCCTGACTCACAAAGTGGGTCTGTCAGTGGTTTCCATCCCCCCCCCCCCCCCCACTCTATCGTCAAGGCTGTTAGGCGGCAGGTCTCAGATAAAAGTCAAATATGAAGAAAAGAGCTTAGAACCTAAAATAAAGCCTGTTAGTGTCAGTGTCAACATGGTTTATGACTTGATAACAGGCAGAAGGGTACAAAAAGAAAAAAAAAGAAAGGAAGGAAGAAAGAAAGGAAGGAAGGAAGGAAAAAGAAAAAGCTGCATTTGGTCTAGGACATGTCCAAAGTGTTGCACTTTGACCTGTTTTTTTTTTTTTGTTTGTTTGTTTTTGTTTATGGAGATAGGGTCTCACTCTAACCCAGGCTGACCTGGAATTCACTGTGTAGTCTCTGGGTGGCCTTGAACTCATGGTGATCCTCCTACCTCTGCCTCCCAAGTGCTGGGTGTGTGCCACCACATCTGGCTTTACTTTTAAAAAAAAAAATTATTTATTTATTAGAGAGAGAGAGAGAATGGGCACGCCAGGGTCTCCAGCCACTGCAAGCAGACTCCAGATGCATGCGTCACCTTGTGCATCTGGCTTACTTGGGACCTGGGAAATCAAACCTGGGTCGTTAGGCTTTGCAGGCAAATGCTTTAACCACTAAACCATCTTCTCCGTCCCTTAACTTTAAAAAATATGTTTATTTATTTATGAGAGACAGAGATAAAATTAGTATGGGTGTGTGAGGGCCTCTTGCCACTGCCAAGAAACTCAAGACATGTGCCACTTTGTACCTGGCTTTATGTGGGTACTGGGAGGATTGAACCCCACCTGGAGGCTTTGCAAGCAAGCACCTTTAACTGCTGAGTCATTTCCCCAGTCCTGACCTTATTTTTGATAATGTGAGACTTACGAATGACTTTCTTGAAACACTTGAACTGTTAAACAGGAAGGGAACCAATATACAGAATGGGCAAGAATAAAACCTTTTAAGATTGTATTCTACTTAATTGTGATACCATAGAATAACAAAGGTTTTTAAAAAATTGTTATTTATTATTATTGTTTTATTTTTTGAGGCAGGGTCTCACTGTAATCCAGGCTGATGTGGAGCTCACTCTGTAGCCTCAGGCTGGCCTTGAACTCATGGTGACCCTTCTGTGTCTGTTTATCACCTGCCTCAGTGATGCCATTGTAGGCGTGAGTCACCCTGCTTGGCTAAGAAGGTTTTTAAAAACATAACCATCATTTCTACACAACTATTTCTATTTTTTTTTCAGTTTCCTATCTTCCCCAATAGCTTCTACCTTAGTGATCCTAGCAGAATAATTGCATAATGAATAATGTAATTCATTTTTTAGGTAACAGCTTTATTGAGCTATGCCACATGCCATGTCATACATGTCTTTTTAAATTAGCTCCTTAGGATGAAATCTCAAGATAGGCATTATTAGATCAAAGGATATGGCTTGCAGAAGTGTTGTACCAAGCCAGGCGTGGTGGTACCATGAGTTCGAGGCCACCCCGAGACTAAGTGTTGGACCAAGTTACAACATACCAGAAAAGAATGAGTGAACCAGTTTAATGTGAGAATTAAAAAAAAAAAGACTTTGCTACTTTAGTGGGTATATGATGGTATGTTAAAGTTGTGTTATTTTACTTCTCTTTTATCACTGATCAGGATAAATTTTTTCCCATGTTCTTGTTTCACCTATGAAACTGTCTCTTCCCACTCAGACCATTTGTTATTGTGTTCTTTTATGTTAATCTTATGAGTTTGGAATTTTTCTGGGTCATCAATATTAGGTTATAGGCATATTAGGTACAAATATTTTTTTCAGTCAATTGTTTTTATTTTATAATAGGTTTTAAATCTTTCAGGAATTTTTACAGGAAGGGAAAAATGTATAGAACGAGAAAAAAAATGACTTGATAATCTTGTGATTTTTTTTTTCCTTCCAAAGCAGAGAAATTTATAATTCTTCCACAGACCTACAAAATTTGATTTTCAACTGATTTTCTTACAAATTTATTTATTTTTAAATTTTTATTTACTTATTTTCAAACAAGAGAGATAAGTAGAGAGAGGAGGGGGAGAGAAAGAGAGAGAGAATGAATGCACCAGAGCCTCTAGCCACTGCAAATAAAGTTCAGATGCATGATCCACCACCATGCATCTGGTTTTATGTGGGTACTGTGAAGTTGAACCCCAGGTCATTAGGTTTTGCTGGCAAGTGCCTTAACTGCTGAGCCATCTCTTCAGTCCATATATTGATTTTTTTTTAAAAAAATATACATATATATTTGAGAGAGAAAGAGGTAGAGAGTGAGAGAGAGTAAATGGGCACTCCAGGGCCTCCACACACTGCAAATGAACTCTGGATGCATGGGTTACATGGGTCCTGGAGAGTCGAACCAGAATCCTTTGGCTTTGCAGGCAAATGCCTTAACCGCTAAGCCATCTCTCCAGCCCTATATTGATTTTTTTTTAAAGTAATGTTTTTATTTATATCATCATTGTTTTGGTGCAGAAAGTGAAATCACTTAATATTTTCCCCTAAGTGGTTGCTTAGTTATCACTACACCTTTCTTTTTTTTCCCCTTGGAAAGCTTTCTTGCCATGTAATAGGTTTATATATATAGGCACACACATTGTATATTCAATTTATATCTGAACTCTTAATTTTTTTCTACTGGTATATTTTTTTCTTCTCCATAGCATTTTAAATATTGCTGCCTTTTGGTTGAGTCTAATATCTTCTGGGGTTAGATTACATGTACTGGATTTGTACGTATGTGTCACTGCACTGCACTGCTCAGTTCATTCCTAAACATAGACGTCTTTTCAAGGACTGTTGTGGAAGTTAGGCATGGTGGCATGTGCCTTTAATCCCAGCACTTGGAAGGCAGAGGTAGGAGAATTGCCATGAGTTCAAGACCACCTTGAGACTACAGAGTGAATTCCAGGTCAGCCTGGGCTAGAGTGAAACCCTACCTCAAAAGACCAAAAACAGGAATTTAAGGACTGTTGTGGTTTTCACTATAAAGTTCTTGCATAGTTTTATTGTTTGTTTGCTTGCTTTTGTTTTTTTGAGGTAGGGTCTCTAGCTCAAGCTGACCTGGAATTCACTATGTAGTCTCAGGCTGGCCTTGAACTCATGGCTATACTCCTACCTCAGTCTGCCAAGTGCTGGGATTAAAGGCATGTGCCACCATGCCAGGTTTCTTGCATAGTTTTAGATATATTTAGCTGGTATATTTCTAATTATCATCTGTATTTTGTATTTATTTCAAGTGCTATCTCTCTTTTTTAATATTTTATTTTTATTTATTTGAGAGAGATTGACGAGAGAGTGGATGGGCACACCAGAGCCTCCAGCCACTGCAAACAAACTCCAGATGCATGTGCCATCTTGTGCATCTGGCTTACGTGGGTACTGGGGAATCGAACCAGGATTCTTAGGCTTTGCAGGCAAGAACCTTAACTAGTAAGCATGTTTTCCAGCAGAGTTTAAGTTCAGGATTACTGTAATTTTTTTTAGTAATTAAAAAAATATTTTATTTTTATTTATTTATTTGACAGAGAAAGGGAGAGAGAGAGAGAGAGAATGGTCATGCTAGGGCCTCTAGACACTGCAAATGAATTCCAGATATGTGTGCCCCCTTGTGCATCTGGCTAACGTGGGTCCTGGGGAGTTGAACCTGGGTCCTTTGGCCTTGCAGGCAACCGCCTTAACAGCTAAGCCATCCCTCCAGCCCTTTAGTAATTTTTTTGTTGTTTTTGAGGCAAGGTCTCATTCTAGCACAGGCTAACCTGGAACTAACTCTGTAGCACAAACTGGCCTTTAGCTCATAGATCCTCTTACCTCAGTCTCCCAAGTGCTGGGATTAAAGGCATGCCCTACCATCCCTGGCTTTCAGTAAGTTTGGAACCTGATCATTTTGCTTACCCCTGTCTATTCTAGCACAGTTTGACCGCTAATGATGATAAGTCGTTGGGATTTTTCAGGGATGTGCAGTCTTGTCACCTGCAAAATTTAGAATAGCTTTTAATCAGAATAGCTTTTAAGCCAAAGGAAAAAAAGAATAGTTTTTATATTTCAGTAATCTGATGTAATGTTTATTAGTATACATTTTGATATACCTTTCTACCCCTCTCTTTTTTTTTTTTTTTTTTTGAGGTAGGTTCTCACTGTAGCCCAGGCTGTTTGGGAACTCAGTCTGTAGTCCCAGGCTGGCCCCAAACTCACAGGATCCTCATACCTCAGCCTACGAAGTGTCTCATTATATGTCCTTGGCTGGCCTGGAACTCTGCTGGAATTTTAGGCATCAGCCACCATGTCCAGTTTATCTTTTTATTGATATATACTTGTATGTTGTGCTGAGTTGCATAAAGAGAATTTCTTTCAAATATATCATGTACAGATTAACCTTTTCAAAAGAATGTTATCAGTTGACCTACAATAGAAGAAGTCATTTTGACTAGAATTAAAGCCAACCAAGGAAAAGTTTTGCTTTTGCTCCTTACAGTAGAGAGTGAATTAATGAATGTACAAATGATGAACAAATGAGGTGATGTTTATCTTTGTTGTCTTTCAAGTCCTCTAAAAGAGAGGTACTGGGAATGATAAAAACAAAGTGAAAACAAGTTTATAGCATAAAGTGCTTTGAGTCTACTGAATTATATTATGGCTTTACTATTATTAGATGTGTTTGTGTTTGATTTCTTGCCTGTGTCCTAGTGTGAGGTATTACCCTTCTGCCAGAGAAGTTGCTTTGCTATAGTACTTGATAAAGAGCTGGGTAACTCTTTTTTTTTTTTAATTAAAAAAAAAAACACTTTGATTTATACTTCTCTCACTTTCTCAAATCTTATGAACATCACAGCAATGGAAGGGATCCCTGTCACAGTACGCCCTGCAAATTACAGTTTACAGTAACTCAGTTAGCGGGACAATATGGACCAACAAATAAGATGTCAGCTGTCCCTCCCACAAGCATTGAGAGCTGGGTCACCCTTGTTTTTAGGGTGTGGCAGGTGGAGAGTGTGCTTACCAGCGTGGCCTGCTTCTGGACAGCTGTTGAGACTTGATAAAGAACTAAGAGAGGTGGTTGTCATCCCTGAAGAGAGAAGGCATCTACCTCGGTTTTCTTAGGGGCACTGGGGAGTCTAGGCCCTAAGTGTAGCTAGAGTAAGGCTGCTTGCATAGTGTGGGGAAGTTGATCCTAACTTGGGCTAATTCATTGTAGAGTTATGTCTTCATAAGCACGGCACAACACTTGATTTTCTCAGAAGGCACATAGTCTTGCTGGCTCTGAGTTTTATCATCTGTAAAGAGCAGGAATCACAGTGTAAAATGAGGCTTAAATAAAGCCAGAATGATGCTCAGCACTAGAAAAGTTGTAAAACGGAACTGTTTTAACTGCTTGGCTTCTCCTTTAGTCAGTTTATGTCAAAAGTGAGACTGTTTTAACTTGGAAGTGCTGTCTAAAGACAGGAGGGAAAACACACACACATACACGCGCTTAGTTTTCTCTCACCTGTCCTGAATGTTTTCACAAACATGACCGCAGAACCTGTGTGCTTAGAGCTTGCACTTGCTGCTTAAGAGCCTTCTGATTCTCAGGAACATCAACTGCTAAGGTTTACTGACCTTCCGGCCCAGGGCAAGCCCTGTTCAGTTTGCCTCTTCCTAACTGATCATAGCTTTGTTGAGTAAGATGAACTGCTTTGGTTCCTTGTGATTTGTTAATGGTCTTATACTTGTGCTTGAAGGCATTTGAGCCACTTAAAAAACACAAACAAACAATTTGCCTCCCTTTAGGCCTCTTGCCCAAACAGTGAACACTAATAAGTTTCTTGAGTGTTTTTTTTTTAAAGGGGACACAAAGGTAGTTCAAGTCAGTCATCTGACTTCAAGTCAGCTTTACTTGAAGGCTTTATGAAGTTTAAGTAGATAGAAGTACCTGGAATATAATAACAAAAATCAAGGCAGTGTTTCATTCAGCAGTCTTTTTAAGTTTTCTCTAAAGAACAGAAGGAAAAACTAACCTAGTTCAATGTATAAGAACAAAGCAGTAGACTTCAGCTCGATCAGTATATTATGAATGTGGTATGCAAGAAATGGACTGTTTGATAGGATAAGAACAGAGACACTGCCTACAAATTCTGATACTGAAAATTAAAGCACAGAAAGTGAAAAAAAAAGTCTCTTTGCATAGAAATCTGTTTTTAAAAAGATGTGTGCCATTCCTACACTCAAGGAAACTTCTTTGATCCCCTTCTTCCCTATGTGAGTGTTGCTTACTTTCAAACAGGACTTTCAGTTTAAATACCCTGTGAACAGTACCCGACGCTTTCTTACATTTGCTTGTGATAGATTTGCCTGGAATCAACAATAGAGGTTTCAGGAGTGGGACTGCTGAGGTGTTTGCCCTGGCATGCAGGCTCATTCCTCTGGCGGTCCTGTGGCCTTGGAGCTCTTTGAGGCTGGAGGACTAGGGTATCTATTTCAGTGATGATTAACGTCCAGAGTGGTAAGATAGACACAGATAAGCAGAGTGTGTTTGTTTGTTTTAAAATGATTGCACCTAAGAGCTTTTTTTTTCTTTTTTTTTCCCCCTGGCCTAGAAAGCATAAGGCTTCCTTTCCCAACTGAATGGAGATGGCATTGCTGACTGGTTAGCATTTAAGGCCTAAACTCAAAGTAGCTTAGGCTTTCTCCCCCTTTTCTGCTTTACCTGACTTCTTTTCTTGTTCATTGAAATGTTTCATAGATGAATCTGTTTGTCTTGAGCCGTTTTGGAAAAGTCTTATTTTTTAATGGTTTCTGAGTTCATAAAAGTAGGATTCAGTTCACATGTTCACAGTAAATAAAACAATGTAACTGCAGAAGCAGGAAATGGTCCAGTGTTATCCCTGTTTGCAAAGGAAGAGTGGAAGGGCCTTCTCCAAGTCTGCAGGAATGAAGACGTTGCCCTTGTGTTTTCCAGTTTCTTAGCATTTGAATGATAGAAAACGAATTTAGTAACTTAATTAATTAATTAATTTGAGAGAAAGAGAAAGGGGCAGATATGGAAAGAGAGAGAATGGGCATTCCAGGGCCTCTAGCCACTGCAAACAAACTTCAGATGCATGTGGCACCTTGTGCATCTGGCTTACCTGGGTACTGGAGAATCGAACCTGGGTCCTTAGGGTTTGCAGGCAGGCGCCTTATCCACTAAGCTATCTTTCCAGCTCTTTAGTAACTTTTTTTTTTTATTCGTTTTTTCGAGGTAGATATAGAGTCTCTAGCACAGGCTGACCTAGAATTCACTCTATATTCTCAGGGTGGCCTTGAATTCATGGCGATCCTCCTACCCCTCTGCCTCCCAAGTGCTAAAGGTGTGTGCCACCTTGCCTGGCTCTCCTTTAGTAACCTTTAAGGCAGAAGCACAGAGAAACTCAATTCCAAATAGAGAGATGTCTGAAAGTATTTCAAAATGCTATACTTTCATTTTTCTGAGTGTAGAACCTTAACCTTAGGTAAAGTTTGTGCATGAGGTACTGAAGTCTATCTGACAGTAAGGTTTCTGAGGAAGTATGCAGATTAAAAGTTTTTTTTTGAGTGTTTGACATAGAAAATAATTACCTCTATGTGATAGCCTCAAATCTGGGTTGACATTGGCATTGGATTAATTTCTGGTCCTGAGTCCTAAACATGGAACAGGGAGAAATTTATGTAGCTTCTATTTAAGGCCAGGTTCTGGCAAATTTATTATTATTATTAGCAAGCACCTTAAACCTCTGAGCCTTCTCTCCAGGCTCTGTTTTTTTTTTTTTTGTTGTTGTTGTTTTGTTTTGTGGTAGGGTCTCACTTTAGCCCAGGCTGACCTGGAATTCACTCTGTAGTCTCAGGCTGGCCTCAAACTCACAATGATCCTCCTACCTCTGCCTCCCAAGTGCTGGAATTAAAGGTGTGTGCTACCATGCCCTGCAAAATACATTATTGAGTTTTGTTTCTTTTAATTTTTTTTTTTTTTTCTGAGGTAGGCTGTCACTCTAGCCCCAGGCTGACCTGGAACTCACTCTGTAGTCTGAGATTAAAGGCATATACCACCATGCCTGGCTGTTTTTTTTTTTAAATATTTTATTTTATTTATTTATTTGAGAGAGAAAGAGGGAGAGAGAGAGAGAGAATGGGCACACCAAGGCCTCCAGCCACTGCAAACGAACTCCAGACACATGCGCCCCCTTGTGCATCTGGCTAACGTGGATCCTGGAGAATCGAGCCTCGAACCGGGGTCCTTTGGCTTCACAGGCAAGTGCTTAACTGCTAAGCCATCTCTCCAGCCCCCCCCTTTTTTTTTAAGCAGGGTCTCATTCTAGCTCAGGCTGGCCTTGAACTCTTGATCCTCAGCTTTCAGAGTGCTAGGATTAAAGATGTGTGCCTCCATGCCCTGCTAAAATTTTGAAAGTTAAGGTAAAAAAGAAAAAAGACAAAACAAAAGACAAAAATTGGGTTATAGTTTTTCAATAAAAACTGGCTTCTACCCCCATGTACAGAAGCTGATTTTTCAAGAATTTTCTTAAGTGTTTTAACCATTAGATAAGGTTAAGAATGAAAGGATTCAGTATACTCTGTGGCAAGTCTTGTCCATTATTCTTCAGTCTTGTTCAGATTTGAGTGGGATTTAGATTTTACTTAGTTGTAGTCTGTTGAAGCAGTGGGTACTGATAATTAAGAATATGCAGATGAAGGGCTGGAAAGATGGCTCAGTGGTTAAGGCATTTGCCTGCAAAACCTAAGGACTCAAGTTTTTTTTTTTTTTTTTTAGGTAAGGTCTCACTCTAGCCCAGGCTGACTTCGAATTTACTATGTAGTCTCAGGGTGACCTCGAACTTATGGCAGTCCTCCTACCTCTGTCTCCCGAGTGCTGGGATTAAAGGCGTACATCACTACGCCTGGCTCTAAGGACTCAAGTTCTATTCCCCAGTACCCATGTAAAGCCAGATGTACAAAGTGTTGCAAGTGTCTGGACTTTGTTTGCAGTGACTAGAAGCCCTGGCATGCCCATTCTCTCTTCTGCTTCTTTCTCTTGCTCACTCTCAAATAAATAAATAAAATAAACAATTAAAAAAAAAGAATATGCAGATGATCTTGGTGTGGTTGTGCACACCTTTAACCCCAGGCTGAGGTAGGTATGAGGATTTCTATGACTTTGAGGCCAGTCTGGGAGATAGTATAGAGTGATTTCCAGGTCACTGGGCTATAGTGAGACCCTGCCTCAAAAAAAAAAAAAAAAAAATATGATGAATATTGACTCTTCCAGCTGTATCTTAAACTGAGTGTGACTATCTGGAGAAAGAATTGACCTCTTGTTAGGAGGTTGGCTGGCTTGCCTTAACTTTGAGTCAGTTCTTCATTTTCTCCAGACTGTCCACATTGCCCTTCATGGAAGTCAGGGCCACCCAATGGGTCCCTGTGCCTGCCCCTCTTTAGTCCACAATTAATTGCCAACACATTCTTTCTTTTTCACTTTTTTTTTTTGGTATTTGACATGAGCTCAAATTGCTGAGAAAGGTGACAACTGTGAAATGAAGACAGGGCTTGGAGACACCTTAAAAAATACATGCAAAGGCCACTAAATGACAAGAGCAGACTGCTGGGCTCTTTCCAAACATTGCCATGTCTGTTGACGTTCCATTCCTTGTCCACAGCACAAAATTGGAGGTCAAAGAATCATAGGGTTAGAGATGGAAAAGACATTTGGGGTCAGCCAGTTCATCCCTGCACCTTTCCTACCCCTGATTCCGAATCATTCCTTACATTATATTTTCTCTCCCAGCTCTTGTACAGTTTTCACGGTCTTCACTCAACCTCAGCCGTCACCTTTGGGGAACGATGCTGGAGGTTCTGTCCAATTTCTCTTCAGTGAAGAGTGCTGTTGCCTCTGCCCCCAGTTGACATTCATGAACTTCTTTGTTGGTGGTCTCAGCTAAGAGGCTGAAGACTCACTGGATATCTCTCTGTTGCTTGGTGGTGGGGGTTTTCTTGACAGAACTGAAGAATGGTAGTGTGTGATGACACCAGGCAAGGGAGTCACTACTGAATTCAGTCCTAGATTTTTGGTTTTTAAGTCTATTGACCAGAAGGAGAGGTTTGTGGAATGGGGGATAGATGGGCAGTGACAAAGAAATTATATCAAAAAGGAGTTTGGTAAGAAGTGTAACTCAGAAATTGGTGGATTAAATAAGCAACAAACAAACAAACAAATCCACAAAAAAAACAAAAAGCTAGTCCTGTGAGGTAGTAGATGACTGCTTCAAGAAATACAAGCTAGGGATAAAATAGAGTGGTGACTCTTTGAACTGAAGGTTTAAGTCAAACTGGAGGATGCATGTGTTGGAGACAATTGTTTTGGACTAGGGGCACTATGTATTTCCTTGCTTTAAGAAAGCAGAGAATGAGAAGCCTTATGCTCACTGGTTATGTGGTTTGGAAGGGGGAATGGTCATTTTTAGAGGCAGCTTTGTAGGGATACCCCTAACTCCCCTCTGTTGTTCCAGCAGCTGTTGGGAGCAGTCTTAAGGGGGTATTATATTTCTTCTGGTAACTCTGCCAAGAATAAGAGGAAATCCACAACCTGTGGGGTTCGAAAGGGGGATGGGGATGGGGTGGCAGGTGATGGGACAGGGAAATTAAATTGTTTTATAGTAAATATGTTGAGATACTTTTCCTGGATAACTGTTTTGCTGAAAGGAACAGTATTTCTCCTGCTCACTAGCTGTAATAAGTTTCTCTCTTTAGAAAAAACGAAATAGTCTTTAGTACTTTTTCTTCCTTGTAGTTTCAACATCGACCCCCCCCATTTCTTTGACAAGGTAATGTGGGTGGCTGAAGACTGGGAACCCCACAGAAGTGCATTGCTGGGAGAACCTTCATCCCTCATCCTGGCTACAGTTTGACTTTATCTTAGTGGCCTGGACACTGGCTGGTGGCATCTGGTTCATGTCCTCTCCATCCCTTTGTCCAGGCTGGGAAGACACTAGAGGTTTTGGAGTCTGGCCACTTGGGTTCAGAACCTGTTTGGGTGATTAATATGGAACACAGTTTCAAGATTAAAAACAATAAAAACCAACCCTGGGAAGCAGAGCAGTGTAATTATTCCTCACATTTCAGATGAGCGGGCCAGGGAAAAGTCATTTTGAAGGAAAGAGAACAAAGTGCACCTCTAAATTCATGACTCAGAGGGAGGGGCCTGTCCACAAAAAAGTAGTAGCTTCTTTTTTACTGTTGTTCTGAGAAAGTGCTAGATCAGCCTTTCTGAAAATTGTATTGTAGAAGTCTTGGAAAACTAATTCTGTAATCAAATGAATGTGGGAAATGCTGGGTACCACATCCCCTGTTTTGGGGATCACAACACCTACTAGTAAATTTAAAGGTACCAAGCAGTCCCATAATAGAGGGACCTGTTTAATTTTGCTTTAGCTAGCTTTGTCCAAAATATTTTAACCATAAAAATTTCCCCCGTGACCCATATATGTTAACATTTCACAGAATATGCACACTGGTCAAGAGCCTTGCAAATTTTAGAACTTGACCAATGGCAGGAGGAAATAGATGTGAACTTGACCCAAGTCTAAATCCTAAGCTCACACACATGAAGAACCAGGGTTACACAGGTGTTTCTGAAACTGTTTTGGACAGCTTTCATTTGTGGCTACCTTTTTAAGATACTTTATCTGTTTGGATTCCTTCCTTTGAGCCTTTTGGCAGCATGGAATTTACATACTTTGGTTGAATTCTTGAAGATGTGGTATGTATGCATTGTTAGGAAGTCTTTGGAGCTTTAGGAGTTGTTGGGTGACTTTCCAAAAAAAATCATACTTCTAAGAACTCTTTAATTTTTTAAAAATTCATTCATTCATCCAGAGATGGTCTTGCTACGTAGCTCAGTCTGGCCTCAAACGCTGGATCCTCTTGCCTAGCCTCCCCAGTGCTGAGGTTATAGGCCTGTGCTACCATGCCCTGCTGAAGGCTCATTTTGTTCCTAATTGGTATCTATCGAAATATTTGTTCTGATGAGCCCAGCGTGGTGGTGCATATCTTTAATCCCAGCACTTGGGAGGCAGAGGTAGAAGGATCGCTGTGAGTTTGAGGCCACCCTGAGACTACATAGTGAATTCCAGGTCAGCCTGGGCTAGAGTGAGACTCTACCTTCAAAAACCAAAATCAAACAAACAAAAAAAATTGGTTCTGCTGAAGGACATAGTTCTCATGTTTTGTGTCTAACATATTTTTGTATGATGTTGGAATTTTTTTTTTCAGATGGTGTCATACTAGCCAGTGTGACCACAGCACAATTCAATATAATGAAGGGTTTTTTGTTGTTGTTGTTTGGTTTGCTTTGTTTTTTCAAGATACTATCTTGCTCTAGCCTAGGCTGACCTGGAATTCAATATGTAGGTAGTGTCAGGCACTGTGAGGTCATGGATATCTAGGCCATTTTGTGTCTGGTGGGAGCACATTGTAAGGAGTCTTACCCCTCCTTTGGCTATTACATTCTTTCTGCCACCTCTTCTGCAACAGACCCTGAGCCTTGGAAGGTGTGATAGAGATGTTGCAGTACTGAGCACTCCGGTCACTTCTTTCCAGCACCATGATGCCTTCTGAGTCATCCCAAGGTCATTGCCATCTGAAAAGAGAAAATTCTCTACCAAAAGTGAGAGTAGCATTAATATAAAGGTATGAACATTAAGAGAACTGCTTACTGAGCAGTTTGATAAGCATAGTATATACATTTAGCCATACAGCAGCAGATGTTACACCCCTCGGGCTCATGACTACTCCTGTTTTAAGTTTTCAATATCAGGGATGTATTCCCTCCCATGCAACAGGCCTCCAGTCCAATTAGAGGGCAGTTTGTTTCTACCATGACAGATGTGCAACTATTGCACCAGTTGGCTTATTTGGCCTGCCTGGCCAAATATAAGGCTTGCAGTATCCACTGTTGAATATCTTCACAGGTGGTTTCTCTTTCTTCCATTGAACTGCATGCAGAATGGCTTATTCTAATTTTCTGTCAGCTGGTCTACATGGAGGAGGTTATCAGCTCCGTTCCAGCAGGATTTCTCAGTGGCCTTGTAGCCCAAGTATGTGGAGTCTTCAGCAATATCCAGCTCTTCTTTTATTAAAAAATATATATTTACTTGCAGGAAGAGAGAGAGGAGAGAGAATGGGCAAGCTAGGGCCTCTTGCCACTACAAATGAACTCCAGAAGCATATGCTACTTTGTGCATCTAGCTGTCTACATGGGCACTGGGTACTTGAACCTGGGCCATCAGGCTTTCCAAGCAAGTGCCTTTAACTGCTGAGCCATCTTTCCAGCCCCCAAAAGTCTTTTTTTTTTTTTTTTTTTTTTTTTTTGAGGTATAGTCTCCCTCTAGCCTAGCCCAGACTGACCTGGAATTCACTGTGTTGTCTCAGGCTAGCCTCAAATTCACAGTGATCCAAAAGTCTTTTTTTTATTGTTTTAAATTTTTTTGTTTATTTTTATTTATTTCTTTGACAGTGACAGACAGAGAAAGAGGCAGATAGAGAAAGAGAGAGAATGGGCACGCCAGAGCCTCCAGCCACTGCAAAGGAACTCCAGACACGTGCGCCCCCTTGTGCATTTGGCTAACATGGGTCCTGGGGAATCGAGCCTCGAACCAGGGTCCTTAGGCTTCGCAGGCAAGTGCTTAACCACTAAGCCATCTCCCCAGCCCCAAAAGTCTACTTTTTAAAGCAAGCTTCAGAAAAGTTGAAAACTCTGATTATTTACACTCCTTACTTTTTTCTCGAAACTTCTGGTTTGAGTAGAACTGTATGTCCCTGATTTTGTTCACTTATATCCTTTGAGGTAAAGTTCATACATATTCCTCTGCACATGTGATTTTCCTCTTATTTGTAGCAAGTTTATCATGGGTCACATTATGACTTAGTGTTTGTCAGAAACCTTAGTGTGGCTTATAGGTGAAAAAAGAAAGTCTATAAATTGTTTAAAATCGGATGACACTTATTCTGAGTTCCTAGTATACTACTGTTCTGCAGAAAATTGGTTGAGATCCACTTATAGAAATAGTAAGAGATTAAGACTTGGTTTGTGGATTTACGACTAAATTGGACAAATAGGATGTATTAAAAGCTAGTGATGACTAGGTTTATGCTAATTTCAGTCTTAAAGAGTTCACATAATATAAAGAGTTGGGAGGAGTCAGAGAAATAGAAGCTTCAGGTGAATCTTTTTTTTTTTTTTTTTTTTTTTGGTTTTTCAAGGTAGGGTCTCACTCTAGCCCAGGCTGACCTGGAATTCACTATGGAGTTTCAGGGTGGCCTTGAATTCACAGCGATCCTCCTACCTCTGCCTCCCAAGTGCTGGGATTAAAGGCATGCACCACCACACCCAGCTACTAGGTGAATCTTTTTTGTTTGTTTGTTTTGTTTTTGTTTTTTTCTGAGGTGGAGTCTGGCTCTAGCCCAGACTGACCTGGAATTCACTATGTAGTCTCAAGGTGACCTCAGATTCACAGTGATCCTCCTACCTCTGCCTCCTAAATTCTAGGATTAAAGGCATGTGCCACCATGCCCAGCCAGTTGCATCTTTAAGAGTAGATAGATTTCATATCTGCCAGGGCCTAGGAGACATTACAGAGGAAGTGGCAATTTAAAAACAAGTGCTACTCTCACTGCTAGCCTGAAAGCCTCCTTCAGGGAGATAGCAGCAGATACTGAGGAGATTCAAAACTCATCAAAGCAGAAATTCAGAGGATGTACAGAGTTCAACACCACAGGAGACTTGTAGCACGCCTGCCAAGACACAGGGAACATTGCAGGAGAGGGGATGGAAAGATTGTAAGAGCCACAGGGTGGAGAAGGAATATCCCGAGGTACTGTCCCCAGCCCCTCCACAGAGACTGACCCCACAATGAACACCAATAACCCCACTGAGGAGGTCTCTCAGTGGAATGGGGGCAGGTGAGAGGGGGTATAAGAACATAACCTGACGGATCTATGACCAATATGTGATAGGTTATGTAGTATAGTTCATAATTAATTAAAAAACCCTGAAACTTTGAATTAAAAAAAAAAGAGTGAAGGAAACATTGTAGGGACAGAGGTGGGCTAGTGCTGGCTATGGAGGCTAGCTAAGGCAGGGCTTCTTAAACTTTTTCTTCTTGTGACCTTTTTTGTCTATGAAAGTTTTTATGTGACCTTGGGTTTGTAAGTATATAAAATAGATGTAGAAATCAAGCATTTACTTATAATCATAACAAATTTATATATTTCAGATAGTTTTTATGGTAGGGTCTTAGTCTGGCTTTGAACTGGCTGCGTAGGTAAGGATAATCTTGAATTTCTGATCTTCCTGACTCTACCTCCTGAGTAGTGAGATTGCAGTGTTTTATGCAGGGCTTTTGGAATTGAACCCAGGGCCTATTGCATGCATAAACTCTACCAGTTGAGTTATACCCTAGCCCAGAAAAAAAAAAAAAAAAAAAAAAAAAAAAAAATATATATATATATATATATATATATATATTTTGGTTTTTCGAGGTAAGGTCTCACTCTGGTCCAGGCTGACCTGGAATTAATTCTGTCATCTCAGGGTGGCCTTGAACTCACGGTGATCCTCCTACCTCTGCCTCCCGAGTGCTGGGATTAAAGGCGTGCCCCACCACGTCCAGCTCAGAAATATATTTTTAAAAATTCTTTGTTTTGTGTATATGTGTGTATGTATATATGTATGTGGTCTTACCATCTGTTAACTATGAAAACAAATGTGCATACTAGTAAGGGGGATATGTTTGTTTATTTATTTGAGAGAGAGAGAGAATGGGTGTGCTAGGGATTTTAGTTTTTGCAAGTGAACTCCAGATACATGTGTCCCCTTGTGTGCATGTGCGACATTGCACGCTTGTATCACTGTGTCTGGCTTATGGGGTCCTGGAGATTTGAACATGAGTTCTTAGGCTTCATAGCCAAGTGCATTAACCACTAAGCCATTTCTCTAGCCCTATTTATTTATTTCTATTTTTTAGATTTTTTTTGAGGTAGGGTCTCACTCTGGTCCAGGCTGACCTGGAATTAACTGTGTAGTCTCAGGGTGGCTTTGAACTCATGGCGACCCTCCTACCTCTGCCTATTAATGCTGGGATTAAAGGCATGCATCACCATACCTGGCAGTCTTTTTTATTTTATTTATTTTCAAGGTAGGATCTTGCTAAAGCCCAGGCTGACCTGGAGTTCACTACATAGTCTCAGACTAGCCTCGAACTCAGAGATTCTCCTACCTCAGCCTATTTATTAATGCTGGTATTAAAAGGGTGTGCCAGTACACCGGGCATATTTTTGGTCTTTTTTTGTTTGTTTGTTTATTGGTTTTTTTTGAGGTAGGGTTTCACTCTAGTCCAGGCTGACCTGGAATTCACTCTACAGAGTCTCAGGGTGGCCTCGAACTCATAGTGAGCCTCCTACCTCTGCCTCCGAGTACTGGGATTAAAGGCATGTGCCACCACCCCTGGCTTTTTGGTCTTTTTTGAGGCAAGGTTTCACAGTAGCCGAGGCCGACCTGGAACTCACTACGCAGCTCTAGGCTGGCCTCAAACTCATGGTGATCCTCCTATCTCAGCTGGGATCAAAGCACATGACATGCCTGGCTAATGTGTGTTTATTTTGACACAAAGAATTAAATCTTGGCTGAATATTTTATGCTGTAGGACATAGAGCATATTCAATGGTTTTCAAAGTTGATTGATATTTTTATTTATAATTGTCAATGTAGAGAATACTGTTTTGCATAAAGATGTACAAAAATCACAGAAAAATGTTTAGGGCTGTTCAGAAATTATTGGAAATTTTGTAATCTCAAGCCAAATTTCACTTAATGACATCTTTATGAAACTCAAGTCAGCAACTTTCCTGGCATGTGTAAAGTCCTTGAATTTAATTCCCAGTACTGAGAAAGAAAGAAAAAAAATATGTGTAGCGTGACATTATTTGTCTATGGCCATGCCATACTGCCCTGAATGTGCCTGGTCTCATCTAAAACACTACAGTTCAAAAATATAACAAGCGGGCTGGAGAAATGGCTTAGCGGTTAAGCGCTTGCCTGTGAAGCCTAAGGACCACGGTTCGAGGCTCGGTTCCCCAGGTCCCACGTTAGCCAGATGCACAAGGGGGCGCACGCGTCTGGAGTTCGTTTGCAGAGGCTGGAAGCCCTGGCATGCCCATTCTCTCTCTCTCTCCCTCTGTCTTTCTCTCTGTGTCTGTCGCTCTCAAATAAAAAAAAAAAAAATTAAAAAAAATACAACAAGCATGTTTAGGAATGATAGAAGAAAAATGTATCCTTTTTGCTGTAATTAAGTCATTATGTTTAGAAAATACTTTATCTGTAAGCAGAGAGAGACAGAGAAAACACACACACACACACACACACACACACACACACACACACACACACACGGAGAGAGAGAAAATGAGTGCACCAGGGTGTCTAGCTGCTGCATATGAACTCTAGATACATGTGCCACTTTGTGCATCTGGCTTCATGTGAGTACTAGGGAATCAAACCAGGGCCATTAGGCTTTGCAGGCAAGTGCCTTAACTCCTGAGCCATCTCTCCAGCCCCAATCATTATGTTTTTATTAGAGCAGAAAACTTTTAATATACTGTAAACAATACTGCAATTCATAACATACATTAGCTTTCAGTCTGAAACAAGGTGTTTCAGGCAGCATTGGCTGGTTTTGGAGCATGAAGTGTAAAGTGTGTGTTGTGTGTTCAGAACCAAGGCTGTAGTGAAGTGACACAATGCCACATGGGCTAGTGCGGTCAGAAATGCTGCAGATTAATCATACATTTAATTTAAAATTAACTTTAATATTGCGCATTCAGAACCCTTTTACTATTGTCAATTTTTTAATGACCCCACATTCAATTACACATGAGGTCACATCCTGACCCTCAGTTTCGAGACTGTGAAGCAAGCTAGGAGTGAATGCTGAAGAGTGGCTTGGCTGTACTCTAGTTGCATAGTGGGGTACAGGATGTGAGACGGACAAAGTGGCTTAACATTTTGGGGCCTTTCAAGGGAGGTGGGGATCAGTCTGGTCAACTCCATGCCTTCCTTTGTACAGTGCTGGTGCGTTTCCTAAAGTTTCACTTCTCCGGGGGTTGGGACTGTTTTCTGCTCGTTGGAAGCTTTGGCAGTTCAACATAATGTAATGACTTTTCATTGAGTTTTTTGACCCTTAAATGTAGACAGCTGCTGCTGAGGCTACTGTGATTTAGTGCAGTGCAAGTGCAAATGAAGCTTCTTATTTTGGGCTGCTTAAATACTTGCATACTAAAGCACAATGCTGAGTATGGGTAAAGCAAAATGGGTGAAAAAAAGTCTGCTTTTTGGAGAGGAAGCAAATCAGAGAAATGAAGAGATGGTGTTAGGTTAAAAAGCCTCAAGTCTCAGGGGCTAGAGAGATGGCTTAGCAGTTAAGGCGTTTGCCTGCAAGGCCAAAGGATCCTGGTTTGATTCTCCAAGACCCACGTAAGCCAGATGCACAAGAGGGTGCACCTGTTTGGAGTTTGTTTGTAGTGGCTGGAGGCCCTGCTGTGCCCATTCTCTCTGTCTCTGTCTCTCTCTCTCTGCCTCTGTCTCTCACTTGCTTTCTCAAAATGGATAAGTAAAAAAAAAATTAAAAATACTTCAAGTCCCAAACATTTTATATAGACCTGTGCCTTCCTTGGCCCAGTGCATTTTGGCCATGAACTCTCCTTTCCAAGCTCGCTGTGGGCAGGAGTTAGGTTTACAACAATCTCGCCTGTTGTCGGGTGGTGCGGGTGTCATCAAAAATAATGGCGCTTCACTATAGGGCGGGGAGGGAAACCGATCTATATTCTCGGAGTTTTCTGATCTCAGAGATTATGTAGTTTTATTCTCGGAGTTTTCTGATCTCAGAGATTATGTAGGTTCAACACCTCTGGAATATACCCATACCACCCTCCCTTCCCCTAGCCATTGTTCTTCAGCCGAGGTTTACTGATTTGTTTTTGGTTTGGGGATGTGAACTAGCAGAGAGGAAATGAAAGGACGTTCTAGATAATGTCCTAGATTCATTTTTGTTCTTCTGGACTTGTCAAGATTTTAAGGGGCCAGATAGCTTACTTTGGTGCATGTTGTGTTTTTGTTTAAAATAGGTCGTGCACCCAGGAATGCAGTCAAACTCTAATGGTGACTAAGTGCCGGAAAGCTGAGATTGAGGGGGCCAAGTGGAAAAATGAGCCTGAGGCAAGAGGAGGGCTGGGAAAATGGCATTTCAGCCCTGCCCACGGGCCCAGTTAGAGATTCCTCTGTGCATTAACAGCTATAAGGAGATTTATTTACAAGTTGTGAATCTTTTTTTTTTTTTGAGGGGAACACCCCGGCTTTACATGAAAGCTGTGAGAGAACTGGTCAGCCAGAGGCCATTTCAATGGTGAGGGTAAGGCCTTTATTGATTTCCAAGGGGCACGTGTTCCTATCCTTCCAGTCTCTTTTTTTTTTTCCCTCTGCCTCATTCCATTTGATTGGTTAGTGACAGGTTCCCATAGGGAGAGAGGTAACTGTTTTCAAAGAAAGCATGCTTTTTTCCTCTCCTGATTTTTCAGATGCTGAAGCCAGACACATGTGCCACCTTGTGCATCTGGCTTTATGTGGATACTGAGGAATCGAACCCAGGTTCTTAGACTTTCCAGGCAAGCACCTTAACCACTCAGTTACCTCTCTAACCCTACATCTTATATTTTTTAAATTTTTATTTATTTTTTTGAGAGAAAGAGAGATACACAGAAATAGGAAGGAGAGAGAGAGAGAGAGAGAGAGAGAGAGAGAGAGAGAGAGAGAAAACAGAAACAGAGAGAATGAATGGTTGTGCCAGGGCCTCCAGCCACTGCAAACGAACTCCAGATGCATGCACCCCTTGTGCATTTGGCTTACGTGGGTCCTGGGGAATTGAACCTGGGTCCTTTGGCTTTTCAGGCAAATGCCGTAAGTGCTAAGCCATCTCTCCAGCCCCATCCATCTTTAATTTTGATTAACCCTTCTCCCACATCCTCCTCTCCTCTGTCCCCTCTCCTGACCCCACATAGACCATTTCATCCCCAGTATTCTGCCCCTCTACTTACATATCTACTATATTGAATCAGTATTTAATAATTGTTTTATGGTACATGTCTGCAAACTTGTGTTTCAGGTTTTCTTACTATTTCACTGTGTGAACACCA
Organism: Jaculus jaculus; assembly: GCF_020740685.1. Taxonomy (NCBI): domain Eukaryota; kingdom Metazoa; phylum Chordata; class Mammalia; order Rodentia; family Dipodidae; genus Jaculus; species Jaculus jaculus. Next base: position 33,417,016 of record NC_059102.1, read on the forward strand.
GTGACTGTTTTTAGCCACTGTTGAACATGGATAGCAGAATGCTGAATAGATTTCTATCAGGTCTCTAAAAGTTAGAGAGGAAATGTGTATCTATAGGGTTGTTGTTTTCTCTCTATTGCTATCCTTTGATTCTCTTGTTTTCCTCTGTGCATCATTTCAAATTTAATAGACTCAAACTTGTATGCTTTATAATTCATATATCTTTTTTGAGGCAAGCCCAACAGACTGGCTTTTTTTTTTTTTTTTTTTTGTGAGAGAGAGCAAGAGCAAGAGAGTGAGAGTGAGACAGAATTTGTGCTCCAGGGCCTCTAGCCACTGTAATCAAACTCCAGGCACATGTGCCACCTTGTGTGTGTGTGTGTGTGTGTGTGTGTGACCTTGTGCATGTGTCACCTTGTGTGTCTGGCTTACATGAGATCTGGGGAGTCAGACATGGGTCCTTAGGTATCACAGGCAAGTGCCTTAACCATTAAGCCATATCTCTAGTCCGATTCATACTTTTAAAAAATTGTGTAATCAGGAAATGATTGGCATTCTTCATTGGAAATATATGTATTTCATCTTTTTTTCAAGTTTTTTTTTTATTAACAACTTCTATGATTATAAAAATATCCATAGTAATACCCTTCCTCCCCCAACTTTCCCCTTTGAAACTCCATTCTCCATCATATCTCCTCCCCCTCTCAGTCTCTTTTTTTTTTGATGTCATGATCTTTTCCTCCTCTTATGATGGTCTTGTGTAGGTAGTGTCAGGCACTGTGAGGTCATGGATATCCAGGGCATTTTGTGTCTTGGGGGAGCATGTTGTAAGGAGTCCTACCCTTCCTTTGGCTCTTACATTCTTTCCGCCAACTCTTCTGCAATAGACCCTGAGCCTTGGAAGGTGTGATAGAGATATTGCAGTACTGAGCACTCTGGTCACTTCTTTGCAGCAACATGATGCCTTCTGAGTCATCCCAAGGTCACTGCCATCTGAAAAGAGAAGAATTCACTGTGTATCCCAGGCTGACCTTTAATTTACAGTGGATCCTCCACCTTTAGCCTTGGATTGCAGGTGTGTGCTACCACATTTAGCTTGATTTCCTTTAAAAAACTTATTATATTGTAGTATGAGACAGCAATCTCAATCATGTTTTTAAGTTTATTGGTACATGTCCAGTTTTATGAACAACATCTGTTATTATTTATTTGATGCTGGGGATTGAACCCAGAGATGTTCACATGCACATTGGCTCTTTCATTGAACTGTGTTACACTCCCTACACAAACTCCTATAATTTTTTTTTCATTTTGAGGCAGGGTCTCATTTTAGCACAGACTGACTTGTAACTCACTGTGTATCCCAGACTGGCATCAAACTCATGGTGATCCTCCTACCTCAGCTTCCCGAGTGCTGGGATTATAGGGGTGAGTCACCATGCCTGGCAGTTCTTATAATTTTAAGGAATATTTTTTCTTTTTACTTAAAATGATGTTGTAGAAAAATTGGGAAATAAAACCTAAAAAAGAAAGACATCTAAAGTTGTATATCTAGAGTTAGCTAGTACTATTTGAAAGTATATCTTTTCCAATATTCTTTCTAGACATATATATTCCCTCCCTCCCTGTCTTCCTTCGTTTTTTGAAGTAGGGTCTCACTCTAGCCTAGGCTGACCTGGAATTCACTGTAGTCTCAGGGTGGCCTTGAACCCTATCTCACACAATTAAAAAAAAAAGTGGTAGCACCTGCCTTTAATTCCAGCACTTGGGAAGTGGAGGCAGAAGGATCAGGAGTTCAGGGCTAGTCTTGACTACATAGTGAGTATGATGCCAGCCTGGACTATGTAAAACCTTATCTCAAAAAACCAAACCAGCCGGGCATGGTGGTGCACGCTTTTAATCCCAGCACTTGGGAGGCAGAGGTGGGAGAGTTGCCCTGAGTTCAAGGCCACCCTGAAACTATATAGTGAATTCTAGGTCAGCCTGGGCTAGAGTGAGACTTTACCTCAGAAAAAACAACAAAACAAAAAACCAAACCAAACCAAACCAAATTAAACCAAACCAGAGTTTGGTGTTTATTGCCTACTTCCAATGTCTTCTTGTTGAACAGAACTAGGAATATAAGAAATATAATTGTTCCTATCAACAAACACTGATGTTCATAAAACATTCAGTAAATGATAACCGTGTCTGGCACATTTTTAATTATTTATTTGCAAGGAGAGAGAATGAGAGTATGTGTGGTAGAGCCTCTTGCTGATACAAATGAACTCCAGGTTCATGTGCTATTTTGTGCATCTGGCTTTATGTGGGTACTGGGGAATCAAATCCAGGGCATTAAGCTTTGTAAGCGAGCACTTTAATCACTGAGCCATCTCTCCAGTCCTATTTTTTGGTTTTTTGAGGTAGGGTCTCACTCTGGTCCAAGCTGACCTAGAATTTACTATGTAGTCTCAGGGTGGCCTCGAACTCTGGGCAAGCCTCCTACCTTTACCACCTGAGTGCTGGGACTAAAGGCGTGCGCCACCACACCCAGCTTGTCTGGCACATTTTAAGCACCATAGTAAATATTAGTCAAATAAATTGCTCTTGAAATAATGATCCAGAGATTATAACATTTGATTTATATACTATTTATATATACTTGTATTATATTTACATACTATATACTGCATTATTATATAATAATATTTACTTTAAATTCTAAGAATATATTTGTATGTGTATATATTATATACATATATATATATGTGTGTATATATATATATACATATATATATATATATTTTTTTTTTCAAAGTAGGGTCTCATTTTGGCCCAGGCTGACCTATGCAATCCCAGGATGGCCTCAAACTCATGGTGATCCTTCTACCTCTGCCTCCTGAGTGCTGGAATTAAAGGTATGCACCACCATGCCCGGTACATTTATATATTTTTTACTTATATAGTTATGTATAATAAATATATATAAAGCTTTATAATTTATATAGCAAATAACATATGTCATATCTATGTACTTTAAACTTTGTAGTGGAGGCATTAACTCTAGGGCATTCCTTATACATGCTAGGCAGGCAAGTAACCACTCATATACATTATCAGCCCTAAATTATTTTTTCATAGTATTCAGTTTTATTAACTGAACTCTGCTTAGTATATTGAAAATATCTTCAGCAGAGTTTGAAATAAAATTCATTTCAAGGTAGTTTTTTTGTTTTGCATCGTGAGATTTATTGTGAGTGTGGTTGGTAAGGTATGAGCAGTGGAAGCCCTCAGGCATGCACAGCTTGCCACTTGTCCACAATTGAGGGTATATGTGACCCCACAGCCATCAGGAATGAGCCACTTCTCAGCCACCCTGTCTTCATAGTCATCTGCATTGAATTTGGTGAAGCCCCACTTCTCTGAGATGTGGATCTTCTGACGGCCAGGAAACTTGAACTTGGCTCTGCACAGGGCCTCAGTCACATGTTCTTTATTTTGCAGCTTGGTGCAGATGGACATGATAATCTGGCCAATATGAACCCTGGCCATTGTGTCCTGGGGTTTCCCCAAATCACCCTGCATACCTGTCTGGAGTCTAGATTGGGAATAGCATGTGATCAGAAATATGGATATTGCTGGACATGGTGGTGCACATCTTTAATCCCAGCACTTGGTAGGCTGAGGTAGGAGGATTGCTGTGAGTTGGAGGCCAGCCTGAGACCACATAGTGAATTCCATGTCAGCCTGGGCTAGAGCAAGACCCTATCTCAAAAACAAAACACAAAAGGCAATCTGGATATCTACCAGAAAACTGTCTCCAAGGTCCCTTAGGGCCACTTGTACAAGCAACAGGTTACTTACTGCACTACCGAGGAGGCTGCTGTTTGCAGCCATTGCGCACTGGGCCACCTTGAGGAAAGGAACCCCGTCAGCTTACTTGGCTGCAGAAGTTAGTGTTCTTATAACCAGAAAATTATTGCTGGAAGACATTCACACTATAAGATTGACATGAAATCATAGATATAAAAATTCTAGGGCTGGAGAGAGAGCTCAGTGGTTAAGGCACTTGCCTGCAAAGCCTAATGACTCGGGTTTGAGTCCCCATTACCCTTGTAAAGTCAGATGCACAGTGGCACATGCGTCTGGAGTTTGTTTGCATTGGCTGGAGCTCCTTGTGCACCCATTCTCTCTGTCTTCTTTCTATCTCTCTGTGCTTGCAAATAAATAAGTAAAATTATTTAAAAAAATTTAAAGGTGGGTGTGGTGGCACATGCTTTTTTTTTAAAATATTTTTTGTTCATTTTTTATTTATTTATTTGAGAGTGACAGACAGAGAGAAAGACAGATAGAGGGGGAGAGAGAGAATGGGCGCGCCAGGGCTTCCAGCCACTGCAAATGAACTCCAGACGCGTGTGCCCCCTTGTGTATCTGGCTAACGTGGGACCTGGGGAACCGAGCCTCGAACCGGGGTCCTTAGGCTTCACAGGCAAGCGCTTAACCGCTAAACCATCTCTCCAGCCCCAGCACATGCTTTTAATCACAGCACTTGGGAAGCAGAGATAGGAGGATCTCTGTGAGTTCAAGGCCACCCTGAGATTAAATAGTGAATTCCAGGTCAGCCTGAGCTAGAGTGAAACCTTACCTTGAAAGAAAAATTGTTTTTAAAATTTAAGCTGGGCATGGTGGAGTGCTTGTAATCCCAGCACTCAGAGGCTAAGTTAGAAGAATCACTTGAGGCCAGCCTGGGCTACAGAGAGAGACCCTTCCTCAAAAGAAAATTAAATGTCAGAGCTGGGGAGATAGCTGAGTGGATAAGGTGCTTCTTGCACGATTGTGAAAACTAGAGTTTGTGTCCCAGGTACCCATATAAAATGCCAAATGGCTTTGGTGGTCCTGCTATGATCCCAATGCTCTGGAGGCAGGGATAGGGCATGTCCAGGGCAAGCTGTCTAGCTAGACTAGCTGAGTTGGTGAGTTCTGGGTTCAAGTAAGAGACCTGTCTCAGTGGCAAGTAATCAAGGAGGATACCCAGTATCAAGTCTGGTCTATCTATACACACACACACACACACACACGTGTGTACATATACCCATATACATATAAACATGCATATATGCATGTACACATACACATTGGTTTTTTTTGGTTTTTTGAGGTAGGGTCTCACTGTAGCTCAGGCTGACTTGGAATTCCTTCTGTAGTCTCAAGCTTGTCTTCAACTCACGGCAGTCTTCCTACCCCTGCCTCCCAAGTGCTGGGATTAAAGGTGTGTGCCACCATGCCCAGCAAAAACCTTTTTTAACAATAAGAAGAAAGCCATTCTTTCCTTAAAATAACAGAAAGGGTTGGGGAGATGACTCAGTGGTAAGAGTGCTGCTCAGCATGAGGACCAGAGTTTGGATTCCCATTACCCATGTAAAAAGCCAGGTGGGGTTGAACATGCCTGGAATCCAACACTGCAGAAGATGGAGACAAGAGAATCATTGGGGCTTGCTCGCCAGACAGTCTAGCCAAAAACTTAGGAGCTTCAGATTCAGTGAGACCCTGTTTCAAGGAATTGGACAGATGAGTGATAGAAGTAGACACCCGATAACCTCCTCTGGCCACACATTTGCACACACATGTGCATGTTTCATGCACACGTCACATGAACACACTAACACAATTGTAGTGATAAAAAGACATGTCAAAATCATGAAAATAAGGAAAGATTAGAAACTGCTATGGGCTAGAGGAAATAGTGATTTATAATGTGGAATCCTAGATTAGATCTTGGAGACAGAAAAATACGCTAGTGGAGAACTGGTGAACTTTGAATAAAATCTGGAGGTTGTTAATACTTTAATAATGTACTGGTGTTAAATTCTTAGTTTGGACAAATGTTCCATGGTTATGTAAGCTAATAAAACTGGGGAAGCTTAAGGGAGTTCCCTATCCTGTATAGGAGGAGGAGAATCTTGAGGGATTAGGAAAATGATTCATTTTTACATTGTTAATCTTTCCTACTATGTAACTGTGTTGCTTTTGTTTTTGTTGTCTTTTTCAAGATAGTGTCTTACTTTAGCCCAGGCTGACCTGGAACTTATTCTGTAGTTCTAGGCTGACCTTGAATTTAGTGACCTTCCACCTCTGCCTTCTGAATGCTGGGATTAAAGATGTGCACCACCATGCCTGGCTTGTGTGGTTTTTTTCTCCAGTCTTGTAATTCATTATTTTACTGATCAAAAGGAATTATTCTGGGCTGGAGAGGTGGCTCAGTGGTTAAAGGCGCTTGCTTACAAAGCCTGTCAGCCAGGATTCAATTCTCTAGTACCCATTTAAAACCAAATGCAAAGTGACATATGTGTCTAGTGTTTATTTCCAGTGGCAAGAAGCCCTGGAAAGTATTTTAAAAAAGAATTACTCTATACAAATAAATGAGGCCAAGAGGCAGAAATGGACTAGATTTTTGTCTGCCCAAACTATCCTTTCAAGTATGTACCCATTAGACTCATGAAAGCAAGACTTGCTTGCTGGCTTTTAGTTAAGGATGGTAAATGTGAAAGTCTAAGGGAAGGTAAGGAGGAATGTGTCTTCCCTTGGCCATGAATTTCTAGGTAGACATAGTTGCCACTGTGTGTCCCAAGCAGTGTACCTTGCCTTGTCAAGTGGAACAAGTCATAGACACAAAGGGAAAGTGTAGTTATCTAAAATGGAAATTTCAAATTCTTGTCTATGATGTCAAATTTTTGTCTAAAGGTATCTCACAAAGGACTTCTGAGTTCTTCTCCCCTGTCTACTCACTTCAAACTATACCACACCTCCTGCTGGTGTGCCAGCCTGTCTCTTGCTGCTGTTACTTTCTTCATCCAAAAATTTCATTTACACACCCTATCTAATTTTTTCAAATGTTAAAACATTTAAATATTAAGACATACTGGGGCTGGAGAGATTGCCTAGTGGTTAAGGCACTTGTCTGCAATGCCAAAGGACCTAAGTTTGATTCCCTAGGCCCACGTAAGCCAGATGTGCAAGGTGGTGTATGTATCTGGAGTTCATTTGCAGTGGCTGGAGGCCCTGGCATGCCCATTCTCTCTCTCTCAAATAAATAAATTTATAAAAGATATTAAGACATACAGAAAAGTTGAATGAATTTTACAATGTACACTCATATATTCAACACTTAGATTCTATAATTATTTGGCCATATTTGCTTAATAATGCTTTAAAAATGGGTTATGGATACTGATACACTTATTTGAACATACATACCAGTCAAATTCACAGTGATCCACACTCATCCTCCTGAATGTTGGAATTAAAGGCGTGTACCACCACACCTGGCTTGTTGCAGTTTTGCTAGATGCATACAGACTTAGATATCCCCAAACCCTTCAAGATTTAGATATAGAACATAATCCCAGAAAATTTCCATATATTCCTTCCCAGTCAGTTCTCATCCTGGTGGTATTTACTATTTTGATTTTTTCATCTTAGGCTAGTTAACATCTTTCTCAAGTTCATGTGAATGAAATCATATAATATATTTAAGTTTTTTTTTTAAGAGAATCAGTGGGTCAGGGTTTTTTTACAGTTTTTTTTTTAATTTTATTTTTATTTATTTATTTGAAAGTGACAGAGAAAGAGGTAGACAGAGAGAGAGAGAGAGAGAGAGAGAAAATGGGCGTGCCAGGGCCTCCAGCCACTGCAAACGAACTCCAGATGCATGCACCCCCTTGTGCATCTGGCTAATGTGGATCCTGGGGAATCGAGCCTCGAACCAGGGTCCTTAGGCTTCACAGGCAAGCGCTTAACTGCTAAGCCACCTCTCCAGTCCTGTTCTTTTTTAAAAAATATATTTTATTTATTTATTTATTTATTTTTGAGAGAGAGAGAGAGAGAGAGAGAGAATGGGCACGCCAGGGCCTCCAGCCACTGCAAATGAACTCCAGGTGCATGTGCCACCTGTGCATCTGGCTTACATGGGTCGTGGAGAGTTGAAATGGGATCCTTTGGCTTTGTAGGCAAGTGCCTAAACCGCTAAGCCATCTCTCCAACCCTGTAAGTTTCTTTTATTCAGCACAATGTTTTAATACATTGCTATGTTTTTGTAAATATTTTATTTTTATTTATTTATTTGAGAGAGAGAATAAGGCAAAGGGAGGGAGGGAAGAAGAGAGGGAGAGAAAGAATGGGAGCACCAGGGCCTCCAGCCACTGCAAACGAACTTCAGATTTATGTGCCACCTTGAGCATCTGGCTTACGTGGGTCCTGGAGGGTCGAACCGAGGTCCTTTGGCTTTGCAGGCAGGTACCTTAACCACTAAGCCATCTCTCCAGCTCTACATTATTATGCTTATCAGAGCTTTTTTCTTTTCCATCGTTGAATAGGATCCCATTGTATGAACATACCACAGTGTACTTAACCTTCTTCTCTTTATACATGCTTGGGGTGTTGACTGCTTTTATCTATTATGACTGACATTCCCTAGAAACATTCTTGAGGGTTTTTGTGGACATAAAGTTTTATTTTGGGTAATTAGTAGGTCTTAAAGTAGGTGGCACACATCTTTAATCCCAGCATTCAGGAGGTGGAGGTAGGAGGGTTACTGTGAGTTTGAAACCAGCCTGGGACTACAGAGTGAGTTCCAGGTCATCCTGGGCTAGAGTGAGGCCCTACCTAGAAAAAAGCAACACAAAACAACGACAACAAAAACACATGTTAAAGAACAGGTTTACAACAAACTGCTAGGAATCCAGGTGAGGTGGTGCACTCCTGTAACCCTGCATGTGTTGTGGGTGGGTGGGTATAGAAGGAGGAGGGCCAGTAGTTTGTCGTCTTTGGCTGCACAGCAAATTTGAGGACAGCCTGAGGTACATAAGACTCAGCCTCCAAAAACAAAACTATTTTAAATTACAAAAACCTCTACTAGATCTCCACAATGGCTGTGCCATTTTGCTTTTCTACCAACAGTGTAGGAAATTTCCTTATTGGTCTTTTAAAAACAGAAATTGGGACTGGAGAGATGGCTTGTGGTTAAAGTTTGATTCCTCAGTACCCACGTAAGCCAGATGCTCAAGGTGGCACACACATCTAGAGTTCATTTTCAGTGGCTAGAGGCCCTGGCATACCCATTCTCTCTCTCTCATAAATAAACAAATAGCTGGGTGTGGTGGTGCATGCCTTTAATCCCAGCCCTCTGGAGGCAGAGGTAGGAGGATCCCTGTGAGTTTGAGGCCACCCTGACACTACAGAGTGAATTCCAGGTCAGCCTGAGCTGGAGTGAGACCCTACCTTGAAAAACTAAAATAAAAAAATAAAAATAAAAATAGTTAAAAACAAAACAAAACACCCCAGAAATTGGGCATGCTTCTAATCCTAGCACTTGAGAATCTGAAGGAGAATTTTAAGTTCAGGACCAGCCTGGGCAAGTGTGTGTTTGTACATACATACATACATACATACATACATACATACATACATATGTGAATATATGTATATACATATATATGTGAATATATATATATGTGTATTTGGAGAGAGTGGAAGAAAGAGAGAAAACTACTTGCCCCTTGTCAGATATATATTTTGTAACTCTCTTCTTCTCAGACTGTGGCTTCTGCATTTATTGTGGTAAATGTGTCCTTTAATTTTTTTTAAATTTATTTAGTTTATGAGAGAGAGAGAGAGAGAGAGAGAGAGAGAGAGAGAGAGAGGGATAGAAAGAATATGAGCATGCCAGGTCCTTGTGCCACTGTAAGTAATGTCTGGATGCATGTGCTACTTTTTGCATATGGCTTTATGTGGATACTAGGGAATTGAACCTAGGCTGTTAGGATTTGCAAGCAAGTGCCTTTAACTGTTGAGCCGTCTCTCCCTCCCAAAATTCTTTAATATTGGTAAATCCAATTTATCAGATTTTTCTTTAAAACTTTTTCTTTCTGTGTACTAAGAAAACTTCCCACCCTTCTGGACAGTCAGATTTATATATATTAATAGCTTTATAGTTTTAGACTTGGTGTTTAAGTTGTGTTCTATAAACTTTTCTTGTTAGGTATGAGGTAGGTGTCAGGACTCATTATTTTCTATATGGATATCCAGGAGTTCCAACACATTTTTGTCATCAGTTTTCCATTAGATTGTTTTGATATCACTAGAGACACTTCAATTTAAAGGACAGGCTTTTCTCTTAGCTTTCTGGTTACCTAAGCATGGAGAAAGAAATTATCCATTATTGGTTTCAAAATTCCCTTTAATAATATTTGGTTATATTCTGAATATTTCTGAGTCCTAACTCAGCAAGTCCATGGAATTTTCTCTTGTTGGCCATGAGTTGTAGTGACTGAATTTTCTGTTCTGTTTGAACATAGAATGGCCAGCATTCCAGTGAAAGAACGGGTGAAGGTGTCTCAGAACTGGAGGCTGGGACGCTGCCGAGAGAGGGTTCTGCTGAAGTGGAGATGCAGGCAAGTATTTTCTTGATTCTTTTAAATGTTCCTGGAACAAAAGCACATAATGAAAAGTGAGAACTAAGTTCCAGTGAAAGAGGGCCTATCTCTGGTAGGCTAGTTACTGGTGCCCCTTCAAATACCGAGAGTCCATTAGGAGGATAACTGCTAACACATTTGAAAGAAAGATGATGAAAAATGTACTTTGTTTTAACAATTTTCATACCTTTATGACTATGAAAAATAAGTAGGGCTAGAGAGATGGTTTAGTGGTTAAGGTACTTGCCTATAAACCTAAGAACTCATGTTCGGCTTATGTGGTCCTGGGGAATCGAACTTGGGTCCTTTGGCTTTGCAGGCAAGCACCTTAACCACTAAGCCATCTCTCCAGTCCAAATATTTTTCTTTAAATCTTCTACTCTACTTCTTCCTCTTGAATTCTTTAGGACTCTTTACTACTTAAAAAAATTATTTATTTATTTGCATACAGAGAGAGAGAAAGAAAGGGCACACTAGGGTCTCCAGCCACTACAAACAAACTCCATATGCATGCACCACTGTATATCTGGCTTTATGTGGGTTAGTGGGGAATTGAACCCAGGTTGTTAGGCTAGCTTCTTATCCTCTGAGCTATCTCTCCAGCCCCTTTCTTTACTATTATTTATTTCTTTTGGGGTTTTTTTGTGGTGCAGGGGATTGAACCCAGTGCATTGTACATGATGGGCAAGTGCTCTATCATTGAGCTATACCTCCACCCCATATCCTGTACTTTATTAAAAATGCTTGGGCATATATGTTACTGGAAATAGAACTCAGAAAAAGTATTAGGAAATTTTGGTAATGGCTGTGGTACTGTTAATGCCACATTTGTGCTTCATCAGTGCTGAATGAAGTATTTGATAATTATGACTTGACTCCTTACCAAATAAGCATTTCTTGTTGATTGGTTGTGGTTAATAGAGAGCTTTGTGGTAGAGAGCCTGTGCTAATAGATATAGGCAAGTTGCCTCTTGTGAACCCGTCTCTTTGTGTCCTACTTCCACAGGTTTAACTGATACAAGTTGACATGGATGATGTGGTAGTGTTGTCAAAGAAGTTATGGCACATTTTTTTTTTTATTTGCTTTTTTGCTTTTTCAAGGTAGGGTCTCACTGTAGCCCAGGCTGACCTGGAATTCACTCTGTAGTCTCAGGGTGGCCTTGAACTCACAGCAATCCTCCTACCTCTGCCTCCCAAGTGCTGGGATTAAAGGCATGTGCCACTATACCCAGACAGATAGATTTTTATAGTGAAAGACTTCCTTCTGCTTTCCACTATGCCTGGTGGTATTTTTTTATTTTATTATTTTATGGTTTTAAACTTTTATTTATATGTGTGTGCGCATGTGTATGGGTGTGCTAGAGCCTCTTGCTCCTGCATACAAATACTAGGCACTTGAGTCACTTTTTTTTTTTTTTTTTTTTTTCCAGTTTATTACTCTAACCCTGGCTGGCCTCAAACTCACAGTGATGCTCCTACCTCAACCTCCTGAGTTCTGGGATTAAAGGTGTGTGCCACCACACCTGGTCCTTTGTGCCACTTTTTTGCATTGAGCTTACACGGGTGGCTTGGGAATTGAACCCCATACCAGCAGGCTTTGTAATCAAACACCTTTCATTGCTGAGCCATCTTCCCAGCCTTGCCCTTTTTTTTTTTTTTTTTTTTTTTTTGTTTGTTTTGTGTTTTTGAGGTAGGGTCTCGCTCTGGCCCAGGCTAACCTGGAATTCACTATGTAGTCTTAAACTGGCCTTGAACTCAAGGAAGGTAATCCTCCTACCTTTGCCTCCCAAGTTCTGGGATTAAAGTTGTGCACTACCACACCCAGCTTCTTGCTCTCTTTTTTAAACAGGGTCACATATATAGTCCAGGGCTGGTCTTACACTTGCTGTCCTTCTGCCTTGGCCTCCCAAGTGCATATGCTACCATACCCAACCGTTTGTGTCTTTAGACACTAGAGAGTAATTTTTTTTCTTTCTTTTTTTTTTTTTTTAAGGAGCTAGGGTCAACCCAGGCTGACCTGAAATTCACTATGTAGTCTTCAGGTGGCCTTGAATTTACAGAGATCCGCCTACCTCTGTCTCTTGAGTGCCAGGATTAAAAGTGTGCACCACCACACCTGGCTTCCTTTTTTTTTAAATTTTCTTTTCTTTCCTTTTTTTTTTCTTTTTTTGGTTTGCCTAGGTAGGGTCTTGCTCTAGCTCAGACTGATCTGGAATTCACTATGTAGTCTCAAGGTGGTCTTGAACTCATGGCAATCCTACCTCTGCCTCCTGAGTGCTGGGATTAAAGGCATGTACCACCACACCCGGCTTGTTTTTTAATTTTGAAAAAATATTTTTTATTTATCAGAGAGAAAAGCTGACAGAGAGAATGAACATGGGTGCACCAGGGCTTCCTGTCACTGCAAATGACCTCCTGATGCATGTGCCACTTAGTACATCTTGTTTTATATGGGTACTAGGGAATCAAACCTGGGTCATCAGGCCTTGCAACTTTTAACTGCTGAGCAATCTTTTTTTAAAAAAAGATTTAAAGAAATATTTATTTTAGTTTTTATTTATTTATTTGAGAGTGACAGAGAGAGAAGGAGAGAAAGAATGGGCGTGCCAGGACTGCCAGCCACTGCAAATGAACTCCAGATGTGTGCGCCCCCTTGTGCATCTGGCTAACGTGGGTCCTGAGGAATTGAGCCTGGAACCGGGGTCCTTCAGCTTCACAGGCAAGCTTAACCACTAAGCCATCTCTCCAGCCCTGCTGAGCAATCTTTACAGCCATAATTTCATTAAAAAATTATTTGGGGGGGCTGAGTGTGGTGGTGCGTGCCTTTAATTCCAGCATTCGGTAGAGGTAGGAGGATTGTTGTGAGTTTGAGGCCAGCCTAAATTACATAGTGAATTCCAGGTCAGCCTGGGCCAGAGTGAGACCCTACCTCAAAAAAACCAAAAACAACCCACTTCATTTATTTAAGAAGGAGAGGCAGAGAGACAGTGAAAGAAGTGGGCAGAGAGTGAGAGATGTAGGGTGGGGTGGGGAGAGACTATAGGTACACCAGGGCCTTCTGCTACTACAAACAAATTCAGATGCATGAGTCACTTTGGGTATCTGGGTTTACTTGGGTATGGGGGAATTGAATTTAAGCCATCAGGCTTTGCAAATAAGTGCCTTTAACCACTGAGCCGTTTCTCTAGCCCCAAGAGTCATTTCTGTAGTACGATTTTGTTCTTTTGGGCACTAAGCTTCGAGTAGTTTGGCAAATAAATATACGGAACAGTTAGCAGGCTGCCCCAGGATTTTTCACTGTTCACCTGGTATGAACCTGGTTTCTTGTCCTAGGCAAATGGCTATTTACCAGATAACTCTACACACATTAATTCCAATACCCTCATTTGCTGTCTACCTGAATGTGCCACACACTCACGCAAAGGATGTCTAAGAAGAATGTGCACAAAGAGTGAGAATGCAAGCTTCGGTATACACTACACATTGCATATAATATATGCACACACTTGTAAAAGCCTCACGAACAGAAACTTACTTACTACAAAGTCCAAGCTGCATTTAATGGCCCGTCAAGTCAATTTGCAGAACTTTTCCACATTCCCATGACGCTTGTTTTAAGGAGCCTGGGGAAGAACCACAGCCCAGTTTACTCAGACAGGCTTGGCAGTGGGAGATGGTGTCTGTACATGGGGATGAGTCAGCTGTCCCTTTGCCTTTCTTGAGACCTGGTAGCTGTAGGACTGTTAGGTAGGATAAGACAGATGGGCTATCTGCCTTGAGGGTGAGGCTTAGTCCCTACCAGAGAACATTTCCCGCCCTCTCTCCTTCCTTCCTTCCCTTCCACCCTCTGTTCCTTCCTTGTTTTTGGAGATAAGGTCTCATGTAGCCCGTTAGCTTCAAAATCATATATATCTGAAGAAATCTTTGAACTCCTGATTCTCTTTCCTTATTTTTCTGAGTGCAGTATTACAAGTGTGTGCCACAGCACCTAGAATAGTGTTTTTTCTTAAGGCTCACTCCATGCCATGAGACTGGCCTAGGGTTTCTAAGCTTTCTTTCTCCTGTAGGTTAGAGAGGGGATCTTTAACTATTTGTGGATCTCTCTTATCAGTTGTTATGACAGCTACTTCTTTGTAGCCACTGAACTGTCACAGAATGCTTTGGAGCTGTTTTTTCATTGTCACACTTAGCCTGTACTACAGAAAGGTCCATGTCCCTGGGAGGATCTAGGTATCTATCAGCACATTAGCAGAGCTTCCTAAATGGCTTTATTCCACTTATGAATGGCTCCTTTGCTCTATTAACAAGGGAATGTGGTTTCCTAAGACTCACTGTTTTCTTCATCACACCTTAACTGGTCTGTTGGGAAACAGGTATGTGTGAGGGTCTTGAAACCTTAAAAATTATCTAACTGGGGGCTGGAGAGATGGCTCAGCTGTTAAGTTGCTTGCCTGCAAAGCCCAATGATCTGGCTTTGATTTCCCAGTACCCACGTAAAAGCCAGATACACAAAGTGGCACATACATCTGGAGTTCATTTGCAGTGGCTGGAGGTCCTGGTGTGCCCATTCTCTCTGTCTGCCTCTCTTCTGTCTCTCTCTGCTTGCAAATAAAAAAATAAACAAAATATCTAACTGATTCAGCTAAATGCAGAAGGAAAGAAGGTTACTCTACTTGGCAGTAAGATAGATGATAGAAAATGAGAATGAGAGCTAGAGCTACGGCTTAGTGGCTAAGGCACTTGCCTATGAAGCCTAAAGGATCCAGGTTCAATTCCCCAGTACCCATGTGAGCCAGATGCATAAGGTGGGGTATGTGTCTGGAGTTTGTTTGCAGTGGCTAGAGGTTCTGGTGTGCCCATTCTTCCTCTCTCTATCTGCCACTCTGTCAAATAGATAACTAAATAAAATATAGAAAATAAGAATGAATATGCTTATGTATTTTGACAAGCCTTACATTTTTTTTCTCTCAGTCAGATGCCCTGGATGCAGCTAGAAGATGACTCTCTGTACATATCTCAGGCTAATTTCATCCTAGCATACCAGTTCCACCCAGATGGTGCCAGTTTGAACCGTCGGCCCCTGAGAGTCTTTGCTGGACATGATGAGGATGTTTGCCACTTTGTGCTGGCCAATTCACATATTATCAGTGCAGGAGGGTAAGTGCTCAGGTTTCTTCTTCTACTTCTTCCCTAGTGTTCTTCATGGAGCTGTGTTTGTCTCTGACTTTATTTATATACAGTGGGATACAAAGAGAAGAGAGAGAGAAAGAGAGAGATTGGGAATGCCAGGGCCTCTAGCCATTGCAAATGAACTCCAAACGCATGCACCACCATGTGCATTTGGCTTACATGGGTCCTGGAGAATCAAACTTGGGTCCTTTGGCTTTGCAGGCAAGTACCTTAACTGCTAAGCCATCTCTCCAACCTTTAAATTTTTTAAAATTTATTTATGCTTTTTAAAAATATGTTTAAAGTAGATATACCAAAAGCTGCTAATAATTTTAGATGGAGAAGAAAACAAGAAGAACCTTTAATGCAAAGTGAAGCTGGTTTGATGCTCTCCAGGGGGAAATTCTTTCCTCTCTCAGCTCTATTCATCCCTCACCCCTAAATGTGCTGAAGAAGTAAAGGTATCTAGCTCAGCATTTTTGGAACCAGCTACTTAAGGGTTAGCAAATTGGCACATCATTGGGAGCTTGGGCTGTTTCAGTAGACTTGTTCTCTTCCTACAGACAATAATTGGCTCTTGTGGGGTGGGTTCCTTATTTTTCTTCTAGAGATGGGAAGATTGGTGTTCATAAGACTCATAGCACCTTCACTGTCAAGTACTCTGCTCATGAACAGGAGGTAAACTGTGTGGACTGCAAAGGAGGAATCATTGTGAGTGGCTCCAGGGACAGGACAGCCAAGGTGAGGTGCTCTCTCCCTTACATACTGTTATTCCCTCCTGTCTATAGGGACTGGGGTGGGAGAGGGTGGATAAGGCCTTGAGTCTTAGGATTGGCTGAGAGTGTTGGGTGAGGGTAAGGTAGAAATGACACAATAAAGAACTCACTTATGCGCCTTTGGCATGCAACTTGCTATGCCAGGCTGTGTCCCTGCCAGCTGGACTGGGAAAGGAGTGGACAGTGGCTGGGATTTTTGCCACTCACTTGAAATGTGGTATGAATGCAAAAACAGAGCATGGCCAGCTTTTCCTCCCTGAGTTGAGTTTCCTCAAGTTTGTGGGCTGAGTTCTAAGCCCAATATTTTATTTTAAAATCTCCCTCCTTTTGCCTGCTTTCTGTTTAGGGAGGTTAATTTTTCACCACCTTGTTTATAAGCAATCAAGCTGATAATTAAAATGTGTTTTCACTCCTTCTCTGGAGAGTGATGTGGTCAGTAAGCAGCAGAGATGACAGAGAAGGTGATTTTTGCATCATTGCCAAATTGCTTGGCCTGTAGACATCTGCTAAAATGTAATACAGTGTGGTTGATAAACAGTTGTCATCCTTGCTTTGTGGACCCAACTCATCCATATCTGGGCCAGATAGACCCCCTACCCCTGGTACAGAGAAGAAACTCTTTCTCCAGGTCTATGCCTATCAGCTCTAGCAAGACACAGGCTGGTCTTTGAGACTATGGTAGGAACTTTGCTGACAGTTCAGCTGGTGATGCAGGAGGTCAAGTAGTATCTTTCTTATCTGTTTCCTAACATCTAGAGGTTCCATAGTGCTAACAGGTGCAAAATGCTCTTAATAGTAAATGGGGCTCTAAACTATATAGGGAGAGAACTCAGGAGAGGAAAGTTGTAGCCTTGCAGCCTTTACTTAGTAATCTCTCGACTCCATGAACTCTCTGGTGATCATTCTTTCATGTAGTAATTATATAATGAGGAGGGTTAAATGTATTATCTTCTACTTTATGGACATTTCTCTTCCTTTTGGAGTTTTTTCCCTTACATTTTGAATTTGGAGAAAATGCACACCATTGTAGGAAGACTGGGAAAGATGAAGCAAAACAAAAAAAAAAAATTCATTTTTTTTGTTTCATTTTTTTGAGGTAGGGCCTCACTCTAGCCCAGGCTGACTTGAAATTTACTATGTAGTCTCAAGGTGGCCTCAAACTCACAGAGATCCTCTTACCTCAACCTCCTGAGTGCTGAAATTAAAGGGGTGTGCCATCACACCTGGCTCAAATTTTTGATGAATTTTCATCTCAAAAATGTATTTATTTATTTATTTTTAATTTTTTTGTTGTTTATTTATTTGAGAGCAACAGACAGAGAGAAAGAGGCAGACAGACAGAGAGAGAGAGAATGGGCGCGCCAGGGCCTCCAGCCACTTCAAGCGAACTCCAGACGCGTGCACCCCCTTGTGCATCTGGCTAATGTGGGTCCTGGGGAGTTGAGCCTCGAACCAGGGTCCTTAGGCTTCACAGGCAAGCACTTAACCGCTAAGCCATCTCTCCAGCCCTCAAAAATTTATTTTTTTACTCATGGTCTCATGTAGCTCAAGCTGATCTTGAATTTGCTGTTTAGCAGAAGATAACCTTGAACTTGTGATCTTGCCTCCATCTCTCCAGTGCTGATATTTAAGATGTGTGCCACCAAGCCAACTTTAGCAAATGTTTTGAGCCATCAAAAACTGAATTTTTTGTCACCTTTTTCTTTTTCCCCATCCCATACTCCCAAGCTTTTGATTGTTCATTGGCTTTGAAGAATTCTTTTTTTTTTTAAGTGTTTTATTTATATAAGAGAGAGAGAGAGAGAGAGAGAGATTGGGCACACCAGGGCCTCTAGCTATTGCAAATGAACTCCAGACACATATGCCACCTTGTGCATCTGGCTTACATGGGTATTGAGGAATCAAACCCAGGTCCTTAGGCTTCGTAGGCAAGCTCCTTAGCTGCTGCATTCTCTCTACCTCTGAAACATTCTTTGCAAGGATATTGGCCTTCATTTGCCATACTGCTCAAAAGTAAGTTTTGCTGGGCATGGTAGTGTATGCCTTTAATCCCAGCACTTGGGAGGCAGAGGTAGGAGGATTGCCATGAGTTCGAGGCCACCCTGAGACTCCTTAGTGAATTCCAGGTCAGCCTGGGCTAGAGTGAGACCCTACCTCAAAAAACCAAAAAAAAAAAAAAAAAGTAAGTTTTTAGCTGGGTATGGTGGCACATGGCATTAATCCTAGCACTTGGGAGGCAGAGGTAAGAGGAACACAGTGAGTTTGAGGCCACCCTGAGAATACAGAGTGAATTCCAGGTCAGCCTGAGATAGAGTAAGACCCTACCTCGAAAAACTAACTAAATAAATAAATAAATTTTTCATATGAACCTTTTGTGCCATACATGCCCTACATATTCCCATTTCTTTCTGGCATCTTTCTGTCATGTCTTCAGGCTTCCCTAGTTTCTTCTTTCTTCTGTCATATTATTTGTGGTCTGACAGCCAGAACAGTATAAAAAAAACTAAGCTTTGTGACCACATGTAATTTTTATATACGTATGTATATATTTTTTATTGATAATTTCCATAATTGTAAACAATATCCCATGGTAGTTCCCCTCCCACACTTTCCCTTTGAAACTCCTTTCTCCATCATATATCCTCCCCACTCAATCACTCTCTCTTTTATTTTTATGTCATGATCTTTTCTTCCTATTATGATGGTCTGTGTAGGTAGTGTCAGGTACTATGAGGTCATGGATATCAAAGCCATTTTGTGTCTGGAGGAGCATGTTGTAGGGAGTCCTACCTTTCCTCTGGTTCTTACACTCTTTCCGCCACCTCTTCTGCAATGGACCCTGAGCCATGGAAGGTGTGATAGAGATATTTCAGTGCTGAGCACTCCTGTGTCACTTCTTCTCAGCACCTTGGTGCCTCCTGAGTCATCCCAACATCACTGCCATCTGAAAAGAGAAGGTTCTCTAATCAAAAGTGAGAGTAGCATTAATACATGGGTATGAACATTAAGGGAAGTGCTTACTGGGTGGACAATTTGGTGAGCATAGTATATACTTGTAGCCAGACAGCAGCAAATGTTACACTCCTAGGGCTCATGACTACCCCTGTTGTAGGTTTTCAGTTTCAGGGATATATTCCCTCCCATGGAGCGGGCCTCCAGTCCAATTAGAAGGCAGTTGGTTTCCTCCATAACAGACATGCCACTATTGCAGCAGTTAGCTCATTTGGCCTGGCTGGCTAAATATAAGGCTTGCAGTGTCTACTGTTGGGTTTATTCACTGATGATTTCTTTCTCCCACTAAACTGCATGTAGTATGGCTTTTCCCTGCTTTCTGAGGAAGGGGAGGTTGAACTTCTTCCCTTGATCAGTCAACACATCATGAGGTGCGGACCTGATCGGAAAGGTGGCTATTTTTCCTGAGCTATGCCATAAGTTAATAAAAAAGGGGGAACTGTAGGGAGCTAATGCAGACGCCATTACAAGATGGCGCTGGCTTCCTGGCAGTCTTGAGGTAAACAATTCCTTATTAGGCAGCGCCTTGGCGCCAACCTCGCTTGAGGTTGCGCATGCGCTTGACGCACCTTGTCCCAAGCCTATCCCGTGGCTCCTGTGGGCGGGTGAGCCTATGGCAGCCAATCAGCAGGCGCCCCATAGTATTCTGCCCTATAAAAGCAGCTACACTGCCGCGCCCCGGCCCCTTGCCATCAGCTTTCCTGTTAACCAAGAGGCTCTCCAATAAAGTGTGATCAAGAAGGATCTTCGTTTGCTGGTCGTTCTTCTCCTGATAGTCAGGGGGTTCGCCGCACTTTCTGTCAGCTGTTCTACATGGAGGGGGTTTTCAGCTCAGCTCCAGCAGGGTTTCTCAGTGACTTTGCAGCCCAAATAGACCACATGTAATTTCAGAATATGGACTGAAACATAGTAGCAACTTTGTGTGTGATATGAAGGTTCATCTCATATATAAATAGGGATTCAGCCCTAATTCGTGGCTTAGTTTATTTTAGTCTTTTTGTTTGTTTGTTTTTTTGGTTTTGCAAGGTAGAGTATCACTCTAGCTCAGGATGACCTGGAATTCACTATGTAATCTCAGGATGGCCTCAAACTCACAGCACTCCTTTTACTTCTGCCTCCTGAGTGCTGGGGTTAAAGGTGTGTGCCACCACATCCAGCTTTAATTTTTAAAAATCTTTTAAATATATATATGTTTTATCAGGGAGATAGACGAACAGACAGAATTGGTGTGCCAGGGCCTCCAGCCATAGCAGTTGAACTCCAGCTGTGTGCGCCATCTTGTACACATGTACAACCTTGTGTGCCTCCATTACCTTGTGTGCCTGGCTTACATGGGATTTGGAGAGTTGAACATTAGTCCATAGGTTTTGCAGGCAAGCTCCTTAACTACTGAGCTATCCCTCCAGCCTTAGTTTATTTTTAATATTTAAAATGAAGACTAGAGAGATGGCTCAGTGGTTAAAGGTACCTACTTGCAAAGCCTAACAGTCTGGGTTCAGTTTCTCAGTACCTGTGTAAAGCCAGGAGGCACAAAGTGGTGCATATATTTGGAGTTTGTTTGCAGTGGCTCGAGCCCTGGTGCTCCCATTCTGTTTCTCTATCTGACTCTTTTTCTCTCTTTCAAATAAGTAAATAAACATTTTTTTTTTTTAAATAGATACTTTCTACTGCTGAAGAGTGTCACAGTTGACCCTCTTCCTTTTTCTTTTCTTTTCAAGGCAGGGTTTTGCTCTAGCCTGGGCTGACCTGGAATTCACTATGTAGACTCAGGGTGGCCTCGAACTCGTAGCAATCCTCCTACCTCTGCCTCCTGAGTACTGGGATTAAAGGCATGCACCACCACGCCCGGTTTCTTCTTCGGCTTTTTAAAGGTGACCATCTGGTTTTGGGCTCCCTGATAGGTTCCTGGCCAGCTCATCTTTTCTGCCTCTCTGGAGACTGCTTGAGTTTCCCTCCTTTTTGTTGTCTTTGCATCTAGCCACCTTCCTTTCTCTGATCCATTTCCACATTCTCACTGTTAACCTTTTATAACTCTCCTGCCACGTTTTTTTTCCAGCTGCATCTGCTTTTACAGCCATGTCTGCAGTCTTCTAATGTACCTAAGTTTACAGAATAACACACACAAGTTTTGTTTGTTTATAAACCTGTTTATAAACCCCTGTGGCCTATTTTTATTTTTTTGGTGGGGGGCACAAGTATTGCCTTTTAGGAATGAGAAATGTGATTTATGGGGTGAAAGCATTCTCTTTAAAATACTTCTGAGCTAGGACTGCCTAGGGAACCCTCTTCCTTCCCTAGTCCTCAACTCTAGTTTCAGATTTGCTATAATGGGATTGCTTGAATATTGCTTTTCTAAACATTAACGGGGTCAGTCCTTTTCTGGGACATGAAAAGATTTTAGCCTGTGTTGTTGGTGGGCCTGTCTGGTACTGACCTTCATTTCCTCCTTTATTTCTGTCCTTTCACTAATTCTTAGGAGTGCCTGCTATGTGTGAGGCAGTAGAGATAGTGGAGCTCTTTGGAGTTGCGGAAGGCCAGGACTGCGAAGTGTAGGCTCTAGGGAATAGGCCAGAAAGTTCAGAGGAAGGAGATCACATTGTCTAGGAAGGGGACACTATGAAGGAGAGAACAGTGTATGTTTTGCATTGAGAGTAGGGATTTAGCCATCATACCCTGTCAACTCCTGTCCCTCAGGTTCTAGGATATTCATGTTGCCAGGGGATGCTGTGCTGCTGGGACAGGCTGGGAAGAGCACCTTTCTAGGTAATGGCTTGGAACTGGCACTATACTTTTTGAGCCCCTCCCAGTTCTCTTGTTTCAGGATCTAGAACCTGTCCAGTCATTTCTGTGTAAGCTCTAGTAAGTTCAGGCCTAGGCTTTTCGTAGAAAATTTTTTAAAAAAAGTTTTAATTAATTAATTTATTTGAGAGAGAGAGAAAGAGGCAGATAGAGAGAAGCAGAACGGACATGCCTGGGTTCCCTGCCACTGTAAATGAACCCCAGACGCATGCGCCATCTTGTGCATCTGGCTTACATGGGTATTGGGAAATTGAACCTGGGTCTTTAAGCCATCTCTCCAGTCCTCCCTAGAGATTTTTTTTTTTTTTTTTTTGTGATTGGCTTTCACTCTAGCCCAGGTTGACATGGAACTCACTCTGTAGCCTTAGGCTGAACTCGAACTCACAGCAGTCAGCCTCTTGAGTACTGGGATTAAAGACATGCACTGCCACCACCACCACTTAGCTTCCTTAGAGATTTTTGTTGTTGTTGTTTTCGAGGTAGGGTCTCACTCTAGCACAGGCTGACCTGACACTTGCTGTATAGTCCCAGACTAGCTTCCAAATCACAGTGGTTCTCCTTCCTCTGCGTTTGGGATTAAAGGTGTTTGCCACCATGCCCGGTCCCTAGAGATTTTATAAATCAGAGTGCTTAGTACTTCCCTCATTCTGCAAGCAAGCACCTCCTCCCAGGGAGTTCAGGTCAGATCAGAGAAAAGGCAATGGTCTCTTTCAAGCTGCAGCAGTCTAAGGAGGAAATCAGAAGGGCATCTACTCATCACCAAAGGGGTGAAGAAGAAACTCAAAGAATATGCCAGAATCTTAGTGTTGCAGGGAAAATTGTGGTATTTACCTGTGTTTTCTACATCTCCTCACTTAGGATCTTCTGGTTAAAGCTTATTTTCTAGTGTTGGAAAAAGTCACTCACATAATCACCCCACCCCCACCCCATCACACCCACAAAGTCTAAGAAGCACTTTCTCCTTTTATAGGGAGGAGATACCATGTGACCCTTAGAAGGCATGAGCATTGCCCCTACTCCATCACTTACCCCTTACAATGAAGGAATGTTTTCTTCAAGTTCTTCCATCTAAGGTCCTGCCTGAGTTTGGTGTGTTCCTCTTATAGCTCTGCAGGGACCTTGGGAGGTCATTGATCCATCTAGCTGCCTTGGGGTCCCTCTGTGGTTGCTGTCTAGGGACAGCCCTGTGCATTTAAGGGTCCTCTGTTTGGTTAGAGGCTTATGTCCCTGTGTGTGTCTTCTCGGGTAGGGAGAGGTGAGGGGGAGCTCTGTGCTTAATGGGAGATTTCTAAATGCGCTGACTGCTGAGAGGGCTCTGGGAGTGTTGATTAGAGTTAAGCCCAGAGTGGCTGCTAATGTACATTCCTGACTGATAGGGACCAGATAGTGTGCTCCAAGCAATATTTTTAACCTGTGGTGATATGGAAGCTTAAAAAAGTTAAGCTTTTTTGCTACTTTTGGTGACACTAGGTGCTAAATTCCCTGCTGACATGAATAGCTTTGGATTCCATGCATTATGAATAAATAAACAACAGCACACCACCTTTGTGCTTTGAAGTCTTTTTCTGTTCTTTCCCTGTTTTACTCTAACTCTATACATGTCTCTCCATAGTGTACCTTGCTCTTCCTACCTCTCCCTACATACTCAAAGAAAACTCACAGTGAGAAAGAGGAGAAAGGGATATTTACAAACATGGGGGAGTTGTCTAAAGAGGCAAGCTCCCTCTATGTAATCTTTGGTTAAATCAGATAAGGAATATGGGAACTGGGGAGATGGCTGAGTGGCTAAAGGTGCTTGCTTGCAAAGCCTTCCAGCCCGTTTGATTTCCCAGCACATACGTAAAGCCAGATGCAAAAAGTGTGCACACACACATGTAAAAATTTTTTAAAAACCAATTTTTTATATTTTATTTATTTATTTGAGAGAGAAAGATAGACAGAGAGAAAATGGGTGCATAAGGGCTTTTAGTCAATGCAAATGAACTCCAGATGTATGTGCTACCTTGTGCATGTGGCTTACATGGGTACTGGGGAATCAAACCTGGGTCCTTAGGCTTTGCAAGCAAGTGCTTTAACCACTAAGCTATATTTCCAGTTCCAAAACCAAACAATTAAAAATATTTTATTTATTTGAGACAGAGAGGCAGATAGAGAATGGATATACGAGGGCTTGTAACCATTGCAAATGAATTCCAGACACATGTGGCACCTTGTGCATCTGGCATAAGGCAAGCACCTTAACTCCTAGGCCATCTTTCCAGCCTCTAAAACAGAAGTTTTAAAAAGACAAGGAATGTAGAACTTTTGATTCCCTGGTAGAGAATTGGGTGGTAATTAAGAGCTCTCAGGGGCTGGAGAGATGGCTTAGCGGTTAAGCGCTTGCCTGTGAAGCCTAAGGACCCCGGTTCGAGGCTCGGTTCCCCAGGTCCCACGTTAGCCAGATGCACAAGGGGGCGCACGCATCTGGAGTTCGTTTGCAGAGGCTGGAAGCCCTGGCGCACCCATTCTCTCTCTCTCCCTCTATCTGTCCTTCTCTCTGTGTCTGTCGCTCTCAAATAAATAAATAAATAAAATAATTAAAAAAAAAAAAAAGAGCTCTCAGGTGGAAGTAAATGGGGTGGTTAGGACTAGAAGCAGGTCTGTTTCCATAGTAGGTGAGCCAGAACTGTGTGTGTGCAGGACAGAAAGGACTCTTCATTTCTTTACCTCCCTAGTCACAGTCTCCCATCGGGTATATTTCCCTCCCTCCTAATCCTAGGCAATGCCAACAAGAGCATCTCCTCTCCTGTTTCCAGGTATGGTCTTTGGCCTCTGGCCAGCTGGGGCAGTGCTTACACACTATCCAGACTGAAGATCGAGTCTGGTCCATTGCTATCAGCCCAGTACTCAGGTAAGGGAGAAATTTTTGGATTGATTTTATCTGATACAAGAATAGTTATGTTTTAGTAGGTCTGATGAGATAGAACTTTTTCACCAGCATTCTCACTGTTGCTTTGAGCCACTCTCTTGAAGATTTAAATTTTTTCCAGTTATTTGAAGTCATTAGATATTTTCACATATTTGTGGGGTTTTGGTAACCTTTTAGGAGCTAATTTCCTAAGCATCTAACCTGAGAAGTGCTAATGAAAAGATACTAGAATGTTGGGGCTGGGTCCTGGAGAACTGAACTGGGTTTCTTTGGTTTTGCAGACAAACGCCTTAATGGCTAAGGCATCTTGCTGTGCAGCCCAGGCTGGCCTCAAACTAGAGATCCTCCTGCCTCAGCTTCCCCAGGTGGTGGGATTACAGGTGTGAGTAATCTGTTTCTTAAGCTTTTTTCTTTTCTTTTTGTTTTTTTCAAGGTAGGACTTCGCTTTAGCCCAGGCTGCCCATGAACTCACTGTGTCGCCCTGAGGGCTGGGATTGAAGGCTTGTGGCTGATTCTTCAGCTATAACTAGAGAAAGATGGGGTGGGGTCCCCCATGAGTTTGAGATCAGCCCTGGGCTACATAATAAGTTCCAGGCCAGTCTGGACTATAGAGTGAGAGCCTGTTTCAAAACAAACAAATAAATAAGCAAACAAACAACAAAACTAGAGAAATATGAGCAAGTGATTTTTACATCCTGTTTTCTGCTTTTTAGGATCTCATTATTATTGCAAACATTTTCACTGGCATTAGTCATTTAGAGTATTGAGTTTCATAAAGATAATTTCTTTCAAACATATCATGTGCTTTTATTTAGACTTTCCTAAACCAAGGCAAGGCCTCTGTCCTCCCCAGAGGGATTCATAGATACTCCGTCTTATATCTGTACCATCATAGTAGTTACAGGGTCTTTGTGTACTTCCTTCACCCATCATGTTCATCAAAATGGAATTTGGAAAGTTGTAACGCTGCTATCCTCCACCATTGGTTTAAGTCAGTCACCTGTTTTATGAGTGATTGAAGTCCCCTTTGCTCTGCCCACTTCAGGTTCTTTCTCCTCACCTCAGGGAGCCTGCACCCCTCCTCCTGCTCCCTTCCACAGCTCCCTTTCAAATTTTTTTCTTCCTAAGAATTAGAGCCGATTAGCCACGTCATTAATTCTTCAATTTGACGGCTGATATAGCAGGACCTGAAACACATTGCTGACCCCAGAGAATGGAGACCCCATTCCTTAGCATATTGACGATGGGAGAAGTTAATTAAAATTCCACAGAGCAGAGGTGTCGGCTAACCTATAAACCTGTCGCTGTTCAGAACAAATCATTCTAGCAATCTTAGGAAAGAGGAAAGGGAAGACCAGCCAGGAGTGAAGAGGCTAAGTGTGTGGGAGCAAAGGGTGGAAAATGGAGCCATTGAGCTTTGTCTCCTCCTCAGCTTTTCTCTAATGCTGCCCTTCTTAAAGCTTGTTAGATAGGCTTGTATTTCTGTGGGCTTGGTAAGTATAAGGCGTGAAGGAAGGTAGGACTGTAAGTGGGAGAAGACAGGTATGCTGGTGACTGTCTTAGTTGATACCTGTGGACTTCTTTGGCTTCAGGAAGCTAGGATGGCGTTGGTGGTAGAGGGGACTATTCAGGCTGGAGATGGTCCGTGTGCATTGAGGCCAAAAACCATGAATAGGCTATTCCCTGTACCTTAATCCTCAGAGTCCTCTACTCTAGCCACTGCCTCTGGAATGTGTTGGGCTGTGTCTCAGCAGAAGAGAACACAGCACCTATTTTAGAGAGTGTCAGTAAGAGAGGTTGAGAACAGAGTCTGCCTTCCTCATTAAGAAGCATTTGAGGAGGGGGCTGGAAAGGTGGCTCAGCAGTTAAAGGCACTTGTTTGTAAAGTCTGCTGGCCTGAGTTCAGTACCCCAATACCCACATAAAGCCAGATTCACAAAATGGCACTTGAATCTGGAATTCATTTGTAGCAGCAGGAGGCCCTGGTGTGCCCATTCTCTCTCTCAAATAAGTAAATATTTTAAAAATATATTTTATTTATTTGTTAGAGAGAATGGGCACACTAGGGCCACTAGCCACTGCAAATGAACTCCAGATGCATGCATCACCTTATATATCTTGCTTATGTGGGTCTTGGGCAAATGTAGCAAACACCTTAACTGCTAAGCCATCTCTCCAGCCCAGTAAGTAATATTTTTTAAAAAGAGCATTAGCCATGCCAGGTGTGGTGGGGCATGCCTTTAATCCCAGCACTTGGGAGGCAGAGGTAGGAGGATCACTGAGAGTTCGAGGCCACCCTGAGACTACATAGTGAATTCCAGGTCAGCCTGGACAAGAGTGAAACCCTACCTCAAAAAACAAAACAAAAAAATTCATTTGAAGAGTTGGGGATTTAGCTCATGGGAGAACACTTGTTTAGCAAGCAGAAAACCTTGGGTTTCATCCTCAGCACTGGAAAAAAAAAAAAAAGGAGAAGAGAGGAGAAGGAAGAAAAGAAGCATTTGAGAATGTAATAAAACTGAGTTTTGGTTTTTAAAATTTTTATTTATTTAAGAGAGAGAAGAGAAGAGGAGATAAGAAGAGTATGAGTGCACCAGGGCCTATTGCCACTGCAAACAAACTCCAAATGCATGTGTCACTTTTTGCATCTGGCTTTATGTGGGTACTGGGGTATTGAACCCAGGTCAGCAAACTTTGCAAGCAAGTGCCTTTAACTGCTGAGGCATCTCCCCAGCCAGAGTTTGGGGTTTTGGCCATCCCTTGGAGACTGACTGTGGAGAACGACCTGGATTTCTAGTTAGTAATATATGCAGCTAGCAGTCACTGTCCCTGAGCAGATCCTCTGCTAAGTTCTTCTTATGTGCCATCTTTGGTAAAGACCTCACTTTTGGTTTTCTTCGCATTCTTCTTCAGTCTTCTTGGAGTATTTTCTTACTCCTGGATAATTCTTTTTTCATAGTTCACTGTCTGTTCAGCATCTGATCCAGTTATTTAATAAGGCTTTTTCTGTAACTCCTCAGATGCATGCACCACTCTGTACCTCTGGCTTTGTGTGGGTACTGGGGAATCCAACCTTGGTCATTAGTCTTTGTAGGCAAGTGCCGTAACCTCTGAGCAATCTCTTCAGACCCTTGGACTTTTAAATACTTTGTGTTTGGAATTCTTTACATTAGATGACGAGAACATGTGCTAGTGTCTTACTCAAAGGATATATGAGACTAGGATCTGTACACTATTTATTAAATCTGTTTCTGTTCACTGTGTCCATGGCTTTGAGCCTTTCAATAAACTCATCCATTTTTTTCAACCCCAGGACACACTGATGCCCAACCTCAGGGTGTGTTCTTTTCTTTTCTTTTTTTTCTTCAAGGTAAGGTTTCACTTTAGCTCAGGCTGACCTGGAATTTACCATGTGGTCTCAGGCTGGCCTCAAACTCGTGGCGATCCTCCTACCTCTGCCTCCCGAGTGCTGGGATTAAAGGCGTGCGCCACCACGCCTGGCTGACAGGATGTATTCTGTAGAGCAATCTGGGAGACAAGGTCTGTTTTGCCCCCTGTTAGCAAGGTAACCACAGGTGAGTCACTCTTTTCTCCTAGCCTCACTTTCTTTTTTTTCGAGGTAGGGTCTCACTCTGGTCCAGGCTGACCTGGAATTAACTCTGTAGTCTCAGGGTGGCCTTGAACTCATGGCCTACCTCTGCCTCCCGAGTGCTGGGATTAAAGGCGTGCGCCACCACGCCCGGCAAGCCTCACTTTCTTTATCTATTACATGTGAATAAATTTTTTTCTTACTCAATTACTGTGGAGATGACCTGAAATACTGTATATGAAGACTGGAAAGCTAAAAAGGTTTTACTTTTATGTCAGTCACCCCTTACTTTGTATAGCATTTGCGTAGTGCTCAAGCCTGTCTCCTGGGTTTCTGGCCCCAGGGGGTTGCACTGATCTCTTGCAGTCTTCTTTTTTTTTCATTTTTTAAAAAAATTTTTATCAGCATTTTCCATGATTATAAAAAAAAATCCCATGGAAATTCCCTCCCTCCTCTTGCAGTCTTCTTGAGTGCAATCTCAGTAAGAATCTCTTCTCCCTTTTCCTTGTCCCTTGGAGTGACCCTCGTGGATATTTGGTATTCCTTCCCTGTCAGCATTGCAGTGTCCCCAGGTCAGACTGGACTACAGCGAGATACTTCCTCAAAAACAAACAAACAAACAAATAAGAAACAACAATAACCAGAAAAGCATTGCTATTGTCATATCACTGAGTTATGTGATTCTGGGCCCTGATATGGGCAGTCACTGTCCTCTAAAGGCATGTGTTTTCAGTTTCCATGACAGCTTCTTAGTTATTGTTCCCTTATACAATTGGAAGGAACCTGGACAGCTAGCTTGCACTGTTCTTTCCTCCATTAGTGTCTTTCTCCTGTTCAAAATAATTAATCAGGGGCTGGAGAGATGGCTTAGCTGTTAAGGGACTTGCCTACAAAGCCAAAGGATGCAGGTTTGATTCCTTAGGACCCAAGTAAGCCAGATGCACAAGGTGGCACATGTGTCTGGAGTTTGCAGCAGCTAGAGGCCCTGGTATGCCCATTTTCTTTCTCTCTGCCTTGTTCTCTATCAAATATAATAAAATAATCAGTCCTATGTATCTTATTTTTGGTGCTGTTTGTTTTTGTTTTCCTTTCTTTTCTTGTGCATGTACCCAGGTACTTTTAGCATGAAATATCGAACCTCAAGCCCCCAGAAGAAAGCAGGAATTCTACCTATGTTCGGATGTTCCTTCCTTTCCTTCCTTCTGTGACCTCGAGTTCTTGCTTGTGAACAGTTGTACAGGGTGGTTCTTAAGTCATGTGCTCTGAGCTGTGTTTCAATCCTAAAGATATACTGAAGGGAAACAGTAGGCTCCTGAGGAAGGTGGTAGGCCAGGACCCTTTCCTTTACCTCCTGTGTGCCTACCTAGCCATCTTGTTGTCTTGCCACTAGTAATTCTCTTGTCAAGATTTAGGGCTTTTGAATGACGCCTTCTTTCATAAAGGCATTTCCTACCTGTCACTGTTGGATGAGCAAGTGAAGGACAAGTAAGAAAGTATGGAATATGTCTGCTGTAGTTGTATGACAGGAACACATTATATCTGGTCTCAGCTATAGCTCCTAAGGTCACACAAATTCTGAGCACTTTCCCATCAGTAACACAAAAAAGCATTTTTTTTTTTTTTTGAAAAAATGAATAGCTGGAGGGAAAAAAAAGCTAGGCATGGTGGCATACACCTTTAATCCCAGCACTTGGGAGGCAGAGATAGGAAGATTGCTGTGAGTTCAAAACCAGCCTGGGACTACAGAGTGAGTTCCAGGTCAGCCTAGGCTGGAGTGAGACCATACCTAGAACACTCCCACCAAAAAAATGTATGATGTGATTTATTGTTATTTAAAAGTTATTTCCCAACCAGGCAATGTGGCTCACAACTTTTATCCTAGCACTCAGGAGGCTAAGGTGGGAGGATTGCCTTTAGTTGGAGACCAGCCTAAGTTAGTGAGTTCCAGATCAGCCTTGGCTAGAGCGAAACCCTACTTAAAAACAACAATGGGTGGGAGAGATGCTTAGTGGTTAAAACACTTGCCTGCAAAGCCAAAGGACCTTGGTTTGATTCCCCCAGTACCCATGTAAGCCAGATGCACAAGGTGGCACATGCATGCATCTGGAGTTTGTTAGCAGTGGCTTGAGGCCCTGCTGCACCCATTCTCTCTCTCTCCCTCTGCCTCGTTCTCTCAAATAAATAAATAAATTAAGAAAAAACAACAATACACACACAGTTTACTACCTGCTGAATAAAGTTAGTAACTACTCAAAAGCAATACAAAACTATTGACGACCTAACTATTCTTTTCTACTTCCCATCTCTTCCTGTGTCATTCCTGCACACTTACTGTGCGGTGCTTCCACAGCAGCGTACTGTGGGGCTAAGATGGATATATCAGCATGTTGTTTGCCAGAATTGGCTAAGGGCCTTTGGCTGCATCTGGCTGTCTTTCAGAGAGAAGGAGAAATTAAAGCCCAGTCACGATCAATGCAGGCCACTTGTGAGATGGAACAGAAAATGCCACAGTCAGTATTCTAGCCTATTGCCATGTCCTATGTGCTGAGGGAAGACCACAAGCGGGCCTGTGGGCCATTGCTGTCCCTCCCTCATCAGCATCTTGCAGTGGCCCTCGAAAGGCTCTGTGGGTATCTGGGAACATTCTTTCTTCTTGGTGGCCAGACTTGAGATAGAGAGGGGTAGGAGAGGCTTGGGCTCATGTGGGTAACTGTAAATGCTTGTGCCATTCTAGGAGCTCACGTACACAGAGAGTTTTGGTTTTCTGGATCTATCTAACCAGTAATAGGGGCTTGTAGTGAAATGAATCTATAGACCTCTCTGCCCTGTTTGCCTAGGAGAGCAATGGAGAGGACATGCAGCTCTTCCTTCCTCTGCACACCATTGCCCTACAAGCACTAGAAGGTGCTTAGCAGAGCTTTTGCCTCATCTCTGAACAATGCTGCTGTCATGCAGGTGAGCGTGGTCAGGAAGGCTTCCCATGGCTCTTGGGCTTTAATCCCTTCGCTCCCACTTTCTGTCATCAGGGAAATATATGAGTGGTATAGGTGTAGAAACTTGACTTGGCTATGTTAGTAAATATACAATATAATTTTGTGTAACTTTGCTTGCTGTGGTGGCTTGTTTGTTTTGGGGGGATTAGTCCAAGTCTGCATGAAATGTACCAGTTCAAATTTGTAAAGTGAGTTGAGGCCTCTGGGGGCTTTTGATGGAGGGGCTGTTTCTTCTTGCTTCATTTCTCCCAGAGGGGAGGGCTAGTCTGGAAGGAAAGCCAGCACTGTGTACTATTTGGCAGAAGGTGGGGGTGCTGGGAGAGCCGGTGTTTGTTCCAGCAGCTGCAGGGTTTACTGTGTGCTGTGTGTGGTAAACGCCATCCACCAGTTTGTTGAAGTGCATCTTTCTTTACTGGAAGGTAATTACATGCGGAGTGTGCTCTGACATAGAGGTTTGAAGGGTTGGAAAAAGAGGCAGCCAGCTTTCAATGTGAGTTCTGTTGGGTCTCTATGGTGCTGCAGTTTTCTAGCCCTGAGCTTTATAACTCACTGCTCTGAGTGGAAGACGAATCAAATACAAAAGTATGTCTTTCTGATTGACAGTGATCGATGGGGATCTCTCTAGCCTTGATAAACTGCAGAAAGATGGCCAGGTAGCTTTGTAGTGCTTCACTTTGTATTTGATCCTCCCTCATAGTGGTTTGGAGACCTTTCTGTCTTTCCAGGATTAGGGCAGAGGGATGTTTCCTTTGCCGGGAAAAGGAGACCTAAAGAGCCAGGCACAAGTGGCTCTGTGCTGCCTCTTGCCAGACAGCAAGAGCATAGGAGGGAGTATTCTGCACATGATATCCCTGAATGAGAGAGCCATTGTAGAGGAGGTAGGGGCTGGTGTGACTAGAAGAGGCATCAGGAGACCTGGAGGAAGGTGGAAGCTTTGAGTAATGCTAGGTGGGTTCACTGTTCCAGCCTATAATGTGCTTATCCTGGAAAGGCATCAGTGGTATAGTGTTGGGAGGCATTGTCTTGGGTCAGGTCCTACTAAAGCTCAGTGCAGGGCCCTCCACTTCAGTTCCAGTCTTCTCAGGGGTCATACCCATCAGTAGCAAGGATCAGATACCAGGGGTCAGTTTCCATTCTTCAAGACCCTGGAATTTAGCCAGTATCCAGGGCAGGCTCATGTGCTAAGCTGTTGTCCTTACTAGCACCTTTCTGGCCCTAGGTGGCTCAGAATGCATTTGTGAGAGCAGCTTCTTCGCAGACAGTGTGGTTGGCTTGCTTATCAAGACCTGCCTTAAATAAAATTCTCCAAATAGAAATCTGCTACAGTGGAGGGCCAGACACTATGGGTATAGAGTTGATGTGAGACTCTAGCCCTTCTAGCAAGGGTCCATTTCTATCCTGTAGTCTCAGTGTTGGATTCTTTCTCCATCTGATCGCTCTCTCTCTCTCTCTCTCCCTCTATTCCCTCATTTCTCTTGCTTCTTTGCCATCTCATTTTCTCTCCAGATATTGCTTAAGTATTGCTATTGCCCTGTTGTCACGAGGGAAGCCACCACGAACTCAATGGCAAAATCTGATTGGAGAACCAGACTGTGGGTAGTAGAACAGTATGGAGAGTCCTTAGATGGATGCTTGAGAGGACTGGAGGGACATAGATAGACATAGGATAGGGTAGGGTAGGGTAGGGTAGGATAGGATAGGATAGGATAGACAGACAGATAGATAGATGATTCTGGAGTCCTGTGACACTTTAGCCTGCAGTAATTTATGATACATTTAAAAATAACCAGAAGAGTCACAAGGTTTCTAACACATGGAAATGGTAAATGTTTGAGGAAGCGGAAGTACTAATTACTCAGGTTTGATCAACATAACATTTCATACATGTATCAAGTTATTATACTATATTCCATATATATGTAGGACTCTGATATGTCAATTGAAAAATAAAAATACGAGAGAGCTGTGATGGGTTCAGTGTCCTCACTCCCCTCCCTGCACCACTGGTCATCCGCAGTCCGCACCTGTACCACCTTTGCACTGTCCTCTGCTCATCTTGTGCCCCCGCTGCCGCTGTGGACCATTGTAGAGTGTGTGTGCAGCGCGCCTGTGTTTTTCCTCCTTTGATCATTGTCCTGCTAACAGATAATTTAGCAGTCACATCCCAAGGTGGAAGCATGGTGCTAATGTTAAAATTAGGGTGTTTTTTTTCTTTTTCTCTTTTTTCCTCTTTAAACTTCAGTGGGTGATGAGGCAGAGAGGGAGGCAGAGGGTAAAGGGGAGTCATAAATTCTGGGGCTGGTGTGGCTGTTCTAGGAGCAGCCAGGAAGCCTCTGATGTCGCCACAGCACTTTCATTAACATTTAAATTAAGGGTTTGTTTTCCAGGCTGCTTTATAGGCAGGGACCTTTCATGGCCTGTCACATGGAGCACCCACCCCCTTCCCTAAGCAAGTGTGTAATTGTAGCCACTGCTCTCTCCTGACTCTGGGTTATAGCAGGAGGTTCAAAGGGAGTTCCTGGGGTTGGGACTGTGGAGGTAAAAGCTGTGACAATCGAGATGGGTGTCATTCCTCAGATGAAGTTGCTGGCAGAGCTCCTGCTCCCCTCCTCTGGCCTATACTTTTCTCTGCCTTTCAAGGGACACACTTCAATCTGACTCTGACTCCTCCCATCCTTACTTCCCTTGGGCCATGAGTGGGTTGGAAGAGTACATCTAGCCCAGTGGTCTCTCCAGATAGCTCATATCATGGCCTGGGACCCATCAGTCTAAGACACAGGTCTCCATGCTGCCTCCTGTTTTATTAGCTTCCCAATAGGTCTGCTTTACTCGGGGGCTGCCATCTGTGAGGAATTCATAATATAATATGTTCTTTTTGTCCTGAAAAGTGCCATCCTGCATAGACAGAAGGTGTATATCCTTTACACCAGTTCCACAAGCATCTGTGCTTGAAACAGTCTCCTATGGTAGCAGATCATCTGGAGAACTTGCTCTTGGAGATCTTGGCATTTAGAGCAGGCTTCCCCACATCCTCACATCGTACATTTGTGGCCAGGCATTTTTTCACAAGGAATGTCTGGTAGCATTATAGGTGTTTCAGTGGAGACCCCTGACTGGTCTTTCTCCTTCCCATTGGGCTTCTGTTGATCTATAGATGAAAAGAATATGTACACAAGGCATCTAATGAGTTCATAAACTCCAAGACATCCTTCCCCCATTGCTGATATCAGGTAGACTTATTCTTTTTTTTTTAGTAAATAATTTTTAAAAAATATTTTATTTTTACTTATTTATTTGACAGAGAGAAAGAGAGAGAGAGAGAGGAGAGAGAATGGGCGCACTTGGCCTCTAATCATTGCAAATGACCAGCAGATGCATGCGCTATCTTGTGCATCTGGCTAATATGGGTCCTGGGGAATCAAACCTGGGTCCTTTGGCTTTACAGGCAAAGCCTTAGTCTCTAAGCCATCCCTCCCCAAGATTTATTCTTTAGACAGGAATGAGAGGGACACTGGGACTTTTCCTACTAAGAGGCTGAAAGTTTTCCTTCTCTTGGGGCTTGACTTCACTGTGTGAGTCATTACCTTCTTTTCCTTTTCTTCACCATGTCACTCAAACCATCTGTCACTTATATGCCAGGTGGAAGATAGCTAAGTGTTGTGTCCTCCTATCCCAGGTAGCCTTGCCAACAGGTGGATACCCTCATGCCCTGGGGGTCCTGCCCAAAGGGAGTGAGGGAGGTGCTGGGGTGACCCCTCTGCAGGTGCTGCCCAGGCTCAGATTGCAGACTGGTGGCCAGGCCCCACCTGATGGTGATTAATCTGGGACTCAGCCAGCAGAGGCCTAGGCAGGGCAGCTTTGGTCCCTCACTGTGAAGACCTTTGGCTCAGAGACAGAACTGATCTCTGCAGCTTGCTTCGGCTTAGGGTTTGATCTGTCAAGGCTAAAGAGGAACCTGATGGTGGAGCGGAAGCTTCTAGCACTGCCTGACTTATGGCACTGATCCGTCCTGACTTATGGCACTGATCCGTTCCAGTGGCCTTGTCATGATACTACTCATATATTTCAGATTTCTCCACCTGTTAGCTATAATGCTCAGATCAGTTAAAAGAGGATCTTCGTGAAAGATCTATGCTTTTTGTTTCTTAAGCCAATAGTGCTTACTCTTAGACTAGGCACTGGGAATAGTAGGAGAATGCAATAATGGGGCTGTGGCTGGATCAGGAGCAGAAGATATTTGTGGGGGAATTGAGTGGGGATCACTCTATCCTCTTTACTTAGGTGGCTTTCAGGCCATTTCAAGCAGATTTCAATATTTCACTTCAGAATTAACTCTCAGGTTCCTTGTGTTCCTTTTCATTTTAAAGTTCTTTTTGGAAGGGTGCTTCTCCTCAGCCCTCACTACCATCTTTCCATCTTCCCAAATCCTGGTCACAGGGACCTCCATGTAGCTGTCCTTGGAGCTGCTTGTATTTCTTCTGCCCTCTGAGTTTAGAACAGACAAACATGCTCTGCTTGGTTATGGGCTCAGGGCCCAGGATAGGATTTCTGCTGTCCATGACAGTTTGACCATGAACCTTAGTGAGTTTTGTTATCATATAGTTCCAGTTGACAGTTGGGGCTTGGGTCTCAAGAACTAGAACATTTTCTTTATACCAAGAAGAATGAGCATTCATGTGTTCTATTAGCACTTGAATATAGTGGGCCATTGATTCGGGAGCTGGGTGTAAATATGGTATGACTCTTAGATGTTTGTGTTGGTTCTAGATTCTGCTGTGCTGTCAAGAATTTCTATTGCTGGGCGTGGTGGTGCATGTCTTTAATCCCAGCACTTGGGAGGCAGAGGTAGGAGGATCACCATGAGTTCGAGGCCACCCTGAGACTACATAGAGAATTCCAGGTCAGCCTAAGCTAAAGTGAGATCCTACCTTGAAAAACAAACAACAAAAAAAGAATTTCTATGGAAGATGACAAAAAGAAAGATGTATCTATGCATCAGAAAAACCTTTAAAAATTGTTTTTAATTTAAAAAAATATTTTATTTATTTGAGAGAAAGAGGGAGAGGGGGGTGAGGGAGGAATGGAAAGAATGGGCATGCCAGGACCTCTGTCTACTGCAATGAGCTCTAGATACATGCACCACCTTGTGCATCTGGCTTAAGTGGGTCCTGGGCAATCAAACTTGGACTCTTTGGCTTTACAGGCAAGTGCCTTAACTGCTAAGTCATCTTTCCAGTCTTAAATTTATTTATTTATTTATTTGCAAGTACAGAGAGAGCAAGAGAACAGAGGCAGCCGGGCGTGGTGGCATATGCCTTCAATCCCAGCACTTGGGAAGCACAGGTAGGAGGATTGCTGAGAGTTCGAGGCCACCCTGAGACTACTTAGTGAGTTTCAGGTCAGCCTGGACTAGAGTGAAATCCTACCTCAAAAAAACAAAAAAAAAAAGAGAGAGAGAGAGACAGAGAGTGAGAGGAGACAGATGGAGAGCATAGGCATAGGCATGGCAGGGCCTCTGGCCACTGCAAATGAACACCAGATGCATGGACCACTTTGTGCATCTGGATTTACGTGAGTACTAGGGACTCAAACTTGGACCATCACGTTTTGCAAACAAGCACCTTAACCACTGATTCGTCTCTCCAGCCCCAAGAAAAACCTCTTATTTGACTCTTCCTTCAAACCCTCTTATTTTTTAAAGTTTATTTACTTTTTTTAGTTAATTTTTTTTTTAAATTTATCTATTTATTTACTTATTTGAGAGAGAAAGAGGCAGAGAGACAGAAGAAGAGAGAGAGAAAATGGTGCACCAGGGCTTCCAGCCACTACAAACAAACTCCAGATGCATGTGGTACCTTGTACATCTGGCTTACATGAGTCCTAGGGAATTAAACTGAGGTCCTTTGGCTTTGCAGGCAAGCACCTTAACTGCTAAGCCATCTCTCCAGCCCTCAAACCCTTCTTATAAGATCTCTGGCTGTGTAGATTGCAGGTCTGATAATCCATGTGCCTCTCCAGAAGTTGTTTTTAAATTTTTAATATTTCCATTATTTTATTTGCAAGGAGAGAGAGAGAGAATGAATGGGCTCACCAGGGCCTCTAGGCACTGCAAACAAACTCCAGGCACATATGCCACGTTTGTACATCTGGTTTTACATGGGTATTGGGGAATTGAACCCAGGTTGTTACGCTCTGCAGGCAAGTGCCTTAACCACTGAGACATCAATCCAGCCCTAGAAATTTCTTGAATAGAAGTTTCAGATTATGAGCTTGCAGGAACAGGGTTTTTTTTTTTTTCTTTCTCTATTTTGTGTGGGAATTATATGCCCATGTACTGTGGGTACAGCCTCTTTTCTTCTGGGTACCCTATTAAATGGATTCCCAAGATCCTTGCCTCTTCTCTAAGCTTGCTTTTGCTCTTCTCTTTGGGCAAGACATTTTGTAGGATGTAGTTTGTGACTTGATTTGTTGGACTCTGTCAGAGAGACTTAGCTCAGGCCTATCTGAGATGCTGACAAGGGCAGGAGGAGCAGGGGGAGGAGGGAGGTGAAGAGAATATTAGTACAGGACCTACTGGCCCAGGAAATTGCTTTCTGCAGAAGCTTTCCTTTTCCATAGTTTACAATAATTAAAAACATGAATAGGTACCAAAAAAGTACAGGGGCTGGGCATGGTGGTGCAAGCCTTTAATCCCAGCACTTGGGAGGCAGAGGTAGGTGGATCACCATGAGTTCGAGGCCACCCTGAGACTACATAGTGAATCCCAGGTCAGCCTGGGCTAGAGTGAGATTCTACCTCAAAAAAAAAAAAAAAAGAATAGGGGAGACATAGGGTACCATTTGGGGTGAGCTAATATCCAAAATAATCAGCAATGTCTTAATTTGCAAGAGAGAATTTCAAGTAATAAGAGGGAATCTTAGGAGATTAAAAGACTTGAAAATCAGAGCTGGAGAAATGGCTTAGAAGTTAAGGCGTTTGCATGCAAAGCCAAAGGACCTCAGTTCGATTCCCCAGGACACACATAAGCCAGTTGCACGAGGGGGTGCATGCATCTGGAGTTCATTTGCAGTGCCTAGAGGCCCTGGCATGTCCATTCTCCCTCTCCATCTCTCTGCCTCATTCTCTCTTTCAATAAATAAAAATAAAGTTTGTTTTTTTTTAAAAAAAAGACTTTAAGATCACACTTTTGGTGCTAGAGAGATGGTTGAATGGTTAAAGGTGCTTGCTTGTAAAGCCTGATGGCCCAGGTTCATTTCCCCAGTACCCACATAAAGTCAAGATGTACAAAGTATCTGGACATGGTGGCTGATGCCTTTAATCCCAGCACTTGGGGGACAGAGGTAGGAAGATCACTGTGAGTTTAAGACCACCCTGACACTACCTATTGAATTTCTGGTCAGCCTGTGTTAGAGTGAGACCCTTCCTCGAAAAACAAAAAACAAAACAAAACAAAAGATGCACAAAGTAGCACTTGTGTCAGGAGCTCATTGGCAGAGGCAAGAGGTCCTGCCATGCCCATTCTCTCTCTCTGTGCCAAATAAATATTTTTTTAAAATCTTACTTTGGGGCTGGAGAGGTTGCTTAGTGGTTAAGGTTCTTACCTGTGAAGACTGAAGACCCAAGTTCAATTTTCCAGGTCCCATGTAAGCCAGATGCACTTGGATCTGGAGTTTGGTTGCAGTGGCTGGAGGCTGTGGTGTGCCCACTGCCCTCCACCTTTCTCTCTCTCTTTTCTCTCTGCCTCTTTCTCTCCCTCTCTCTCAAATAAATAAAAATAATTTTTGAAAACATCTTACTTTGCTGGTTTTTGTTTTCCTTCTGTTGTCATGTTTTCATAAACTTGTCTCTGGCTGCTTAGCTTGTCTTGTACTTTTCTCTGTAGTTTCCTGCAGCAAAACCATGGTCCGGCTTCTACAGCATGGCAGTGGTGGTCATGGTATGTTAGTATGACTTTCACAGCAGGCTGGAACCCAGCAGTACCATCTAGAGTCAGTGCACTTTAGAAAACACACACATTGCCTCTGGGGACTGGAACTTCCATGTGAGGGTGGAATAGCATAGGTCTGGAAGGCAAGAACTTGCTGTGTAGAGAAGGCATTAAAGCCAGGGGTTTTCCTCTCATGCTTTTTCTGGCTCTCCTAACACCAGGGGGTAGGCTTGTTAATCAGAATGTGAGTGAGGTCACCAGCCACTTTTCTTTTTCTCTCTTCACTTCCCATGCTTCTTTTGGTCCCTCTGTGGCTTTTTACTTCTAGGCTAGAGTTCCTATGCTAGAGTCCAGTCCGCATAGCCTCTGGATGTTTTGGTGATGCTGGAGGTGAGGGTAGGCAGTGGTGGCCATTGTGTGTTGTGCTCTTGTAGAGAGCAACCAAAGCACTTCATACTGGCTTCTTTCTAGATGCTGGGTCAAACATGAGGAGAGGTGAGAATGCCCTGAAGAGGGGAGGACTTTTGAGTATGTGTCCCAGTGTTAGAGACCACTGCATAACTATGGCGTTCTCTTTGCCTCTGTGTGGGGCATCATGTGTGCACCTGACCTGCATTGATTGAAGGAAAGGTTCAGGTGTACCCTTTCCTGCCTGTGCCCACTGCAAGTGATATGTCCCTTTTTTGTTTGTGGCTATCACAAGTGTCCTCTCTTTTTTTTTCCCTTCTTTTGTGGATTAAGGATTTTTTTTCAGTACTGGGGATGGAACACAGGGCTTCATAAGTGCCCAGTGGCTGAACACTGACCTATATCCCCATTCCAGTTGAGAGTTGTGGGGTTTTTTTTTTTTTGCTTTTTATTTTATTTTTAATTTTTATTAACATTTTCCATGATTATAAAAAAAATCCCAAGATAATTCCCTCCCCCCCCACTTTCCCCTTTGAAATTCCATTCTCCATCATATTACCTCCCCATCTCAATCATTGTACTTACATATATACAGTATCAACCTATTAAGTAACCCCCTCCCTTCCTTTCTCTTCCCTTTATATCTCCTTTTTAACTTACTGGCCTCTGCTACTAAGTATTTTCCTTCTCATGCAGAAGCCCAATCATCTGTAGCTAGGATCCACATATGAGGGAGAACATGTGGCGCTTGGCTTTCTGGGCCTGGGTTACCTCACTTAGAATAATCCTTTCCAGACCCATCCATTTTTCTGCAAATTTCGTAACTTCGTTTTTCTTTATGTGTGTGGTTTTTTTTTTTTTTTTTTTTTTTTTTTTTTTTTGGAGAAAGGTTTTAGGTTTCATATAGCCCAGGCTAGCGTCAAGCTTGACATGTATGTATGCCCAGTTTCTAATCTTGCCTTTGCCTCCCAAGTGCTAGGATTAAAGTCATAACCCCAAAAGCCACCATACTCAGCTTAATTAAGGAATTGTGAGAATTTGGTTTTATGGTTTTTTTCCAATGCTGAGAATGAAACCCAGGACCTTGCACATGCTAGACAAGTGCTCTGCCATTAAGCAACACCCTAGCCCTTTAAAAAAATTATTTATTTATTTGGCAAAGAAAGAGGGTGGGGGAGGGAGGGGGAGAGAGAGAGAGCGAGAGAATGAGCATGCCAGGGCCTACAGCCACTGCAAAAGAACTCCAGACGCATGCACCCTCTTGTGCCTCTGGCTTATGTGGGTCCTGGGGAATTGAACCAAGGTCCTTTGGCTTTGCAGGCAAATGTGTTAACCGCTAAGCCATCCCTTCAGACCCTAGCCCTTTTGATTAAGGAATTTTCAAAGAGAAATTAGCTCACATCTTGCCATTGGGAAGGCTCTGAATTCTTAGAAGTCTGCACTTAGAAGTCCCCTACAGGATGCTGTTCAGATTTAATTGGCCGTTACTGGCAGTCTCCTCACTCAGACTTGTTGCACTTTACTGTGGCCTTTAGGACCAGAGAGAGGCCAGCCTGACTCCTCCTGAGGGCTATGCACTTGCACAGTGCATCTCTTTCTCCTGCTAGTTTTTAAATGTTTTTGTCTTGTTGCAGCTGCAGTATTAGTGGACTTAGCCAAGCCTGAGTCTCTTGACTCCTGTCTGGACAAGAGGAGACCAGTGAGTGAGTGGGTGGAGTCCTAAGACAGAGGAAGGTCAGCTGTAACATGTGGCAAGGAGGGAAGGACCCATAGTTAATGCACCAGAAGTGTTATCCTTTCCTTGTTGGCTTGATGCTTTACTACTGCCCAGGGTGAGCATTAAAATAATTAATTAATAGGAAAATGCATTAGCCAAAGGGTTCTTCTATTTGTTAGAAAGCAGTCAGTGGCCAGAAAAATCCTTCTGTGCAGGGTAGGAAGAGTGGGACCAAGAAATGAGAGGAAAAGGCAGAGTTTTAAAGTCATGACATTGTATTATGTTGGCAGTGAGTATTAAAATAGAAAGGTGAAAGCCTTTGTCACATAAATCCCACTTCTAGGGATTCATCCTAAGGCAGTAACCAGACAAGTGCACAAGATGCATGTATACAGATTGTACCAGGGACACATGGATACCCATGAGTGAGATTCTGGTTAAGTATGTTACAATGCATTCATTCAGTTGAATAACATGTAGCCATAGGGCTGGAGAGATGGCTTAGCGGTTAAGGCATTTGCCTGCAAAGCCAGTGGGCCCAGGTTCATCTCTCCAGGTCCCACTGTAAGCCAGATGCACATGGTGGTGCATATGTCTGGAGCTCATTTGCAGTGGCTGGAGGCCCTGGCATGTCCATTTTCTCATTCTCTCTCTCTCTCTCTAAAAAAAAAAAAAGATGTTATAGAAATATATTTATTTACCCCCAAAATGCTATCACAGATTGTAGAATGAAAATATGTGACAAAATAATATGATAGTTTGTTTTACTATCTCCTGGGGTTTTCTTTTTTTGTTGTTTTTTAAGGTAGGGTCTCACTCTAGCCCAGGCCTACCTGGAATTCACTATGTAATCTTAGGGTGGCCTAGAACTCACATCGATCTACCTACTACTGCCTCCCAAGTACTGGGATTAAAGGTATGCGCCACCACGACCAGCTTCTTTTTTCTTATTAAAAAAATATTTTATATATTTATTTATGTGAGAGAGAGGAAGAGGCAGAGAGAGAGAGAGAGAGAGAGAGAGAGAGAGAGAGAGAGAGAGAGAGAATGGGTACATCAGGACCTCCAGCCACTGCAAATGAACTCCAGATGCTTATACCATCTTGTGCATCTGGCTTACGTGCATATTGGGGAATCAAACCTGGGTGCTTATGCTTCGCAGGCAAGTGCCTTAACTGCTAAGCCATCTGTCCTGCCCTCCTGGGGTTATTTCTTATGTAGTTAATTTCTGTTGACACTCTTGGTTTTTTAATTTAAAAATTTAATAATAACCTATTTTATAATTAATATTATTATTTATTTAAGAGTATATATGTGAGTATTAACATGCCAGGGCCTCTTGCCACTGCAAATGAACTCAAAATACATATTCCACTTAGTGCATCTGCCTTTACGTGGGTACTGGGGAATTGAACCTGAGTCAGTAGGTTTTGCAAGCAAGCAGGTACCTTTAATAGCTGATCCATCTCCCCAGCCCTGTTTTATCATATTAAAAAAAAATAGCCTGGTTGTGGTGATTCACACCTGTAATCTCAGTACCCAGGAGGCTGAGGTTGGAAGTTAGTTTGAAGCCAGCCTGGGCTACAGAGTGAGTTCCACATCACACAAAAAAAGAACATAAATTACATTTAAATGTCTTTTAGTTACAAACAACTATGGAAAGACTTCCTTTTTACACATATATAATTATTTAAAGATGTATGGACCTAATTTGTTTTAACTTTTTACTTAAATACTTTTTATTTTAAATAACTTTTTAAGAAAAACATTTTATTTATTTATTTGAGACAGAGAGAGGGAGGGAGGAAGAGAGAGAGAGAGAGAGAGAATGAGAATGGGTGTGCCAGGGCCTCCAGCCACTGCAAACAAACTCCAGACACATGTGCCACCATGTGCCTATGTGAGACCTGGAGAACTGAACCTGGGTCTTTAGGCTTCACAGGTATATGCCTTAACTGTTAAGCCATCTCTCCAGCCCAATTTTAAATAACTTTTTAATTTACTTTTTATTTTAAATAACTTTTTTCAAGTATGATTTATATAACATAAAATCACCTATTTTAATTGTTCACATCTCTGTTTTTTAACACATTTCAGAGTTGTACATCACAATTCAGATTCTGAACATTTTCATAACTTGCATAAGATCTTTCCTTACCTTTACTTTGGCACCATTAAGTATGGTTTTGTGCTTGAGACCTTTATGGGGAAAGAAATAAGTAAAAGTACCAGAATTAAAAGAAGAAAAAGTGGGCTGGAGAG
This sequence comes from Jaculus jaculus, assembly GCF_020740685.1. Lineage (NCBI taxonomy): Eukaryota > Metazoa > Chordata > Mammalia > Rodentia > Dipodidae > Jaculus > Jaculus jaculus. Next base: position 33,461,006 of record NC_059102.1, read on the forward strand.
ATAGCTTAGAGGTCAAGATGCTTGCCTGCAAAGCCTAAGGACCCAGGTTCAATTCCTCAGAACCCTCGTAAGCCAGATGCACATGGTGACACAAGCATTTGGAGTTTGCTCACAGTGGCTGGAGGCCCTGGTGCACCCATTTTCTCCCCCGCCCCTAACAAATAAATAAAAAAACAAATTTAAAAAAAAAAGAAAAAAAGCATAACTGAGGGACATTTTTCTCTATAGTGTCTTCTGAGAACCTGTCTTATGGATGTACCAAGTGCTGCTCTGCATGAGGCCACACAGGCAACATAAAGCCCAGGAATCGGTTTTTGCCTCCCAGGAGCTTCTAGTGAAGTTGATGGGACAGTGAGTGTACTTAGCAACTACGTGGCCCACTGTATATAGTGACTGCTGCCCACTGTTGGGTAAGCCACAAGAAAGTACAGGAAAGCAGTAGCCTTGTGAAGTCAGAGGGAACGTGGAGGAACATGGAGTTTTAAGTGGGACTGTGTGCTGCTTGGTTTACATTGCAGAAGGGCACTCAGGCAAGTACACTGGGATGAGCAAAAGCAAAGAAAGGAATGAGGAAGCTCAAGGTAGGTTTGGGCTTCAGAATGGACAAGCTTAACTGTCTGGAGGGTAATTTTTGTTTTTCGAGGTAGGGTCTTGCTGTAGCCTAGGCTGACCTGGAACTCTGTAGTCTCAGGGCAGCCTCAAACTCACTGTGATCCTCCTACCTCTGCCTCCCAAGTGCTGGGATTGAAGGTGTGTGCCACCCAGCTCAGCTAGAGGGTAATTTTGAGACCTAGTTTTGGAGGTTTTGAAGAGCTGGTTTGATTTAAGCAGGAGGAAAATTAGGAACCATGCATAGTTTTGGAGCTGACTGAAGTGTTGTATAGGAGTCTTTGGAGAGGAAAGACTGAGCAGGTTGGGTCTTTGTCTTGGATCCTTTTCAGGGAGTACGTTTTGCTAACAGTGAGAGGCTTGACTGCTAACAACAGTGTAGAGACAGCCTTGTGCTCAGTCCTGATTGCATGGAGGGAAGGAGGGTAGAAACCAGAGGGCCTCCGAGAGCCTGGGTGGGATGGTTGGGGCTCTGATTTGAACAATCCTGGTTCTAGTTCCAGGACAGTCAGGTGGCAGTGGTCAGAGACAGCCTGGAATAAGTAGCCTGGAGCTTGGATATGTGGTGAAGATGTGGAAGGGTTCAGCTTAAGGAGACAACTGTAGAAATAATGTAATGGACCAGCACCAAAGGAAAAACAGAAAGACAGCCGGGCAAGGATTCCCAAAAGAAGAAGTGACACAGAGAGCAGGAGGACAGCCAGGAGCCAGAGAACAGTGGAGCACCTGGCAGAGTAGCTGGTGGAGAAATGAGTATTTTTTCCAAGGAAATTTTGTTAGCTGACTGCCCACTGCCTTTCTTGTTATGCAGTAGAAGGGAAAATGCAGAGCCGTCACAGTGATGCTTGGAGATCTGGAGGGGGAAAAAAAAAAGGACTTTCATTTTCCATGCGTGATGTCAGCCCTCTTTTTTCTTTTTCAAGTTGTTCTCCCGACTTTTGTTCTGGTCTCTGTTCTTCCCTGCACTATTTGTTTTTCCCCATGAAGGATAGACTACTTTGGGCTGGTTAGTTTTTTCCCCCCACTGTTGGTCTCAGAAGGGGTTGAAGAGTCAACAGACAAACTCAGTGACCAAGTGAGGATGTGTGTGAGTCTCAGTTGTCTCCTCCATGTAGCTTGGTGTACAAGGCAAACCAGAGAGGCTGGTTTAGGAGCAAAGAGTGGTGCACTAAACATTGCCGTTTGGAGAGATTTGGCATGGGTGCCACAGGGATGCTCAGGTTCTGGGCTTGATGGGCAACTATGCCTGTCTGAAAACTTTTTCTTTTAAAGAGAATTGAATAAACACTTTCTAGTCCTCCTCGGATTCTTTTTGGATAGTAATTCAACAGGGCTTGTCATTTGTGTTTGAAGCTAGTGGTGAGGAGGGCGGAGTGAGGAGAAGCGAAGGGGTGGAGATGGGAAGCAAAGAAGGAATCAGAGAGAGAAATTTTATTGAGGGAAAGTTTGCTGGGTTTATGGGAGGGAATCTCTCCCCTCCTCCCCATTCGGATTTGAAAGGGCCGGTGAATCTTTGATTAGGTGCAGGTCAAAAGAATTTACACATTGTGACCTTAATAACTAGAGGTGATTGGCAGGCGGGCTGTGGGGAGGGGGCCGCGGGCCCCTTTCATCTCACTTAGCACAGAGGAGAGACAATAGGCCAGCCGATTTTCCTTGTTGTCCCTTGTTTGAAAAGGTCTGGTGTCTCTACTAGGTACCTGTGACATGGGGGTCTTGATTGGGGTCTCATAAAAGCCCCTGTCAGTATGTCCAAAGGCCAAGAGTACAAAAGCAAGCAGTGGGTGGGGGTCTCAGCTGACCACTGAAGAAGGGAGGGGAGGACCCGCGAGGCAGTGGAGGGAGAAGCAACCCCCGATGTGAGCCCTTATAGAGGGAGAGGAGGTGGTGGGGTAGAGAGGGGCGATTTTTGTCCCTAACTCATCAAGCACATCTGCAGAATTGTCTAAGCTGCTGCCTCCCGGTTTCAAAAGAAAAAAATGATCGTTTGATAAACCGTCCTGATTCACCACTTTCTCACAAGGGTGGGAGACCCAGCCCTGACCTCTGTATAATTTTATGTCAGGACTATCAGGACTGGGCTTTCTTGCTCCACCTCCAAATTGCAAGAGAAACTTTGAAATATATCCTGTGGCTTTCTCTCTTCCTTCTTTCACCCCCTCCCCAATTTCCCACCCTCTCCACCCCACTGCCCTCTGTTTTCTCCCTGGGTGCTCCAGAGTGTAGGCCAGTAATTAGTCCCCTCTTTCTGGGGCACAATGAAGCCAGGGTGTTTGGTGGGCCCCTTCCCACCGCTCACAGAGCTGGGGGCCTCAGGGGAAGGACCAGGTGGCATGATCAGTGTGTTCTAGGCCTGTGCAATCACCAGGGGACAGAGGGACTCCGGGACTGGTATGCTTCTTGAAGGAATGTGCACAGACTCATGCATTAATGGTCTCCACACAATGCTTGCATTTTTTTTTCTCTCTAGGCAGAGGCATCTTCCCTGAAAGGCTGCCGAACTGGGAGCCCAGGCGGGAGCTCTTGCCACCGCAGTGGCGTTATTTCCCACCCAGCGCTTAGTCACTTGGAGCTAACATGGGAGACCAACAGGCCGCGTCTCCTGAGAGCCCGATCTTTGTATCTGATGTATGCTCCCCCTCTGCCCTGTCAGTTTTGTGTGTTCATGGAGTGTTGATTTTAATGCGGGCTTGTGTAGGTCTGGGAGGCCAGGCTGAGGGGGTGGCTCAGGTCTTTGTCTTGCAGGGCCTCTTCTTCTTGGAGGGTCTTTGGCCCTAGAGGCCAGTGGCAGATTTGAGGGGTTGGGTGGGATGCCAACTCTTGCTGGCAAAGGATCCCGCATCTATGCGTCTGTCAGACTACCTCAGGGTGCCTAGAAAACAAGAGCACCTTGGGCTGCTCCAGAACATGCTTACACCCGGTACCCACCACCCCTTGCAGGGCAGTTCTGTAGTGCAGGCTGCCAGCTTCTAACTGGCAGGAGCACAGATTGAGAGCCTCAGGGAGCCAGGGCAAGTCTTGTTTGAGGGGTTCAAAGAGACCAGAACAAGCAGGGGAGGTGCTGGGAAAGCTGGAGTCAGCTGGAGGGGCCACAGCAGTGGTAAGGAGCAGAGTGGTGACAGGAACATTTTTAAGAAGTCACTACTTCTCCTCTCCCAAGTTGGAAGACAGAGCCCTGGAAACTAGGCTCTAGTGAGGATAATGGGTCACAGTCATAAATAGAACCACTAGGGACTGTCAGAAATTTGGTGGGGGGACGTGTCAGGGTGTGGTGGTTTTAATTAGGTGTCACTCATAAACTCATGCGCTTTGAATGCTTGGTTCCCAGCTGATGGAAATTTAGGAATTGGAGTCTTGCTGGAGGAGGCATGTTGTTGGAGGCAGACCTATGGGTGTTACAGCCAGCTTCCCCTTGTCATGTTTTGCACACTCTTCTGCTGCTGTTGTCCACCTGATGTGGGCCAGGAGGAAATGTCCAGCCTCTGCTCATGCCACATTTTCCCCTGGCATCATAAAGTTTCCCCTCAAGTCTATTAGCCAAGATAAACCCTTCCCTCACATAAGCTGCTTTTGGCCTAGTGCTTTTTGTCCCAGCAACGAGAAGGTAATTACAACACAGTGTCTATACCCTGTGTGAGCCCCAAGGCTTACTGGGGAGAAAAGGTGCAAATGCATGAGGTGAGGAAGGTGACACTCTAAGGAGCCTTGGATCAGGTGTGAGCTGTTTTGCCTTGGGAGAGAGTGAAGTTTCTGAGGACCTGGGCTTTAGGGAATTATTGGATTGAGACTTGCCTCTAGACATGGTTGGGCCATATTTCTGCATCATTGTGACCCTGAGCATGGGACCTTCCTCTGAAGCATGAGGTTCTCAGGACTGGCTGTCTTTACTTTTCAAAGGGATCTGAAGGCAGAGATGAGGTGCCCTGAGAAGGCATCCTGCCAGGGTTCACCAAGCACAGCAGCTCCTCTGTGCTGCTGTTGGCACTCTTCACACTGTCTTGAACATTGGTGCCAGTCATACTGCCAGGCTTGTTGAAGGGAAAGAGGCGGGACCTCCAAGGCTTTTGAAGGACCTAAGTGCCACAGGGGTCCACCAGACCTCTGCGCTGAGTCACTGTTTCAGAGGACATTTTTTCACTGATAAATAGGCTGTCCCAGGATATCTAGCCTCCCTTTCTTTTTCTTTTCTTTTCTTTTTTTTGTTTGTTTATTTGAGGTAGGGTCTTGCTCTAACCCAGGCTGACCTGGAATTTACTATGTAGTCTCAGGGTGGTCTCGAACTCACAGAGATCCTACCTCTGCCTCCTAAGTTCTAGGACTAAAGGTGTGCGCCACCACGCCCAGCCAGCCTCTTTTTATTATTCATTTTCCTTAATCTTTCTAAGTGAGATTTCTTCCTCCTATTTCTTCTATTTTACAGGAAGCCTGGGAGAAAGAACATTTTTTATATATATATATATATATATGGAGAGAGAGAGAGAGAGGTGTTAATGAGTGGTAGTATCAGGGATGGTCAGTCTGGAGTGCTAAGACTGAACTATTAACTCCCCCCCAGGATGTCTGTCCTGCCAGGACCTGGCTGGGAAGGCACCAAACGAATCAACCTTTAAGTGCAAACTTGATGGAGAGTGAGATGCAAGCATAGAAGCAAATTAGATATATCTGTGGGGGTGTTCAACTGGAGAAAATGAGTATTTCTTACTAATTAGAGTACAGGGCATTTCATTATTAAGCTTCATTGTAAGTGGAAGAGTGCAGTGGGCCTCTTTGGAGATTCCCTGGGCTGTTTTTTTTTTTCTTTAATTCTTTTAAAAATATAATTGTGGGGCTGGTGAAATGACTTAGTGGTTAAGGCATTTGCCTGTGAAGCTTAAGGACCCTGGTTTGACTCCCCAGAACCCACATAAGCCAGATGCACAGGGGGCCGCATGTATTTGGAGTTCGTTTGCAGTGGCTAGACGCCCTGACATGCCCATTCTCTCTTTCTCTCTGTGTCTTCCTCTCTCTCTCTCAGATAAATAAATAAAATATTAAAAAATATAATTGTATTCAGGGTGGAGGAAAAAGTAGGAATACTCTTGTTAACTCTGCATAGCAGCCAGAGGTTTGGCTCAGAGCTTGAAGCAAGGCAAAGGAGAGGGAGAGATGACACCTTGTAGCTTCACTTTGGTGGGATGGAGATCTCACTTCTGGAACCATCACTGAAGACTTTAGAATCATAGGAGCAATGTTAGTGACAAAATCTGACTTTCAGCTGGGCGTGGTGGCGCACGCCTTTAATCCCAGCACTCGGGAGGCAGAGATAGGAGAATCACCATGAGTTCAAGGCCACCCTGAGACTACAGAGTTAATTCCAGGTCAGCCTGGACCAGAGTGAGACCCTACCTCGAAAAGCCAAAAAAAAAAAAAAAAGAAAGAAAAGAAAAAAAAATTATTATTACAAAATCTGACTTCCAAGAAAAGCTAATATTGGAGGGTTTGTGTGTGTGTGTGTGTGTGTGTGTGTGTGTTTGTGTGTGTGTGTATGTAGTATTAGGGATTGAACCTAGGACATTGCACATACTAAGCAAGCAGTCTAACACTGAGCTACATGCTGGTATATACTTGGTTTTAGATTTTGTATTAACAGGACAAAATGATGGCATGCAGACATAGCATGATGGTCTGACAAAGAAGTCCTTGCTTAGCATGCACAAGATCTTCTTGCTATGGACCAGGGAAGGGCTGGGATGGGTAGCCTTTCCGGGGTCTACCTGGGTATGCATAACTTTTATACAGGCAAAGATAACCTAAGCTGTGCGTGGAAGATTATCTGACTTAGATAATGAACTTGTCTTTTGTGAAGACTTTCTTGTAGCTGTCACTAGACTCCTGTCCAAAGTACACTCCATTCTTCCAACAAACACTGTTCTAGGTCAAAGGAGTGACTGGAGAAGGTTCTGCATAGTTAATTAGATTATCTGGTGTTCAGTGTTCAATGTTTATTTATTTATTTTTGGTAGGGTTTCACTCTAGCCCAGGCTGGCCCAGAACTCAACTCAACCATCCTACCTCTGCCTTCCAAGTGTTGGGATTAAATTGTGTGCCACCACACCTGGCTGGTGTTCATTGTTCTCTGGAAAGCTGAGAAAAGGTATCATTGGTGAGTTTGTGCTCATGAGCATGGGTACAAAGTCTCGGTCATTTTGTCACAGTGCTTGTGACTTCATCAAAGGCCCTGACTTCTTGTTCTTCACTCTAACCACGCTTCACTTTGACTGCAAGTCTGCACTTAATTTAGCTTCCCTGAGGTATCAAGAGTTGAAGCACATGGAGTCCCTGTGGGTGGGTAGTAGACCTCATCTCTAAGAGAGGTCTCATCCCTTTCCTCAGTAGACAGAAGCCTCCAGATGACTGGGCAAATGTGGGCTGTAAGAGAGCTTACTGAAGCATCTTATCCCTTTTTCCTTTATTCCTCATTCATCCACAAAAAGGGAAAAGTATCCCTGGTACACATTCTGCTTCCCCAAAGGAAAGGAGAAGAGGGGTTCAGGAAGGATTTGGTACCTCAGCATTGCCATTTAACTTGCAGGCACAGGTCCCATACCCTTCTCTGAGTTCTGTATGACAGCTGTGATCTATGAATTCCAAGCAGGTTCTAAATTCCTTGGCTTTTTCACAGAGGGCTAGTAGAATATTAGGCAGATAATGGGACGTATCTTAAGCCAGCAGCTAGCAGTATCCCTGGGCTGTGTAGAAATAGCAGCTTGAAGTTAGTTGGGTCAACATGCCACTAAATCAAGAACTCATATCACTACCAAATGTGTTTGCTAACTTACATCATTAATTTTTTATTCTCAAAGTTGGCAAAGAGGAAATTTCTAATCAAATGGCATTTTTGGTATTCTGCTATTTTTTCAAAGAAAAAACCCATAGCATTATAGCTTGTGATTTCAGAAATGTATTAAAAAAAAAAAAAAACTGTCCTAGGGCTGGAGAGATGGTTTAGTGGTTAAAGTGCTTGCTAGCAAAGCCAAAGGACCCAGGTTTGATTTCCTAGTACCCACTTAAAGCTGGATGTGCAAGGTGGCACATGTGTCTGGAGTTCATTTGCAGTAGTTAAAGGCCCTGGCGCTCCCATTCTGTCTTTCAAAAAAAAAAAAAAAATGAGGAGGATGTGGCATCAGTACTCAGGCCTGGTGGAGAGGAGCTAACAGAATAATAATGGGGAACAGTTAAGGTCCCCATTGGAATCTCCTCCTTATGTTGTAAGGGTCTTTGCCCTGGTTGGAGATGGGGCCAAAAGGACACTGTTCTAGAAGTGGGCTCTGGCAGCCCCTAGGGGTCAAGCCTTGGTGTGGAAAGCCACGCCTCGCAATACTGTGAGTTTGTGTGGACTTGGGAAGCTTGAAGTCGGACTCTGTGTGGGGCAGACTGAAGTCATGCCTGAGCCCATCTCTAAGCACCACACCTATACCAGGAGGGAACTTCCCTCCAGGCTTCTTGGGGCCAATTCTGGCTCTACTGTGACATTAAATCTCCCAATAGGGATAATAGGTATTAGGTGCTATGGGATCATTGTTGATTATTTATGATCTAAATCCTGGGTCTGAAGTTAATTGGATTTACAGAAACAACTTTTTTTTATTTGTTTCAAACCAGCTAATATACCCCTAAATCCAAATCTCAGAACTCCCAAACCTTTCACACTGCTTCTTTTCCCTGTGGCTGTATTTTCTGGGTAGTGGAAGGTATTTTCCCTAGCCTCCTTGGGATGGGAGCTGAACAAAGTGAGAAATCCAGGGAAGGAGAAGGTCAGTGCCAAAAAGGCTGGCAGTGGCCCCTACTGACTCTGTGTCCTCTGGCCTGCCCCGGCCGCCACACAGTCTGGGCCACAGCCTAAGCAAGCAAAGGTGCCTTAACTAGTAACAAGCCCCAGCTTTGTTGGGTCTGTAAAGGAAATGCATTCTGGAGCGCAGGGATCTCCTCTGAGAACCACCTGTGCCTTCCAGCCTCCTCCTGGCCCGGGCTTCTGGCACAGGGGCTGGCTCATCTTCCAGCTAGCAGGCTGGTGGTAGGGAGGGTGAGCTGGGGGATGGTTAAGGGGGCTGTGGTCAGTTTGAGGGGGCTCAAATTCCATTTTGCCCCTTTAAGGCTCCTGCTTGGCTCAGGATCTCCTGAAGCCCTGGCCAGTTTTAAATTGGTCCTGTCTGTCATCAGTATTGACAGTGGCTTTCTGAAGTGGCCTACAGAATAGAGACTGGCAACCCAGACTTTCACCTTTTTAAAATTTTTTTTCAGGTTTTCACTTCTTATCCCAGTTTTTGGTGCTTCAAAAGCTGATTGGGAGATGACTCAATGAGCCCGAGCACTTGCTGTACAACTTGAGGACCTGGGTTCCACCCCCAGCTCCCATGTAAAAAGCTGGGCATGACGACACATGCCTTTAAAACCCTAGTGCTGAGAGAGGCGAAGACAGGAGGATTGCTGGGGCTCACTGGTCAGCCAGTCTCACTGAAGAGCATTGAGCTCCAGGTTCAGTGAATGGCTGTTTCAAAGAAATGTGATAGGATACTTGACATCCTCCTCTGGCCTCCACATGCATCACATATGTATGCACACAGAGAGAGTACATGTTAGACACATGTACTGCCTCCCCCTCCCAGAGAACAGGTGAACAGTATTGGCTCCCTTAGTAAGCCACTTCCTTGATTGGGAATCCTTGACACTTGTTGCCTGGTCCATGGCGATGGTGATGATGACAGTGATTGTGGAGCACTAACCACCTAAGCAACCAAGTGCTCTGCACGATGCTGAACACTGGCTCTCACTGAATCCCCCAGACAGTTTGCAAATAAGGAGTTTGGAGCTTAGTTAATGTACCCCTCACAAAAACTGGTACACCCAGAGTTTGAGCCCTGGCACCTGACTCCAGAGTTCATGCTGTTTAGCTGCTATGCTGCACTGTCTATGTCTCCATCCCATGATGAACTGTCTCCTTTGGAGTAAACCTTGTTGTCTGGAATTGTTTCCAGTTCTTATAAAAAAGATTTGAATTCACTTATTATTCATTAGAGAGAGAGAGAATGAATGGGTGCATGCAGCAGGGCCTCCTACCACTGCCTATGAAATCTAGACACTTGCATCACTTTGTACATCTGGCTTTATGTGGGTGTGGGCAACAGAACCTGGGCCAGCGGGCTTTGCAAGCAAGTGTCTTTCACCACTGACTGAGCCATCCATCTCTCCAGCCCATTTCCTACCCTTGACTTGTTTCCCTGGCTGGGCCTTATGCAGCTTACCGGCAAGCCTGTGTGAATTTTGTTTTTCTTGAACACCCTTGGCACCAACTAGCACAGGGCTGGCTAGGAGAACTCTCAGGTACTTGCTAAGGAATGCAGCCCCTGTTTGCAAGGCGTTGTTCTGTGAGAGAGGCGGGTGACATCAGGGCAGGGGCTTCTGTTGTGCCGCAAAGATGCAGGGGCAGCAAGAATGGAAGACAGAGTTCAGTCCAGATGGGACTGGGGAGCCCTGTCAAATTGTGCTATGAAACCTATTCATGACTCATCATAGCCCTGACAGCCTACACAGTTGTTTGACTGGGCTACCCCTCAGCTGTCCTTTACTTTGTGGCTTCTTCTTTGGGGAAGCTCATCTGGCAGGCTTGAGATGGGGGTAGTAGGGGAACTGTGGTTCTAGCAGTCAGCCTAAGCCAAGGAAGGACTAGGACAGGGGCAGCATATCATAGTGCAAGTGTTTTCATGCCAATGCTTTTTTTTTCTATTGGATAAACACACTTGACCACTACCAATGAACTGTATACCAAAGTGTGCCAACTTCCCACAGCCATAGCTATTCTGAGTAGAATTCACTCATCTAGGCTCTCAGAGACTACATGATGTATGGTGAGGTTTTGATGGCAAATGGGGCTTGACCTCATTCTGTGGATGTGATGAGAGGACAGCCTGGGAGATGCGGCTGTGCAGCAGTGGCCTGTGCCACGGGAGCTCAGTTGTGTTCTTTCCACCTGTCCTGGTGTCTGTCACTGGATCGTAATGTTATTGGTAGGGTAATCTTGGAGAGTTTCGGCTTCTGTTTGCAGATCGGACTTGGAAGGTCTGCCAGAAGCAGCGGGATTGGGGTGCCAGGGCTTAGATAGCCTCACTCACCTGCAATCTTTGCTGGAATAGCTCCTGTGTTATAAAATCTACTATGGAGGCTGCTCACAAAAGTGTTCTGTCATTAAAAAAAAAAAGTTGGAAACCATAATTCTAGTGTAGCTCATTTTCATTTTACAAATAACAAGTGTGGAGTGTGGGGCCTCAGGAGGTTACCAACTTGCCCAAGGCTGAGCCGCTTTGATTCGCTGAACTGGTGCTATTGGCCAGCCACAGAGCAGCTCGGTGGCGGTGCTCCTCAGCCCTGCTTGCCCTGGAGTGCCCTGGCCAGTCGTTCAAGCCCTCACTCTCTTTCTAACCCGTGGAACCCAGCCCTCTGTTTCTGTCTTTTATTTTGGCATTTTTGTAAGAACACTCTCCCTTGGGTCTGGGTCTGGGTTCTGCAGGGCTGAGGGCCTCTGAGTGGCCAGCAGCCTGTGTGCTACCTCCTCTGCCATAGCATCCACTGCAGGAGCCCGCGGACCAGCCTTTACACAGCATGGCTTTGAACCCAGGCAAGCCTCATGCTGCTCCACCCTGTGCCCTTAGCCTTTATACCCCACCCCTCTCATCAGAGGACTGGTTCCCTGCTCAGTGCTGCAAGGCAGCTACTGTGGTGGTATTAGTGGAGTTCGCTGTCATAGGGTACCTGGTTTTGAACTCCCAGGAGTCTGTTTGCAGAGCTTCCTAACTGGAGTGCTTATGGAAAGCCCAGCTTGATGTGAGCTCTAGCTCAAGGTCTGCTGAGGAGAGCCAAGCAGATACAATACTACCTGTGACTACTTTCTGCCACACGACCACTTTCCCGCTCTCCATTTTGGCCCAGGCCCAGGCATATGTTACCTTTCTGTGTCATAATGCAGTTTGTGGTGCTGAGATCAAGCGTACCTCCTAGAAAGCTACTTGGCCTTCTGACCTTGACTGAAGATGGAGCCCATGGGTGCTCATGGAGGTAGTGGATGGCAGTACTTTTTCTCCCTCATCCAGGCCCCAGTCCCAGCTGCCCCCACTAGCCCTGGTCCAGCTCACCATGGGGCCCAATTCAGAGACCTCTTTTGTTTGGCAAGCACAGAGCAGCCCCAGCTCACTGTTCCCACATACCGAAGTCTCCCCACCATTCACTAGGAAGGCTGAAAAGGCCTTAGCTAATTGCGTTGGGCTGAAAATTACCACTTCCCTGCGTTCCCCTGCTGCTGAGGACATTTGTGTCACTGCTGTATTTAGGGGGAACAAAGGCCCCCTGTGGGGAAAGCCCAGGTATGAACGTGGGATGGGGGAATAATTGCAATCTCTCCAGGTGAAAGCCCCTGTTAAACTTCAGTAAGTCAATTAGGCTTGAGGAGGAGGGCAGAGACCCCCACAATAAACTGTTCCCACCAAGCAATTAAAGAAAATCATTTTAGCTTTGAGGACAGAAACTGCTTATTAGAAATTTTGTGGGGCCCCCCTTCTCCCCTATCCCAGCTCCTTTAGGGATGAAACAACAAAACGCCTTCCTTAAAAAGAAGTGTTTCTCCTCCTTCTACTCATTGTGTGGCCTGAAAGCACTAGCCCTGGGAGAGCAGAGGGAGGGACTGACACAGGCCAAAGGGGAGGAGTAGCAGGGACTTAACACCTAGGCTGGTGCAAAAATCACAACCACTCAGTGAGGTTAGTCTGAGATTCCTGTGGGCCAGAGCATTCACAGGGTGTGGTGGAGTACGCTCATGTGGGGCATACATATGCCCATAAACTGCTGTCTACCCAGTACCAGCGGATACCAAACAGTGCGTGTGCGTGCGTGTGTGCGTGTGTGTGTGCGTGCGTGTATGTGTGTGTGTGTGTGTGTGGCAGCCTGAGGCTCGAGGTGTGTGTGTGTGCATACATGTGTATGTGGGCACTTCCATAGGCCTTCTCAGCAGAGAGTAGCAAGGCAGAGACAACCCAGCTCATCCCAAAGCTGTACCTGGGCTTGTGTCCTCTCTTCTCCCAGGGGCCAAATACCAGTGCCCGGGAGATTAGCCACAGCATAGTTTCCTACCTCAGACAGTTGGCAATGGAGGGCAGAATGCCAGCAGCCACCTACTGGCTCCAGCTAGGAATGGTTTGCTAGGCAAAAGGTGGAGAAGATACTCTCCAAGGTGTTGTGCCCATATTACCTGAGTGGGAGTGAGTGAGATAGGAAGAGACTGAACAGGAAAGAAATCAGCTGTCTAATCTGGCATGCTCTCTCGGTACCTGGCTTGGCTGATATAAAGGATATATGGGGTACTTTGGTTTGCAAAGGCTTACACTCGATTAGGGAGAAACACAAGATGGGGAGGAGGACAAGAAAGGAGGTAGTATGAGTCAACTAGACTGTAATTTCCCAAAGCATATGTAATGGGTCTGCCACAGATCACACTATCCTATCTAACATCTTGGTGCTTTTGTGGAGGCCTGGTGGGCATAACATTGAAACCAGGTCCTGCCCTGGGCCCCAGTGCATAAGCCTCTAGGGCTTATGGCATATTTGGCTTTTATTCCAAAAGAGGTAAAATTAAACATCAAGGGGTAGATCTTTCCTAGTAATCAAATCTTCCAAGTTATTTGCCTACCAAGGGACTTTTGGTACTGATAGACTGGCAGTGGCCGGCGGGGGTGGGGGGCGGGCTGTTAACCAAGTCCTGAGTAGGAGTATGAGCATGAGCATGAGGCTTTACAGAGAGCAAGGTGTGGCTGGAATTTGGAGGTCCTGGAAGGGTAGCCTACCATGGAAGGGGCTGTTTACTATGGCCACTTCCAAATGACAGCCACATGTAAGGAGATGGGTCCTTAGAGCAACCTGCAGCTCAAAGACTTGTTTCGGCTAACTTTGATTTCGTAGTGTATCTATATATGTAGATACATAAACCCTAAAAACATCATACACTTGTAGTTTTCATATGACATAGGGTTGGTTTTCTTCATACTAATTTTTTTTTTTTTTCAAGGTAGGGTCTCACTCTAGCTCAGGCTGACCTGGAATTCACTATGTAGTCTCAGGGTGGCCTCGAACTCTCAGTGATCTTCCTACCTCTGCCTCCCTAGTGCTGGGATTAAAGGTGTGCGCCACCACGCCTGGCTCATACTACATTAAAAACAATTTTTTTTTTTTTTTTGGCTTTTTGAGGTAGGGTCTCACTCTAGCCCAGGCTGACCTCTGAAACTCACTCTGTAGTTTCAGGCTGGCCTCAAACTCTTGGCCATCCTCCTGAGTGCTAGGATTAAAGGTGTGCGCCATTATGCCAGGCTTTAAAATATTTTTATTTATTTATTTACAAGCAGAGAGGGGGAAGGAGGGGAGAGGGAAGAAGGGAAGGAAAGAGAGACAGAAGTAGAGAGATTGGGCATGCCAAGGCCTCTAGCCACTGTAAACAAACTCCAGATATATGTGCCACTTTGTGCATCCTGCTTTATGTGGGTACTGGGGAAACCTGGGTCAGTAAGCTTTGCAAGCAAATGCCTTAACCTCTGAAACATCTCCCTAGCCCCATACTTAGCTATTGACTTAGAACTTTAAATGTCTTTCTGACCTGGGACCAAATTCAGTGGGTTTTGGATTTTTATTTTTGTTTTTGTTTTATGAGGTAGGGTGTTGCTCTAGCTCAGGCTGACCTGGAATTCACTATGTAATCTCATGTTGATCTCAAGCTCCCAGTGATTCTCTACCTCTGCCTCTTGAGTGCTGGGATTCAAGGCTTATGCCACTACATCCAGCTTGTTTTTTTTTTTTTTTTTTTTTCGAGGTAGGGTCTCACTCTAGCCCAGGCTGACCTGGAATTCATTATGTAGTCTTAGGGTGGCCTCGAACTTGTGGTAATCCTCCTACCTCTGCCTCCCGAGTGCTGGGATTAAAGGTGTGCACTACCACACCCGTTTTTTTTTTTTTTTTTTAAAGGGAGAGGTGGTGGAAAGAATGTAAGAGCCAAAGGGTGGGGAGGAGTGCTTTGGAACACTTCAGAGACAAAGTGACAGTTGCATTCATGACCTCACAGCCACTGTCATTACCTGCACAAGGGCTGTACAATATGGGGACCATCAATATGTCATGGATGATGGAGGAGGGCAAAAATAAAAATAGAAGAATAACTAGTTGGAAAGGATAAGGGGTTCAGTGGAAAGAGGATAGGGGAAGGAGGATAAAAGAAAATAAAGGGAGGGTGCTGGAGAGATGGCTTATTGGTTAAGGTGCTTGCCTGTGAAGCCTAAGGACCTGGGTTTGACTCCCCAGAACCCATGTAAGCCAGATGCACATGGTGGCCCATGCATCTGGAGTTCATTTGCAATGGCTAGAGGTCCTGGTACACCTGTTCTCCCTTCTCTCTAACTTACTCTTTCTCAAATAAATAAATAAATAAGATTTAAAGAAAACAGTGACAAGTGCTAGGAATGTAGCATTTGTGGTAGTGTATTTGTCTTTTATGCATGAGGCCTAGGGTTTAATTTCTAGCACTGTGTAAATGTGGTCATGGTGATTTATTCCTGTAATCCCAGCACGTAAGAGGCTGAGGCAGGAGGATCAGAAGTTCAGGGTTGTCCACTACTACCTGTTACATCATAAGTTCCAGGCCATCTGAAAGCAAGACAGATAGTTTGAGGGGAACAAACTTAAACTTTAGGTGGGGGGTGTGTTTTGATTTTTTAGAAGGTTTTAAAAAATAGAGGGGACAGAGAAAGAAGAGAGAGAGAGAAAGAGTGAATGAGTGAGTGTGTGACTGGGCATGTCAGGGCCTCCAGCCACTACAAACAACCTCCAGATGCATGCGCCACCTTGTACGTCTGGCTTACATGGGTGCTGTACTGGGGAATCAAACCTGGGTCTTTAGGTTTTAAGACAAATACTTTAAACGCTAAGCCATCTCTCCAGTCCTATTTAGATTTTTGATCTTTATTTTTTAAAATATTTTATTTATTTCCAAAGAGAGAGAGAATGAGAATGGGCATGCTAGGGCATCTAGCCACTGCAAATGAACTCCAGATGCATGTGCCACCTAGTGCATCTGGCTTTACCTGAGTACTTGGAAATCAAACCCAGGTAGTTAGGCTTTGCTGGCAAGTGCCTTAACCACCAAGCAATCTCTCCAGCCTCATTTTTTCTATTTAAAAAAAATAATAAAATAAAATAATTTAAAATTTCTTTTTTTAAAAAAAAGACTATATCAAAAAGATCATTCACCCTGACCAAATAGGCTTTATCCCAGAGATGCAGGGATGGTTCAATATTTGCAAATCTATAAATGTAATATATTATATAAATGGGTTGAAGGACAAAAATCACATGATCATCTCATTAGATGCAGAGAAAGCGTTTGACAAAATCCAACATCCCTTCATGATAAAAGTCCTACAGAGACTGGGAATAGAAGGAACATATCTCAATATAATAAAAGCTATTTACAACAAGCCTACAGCCAACATATTACTAAATGGGGGAAAACTGGAAGCTTTTCCACTAAAATCAGGAGCAAGACAAGGGTGTCCACTGTCCCCACTTTTATTTATTTATTTATTTATTTATTTATTTATTTATTTTTTAAAATTTTTTTTGTTGTTCATTTATTATTTATTTATTTATTTGAGAGCGACAGACACAGAGAGAAAGACAGATAGAGGGAGAGAGAGAGAGAGAGAATGGGCACGCCAGGGCTTCCAGCCTCTGCAAACGAACTCTAGACGCGTGCGCCCCCTTGTGCATCTGACTAACGTGGGACCTGGGGAACCGAGCCTCGAACTGGGGTCCTTTGGCTTCACAGGCAAGCACTTAACTGCTAAGCCACCTCTCCAGCCCCCCACTTTTATTTAATATAGTTTTGGAAGTCTTAGCCATAGCAATAGGGCAAGAGACACACATAAAAGGGATACAAATTGGAAAGGAAGAGATCAAATTATCATTATTTGCAGATGACATGATTCTATACATAAAGGACCCTAAAGACTCTACTAGCAAACTGTTAGAGCTGATAGAAACCTACAGCCATGTAGCAGGATACAAATAAATACACAGAAATCAGTAGCCTTCCTATATGCTAACAACAAATACACAGAGGATGAAATCAGAGAATCACTCCCAATCACAATTGCATCAAAAAAAAAAAAAAAGTATCTTGGAATAAACCTAACCAAGGAAGTAAAGAATCTCTACAATGAGAACTTTAAAACACTCAAGTGAGAAATTGCAGAAGACACTAGAAAGTGGAGAAACATCCCTTGTTCCTGGATTGGAAGAATCAATATTGTGAAAATGGCAATCTTACCAAAAGCAATCTACACATTTAATGCAATCCCTATCAAAATTCCAAAGGCATTCTTCATGGAAATAGGAAACACAATCCAAAAATTCATTTGGGATCACAAAAAACCTAGAATATCTAAAATAATACTGAGCAACAAAAGTAAGGCTGGTGGTATCACCATACCTGATTTTAACCTATACCACAGAGCCATAGTAACAAAAACAGCATGGTACTGGCACAAAAACAGACATGTAGATCAGTGGAACAGAATAGAGGACCCAGATGTAAGTCCAGGTAGCTATAGCCACCTGATATTCGATAAAAATGCCAAAAATACTCATTGGAGAAAAGACAGCCTCTTCAGCAAATGGTGTTGGGAAAACTGGATATATATCTGTAGAAGGATGAAAATAGATTCTTCTCTCTCTCCATGCACAAGAATTAAGTCCAAATGGATTAAAGACCTTAACATCAGACCTGAAACTCTGAAACTGCTAGAGGAAAAAGTAGGGGAAACCCTTCAACATATTGGTCTTGGCAAAGACTTTCTGAATACAACCCCAATTGCTCAGACAATAAAACCACAGATTAATTACTGGGACCTCATGAAATTACAAAGATTTTTCACTGCAAAGGACACAGTGAAAAAAAGCAAAGAGGCAACCTACGGAATGGGAAAAAATCTTCACCAGCTATATATCTGATAGAGGATTAATATCTAGGATATACAAAGAACTCAAAAAGTTAAATAATAAGGAGTCAAACAAGCCAATCAAAAAATGGGCTATGGAGCTAAATAGATGGCATATAAGCATCTAAAAAGATGTTCTATATCACTAGTCATCAGGGAAATGCAGATTAAAACTACATGGAGATTCCATCTCAATCCTGTCAGATTGGCAACCATCATGAAAACAAATGATCGTAAATGCTGGCAGGGATGTGGAAAAAGAGGAACCCTTCTACATTGCCGGTGGGAATGCAATCTCATCCAGCCATTGTGGAAATCAGTGTGGAGGTTCCTACAACAGCTAAAGATTGATCTACCATATGACCCAGCTATAGCACTCCTAGGCATATATCCTAAGGACTCATCTCATTTCCTTTGAAGTACATGCTCAACCATGTTTATTGCTGCTCAATTTAAAATAGCTGGGAAATGGAACCAGCCTAGATGTCCCTCAACTGATGAGTGGATAATGAAGATGTGGCACATTTATACAATGGAGTTCTACTCAGTGGTAAAGAAAAATGAAGTTGTGAAATTTGCAGAAAAATGGATGGATCTGGAAAGATTATACTAAGTGAGGTAACCCAGGCCCAGATAGCCAAGCGCCAAATGTTCTCCCTCATATGTGGATCCTAGCTACAGATGATTGGGCTTCTGCATGAGAAGGAAAAAACTCAGTAGCAGAGGCCTGTAAGTTAAAAAGGAGACATAAAGGGAAGAGAAAGGAAGGGAGGAGGGTACTTAATAGGTTGGTATTGTATATATGTAAGTAGAATGATTGAGATGGGGAGGTAATATGATGAAGAATGGAATTTCAAAGGGGAAAGTGCGGGGCGGGGAGGTATTACCATGTGATATTTTTTATAATTATGGAAAATGTTAATAAAAATTGTGAAAAGAAAAAAAAATATTTGTAGAGCTGGGTGTGGTGGTTTATGGCCTTTAATCCCAGTACTCAGGAGGCAGAGGTAAGAGGATTGCTATGAGTTTGAGGACACCCTGAGACTACATAGTGAATTCCAGTTCAGCCTGGGCTAGAGTGAGACCCTACCTTAAAATATGAAACAAACTGAGCTAGAGCAAGACCCTACCTCAAAAAAAAACTTTAAAAATATTTTATTTATTTATTTATTTGCAAGCAGAGCAAGTGTGTGTGCATTTATATGTATGTATATATGTGTGTGTATGAGAGAGAGAGAGAATGGGCACATCAAGGCCTCCAGCCACTGCAAATGAATTCCAGATGCATGTAACACTGTACATCTGGCTTGCCATGGGTGCTGAGGAATCAGACCTGTGCCATTAGGCTTTGTAGGCAAGTGCCTCAACTGCTAAGCCATATTTCCAGTCCTGTTTTTGTTTTTTTGAGGTAGAGTCTTGTTCTAGCCCAGGCTGACCTAGAATTCAGTATAGAGTCTCAGAGTGGCCTTGAACTCATAGCAATCCTCCTACCTCTCCCTCCAAAGTGCTGGGATTAATGGCATGCGCCACCATGCCCAGTGAGTTTACTCTTACAGTTAGATTTTATTTTCCCTTGGTTTTGAGTCTTTAGTACTGAGTCAAGGAGAAGAGATAAAAGAAGTTGCAGCAGGGAGTTGTTCTGAGTTACCAAAAAATGAGTGTAGTTGGTTGTCTTCAACTGATTACATGTGACTTTAAAATTAAATTCCAAAAATATTCAAGCACACAGAGAAATTAATAAAATAGCCATTGTCACTTTGTTTTGGATGTGGTTTTATACAAATCAAACAAACACCTGGGAAATATCCTTAAAGTATCTGTTTTTCAGGCTGAGGAGATTGCCCAATGGTTAAAGTCACTTGCTTGCAAAGCCTGCAAGCCCAGATTTGATTCTCCAATATCCATGTAAAATCAGATGCACAAAAGAGCACATGCATCTGAAGTTCATTTGCAACAGCAAGAGGCTCTGGCATAACCATACTCATTCTTGTTTTGTTTTTTTGAAGCAGGGTCTCACTCTAGCCTAGGTTGACCTGGAATTCACTCTGTAGTCCCAGGCTGGCCTCAAATTCACAGTGATCCTCCTACCTCTGCCTCCCAAGTGCTGGGATTAAAGGCACGCACCCCCATGCCTGGCTTCCCATACTCACTCTTTCTCACACACAAGTCTCTCAAATATATAAAAATATTTTTAGGGCGGGAGAGATGGCTCAGCAGTTAAGGTGCTTGCCTGCTAAACCTAATGGCCCCAGGTTTGATTCCCTAGTACCTATGTAAAGCCAGATGCATAAAGTGACCCATGTGTCCAGAGTTCATTTTCAGTGGCTAGAGGTCCTGGTATGCCCATTCTCTCTCTCTCTCTCCTTGCAAACAAACAAATATAATATTTTTAAAAGATAAAAAAATTAAGTATTCATTTCTCATATGTCTGGATCTGTAGTGATGAGAATGGGATGGTCTAAGGGTAGACCAAGGTGGGTCCCTTCAGTGAGCCTGTGGTTTCCAGGACTTTCAGTCCTATGAGTCCATAAAATGAGCTCCAAGGAAGAGGCCACATCTCTGAGCAGATCTTTGTTCCTAGGAAACTAGACTTCCATCCCCCAAGCAGTATCCTTGATGTCTACTGCTGCCCCAGACTCTTGTAGTGAGGGATAGATTTTTTTACTGGTTCTTCTTGGGCCTGGATGGGAGAGAGCCTCCTTCTTTCCTGAAGTTCCAGGCCAGCCCATGCTGCTTGGTTTTATCTGCCCTTAGCAGACCACCAGCTACCCATTTTATGGTTGTAATGCCCCTTGTTGGTCAGGTCTAAGAGTGTTCAGTACATGCCTGTCAAAGTGCTTTGCTTATCTCTCAGTTTGACATTGAGAGGGAAGAATATCCAGTAGCTACTGAACAGCAAGGCAGGCTTTATGTTAGTTAGGAAAAATTGGATGTAAATGACAAATGCAAAGCAAATTCAAGTAAACACGAGTTTTACTTGTGAAATTCAGAGGGTTAGCTTTAAAACCAAGCCAAAGGAGTGATCCAGGACCACAGGAAAACTGGACCTGGAGGCTACAGTGTTGCCAGAACTTTGTCCTTTTGGGTCCCTCTCTCTGTTTCTTCTTGGATCTTGGCTCCTTCACTTTTCCTAGCTGACCAACTTATTTCATGAGTCTGCCAAGAACTACCAAGGCTGGCAGTCCAGTGCTTACATCACAGAGTTACTAGCTTCCAAAACTCACAGGCAGAAAATCTGGCCCGGTGTGGGCCAACTCTACCTGTTGATTATCTCACTAGCCAGGGAGGGAGAATCACATCAGAGCCTGGCAGCTTACTCAAAAATTGCATGTATGAAGGGAGAGCAGAAGCAAACAGTAGGTATCTACTGTTTTTGTAAAGACCAAATTACTCCATGACATTCAGCCTGATTATTTTTCTACTTCCTCAGGAATGGAAGTCTCAATTGAGTTGGTCAGTGCAAAGAATCTGGGGACCTTGTTGTCTCCCACAACAGAGGAGTTAACTCCTATATATTGGGTTAGATTTAGACACTGCTTGCAGCTGGCATTCTGTAAATGGGCACTCCTCTACTAGTGATTACCTGTCCTTATAGTAGTCCTGTTTTCATTGATTCTACTTTTGTAACCCTGCTATGTATAATCTATGATGCATGCTAGCTCTGCTGGACTATCACATCCATAATACCACTTCTTATGTAAGGCCTTCAAGGAACTGGGGTGATCACACTCGGTTGAAATATGGCTTCACCTCCTCACCTTTTCTCTCTGTCTTGATGGAAAGAAAATCATACAAGGATGCACTCAGCGGTAGTAAATCCACAAATTGAGACCTCCTTCTGCCTGCCTTTCTCAACTTGCTAAATGCACTGTGGGACTCTTTTCACTGGCTGGTCATCAAAGCCTGAATTATCTATGCCCTGTAAAAGGCCACTGGATGAAGAGGGCATGTGATCATGTAGTGGGTAGTGAGGATGGACTCTTCTACTCCTGTTTCCTCCAAGTAACCCTTTTTCTAGAAGGTCTTAAATGTGCTTTGATACTTGTCACAAGAAAATGGCTATCTCAGGTTAGTACTTTGGAATACTGAGAACTCTAGAACAGCTAGCCAAAGTCTTGGGGACCCCATTGGCTCTGGGCCTACACAATACACAGAATGAAGGATATAGGACTTTGGGCTCCTAGATCACACAGACTTCTATTTGACCTGACCTCATTTCTCTTCTCTTTTGGCCTTACAAGTAGTTAGCACTCCTAAGTAGACCTGAATCAAGCCTGAAATTCAAGGTCTCTCTGTGGTTTGTTAGACATAGGCATGTTTAGACAAAGTCAAATTTTAAAATAAGCTTGTTGAGTGCATCTGTCTTATCTGTACAAGTGTCCAGTTGAGCTCTGCTTTCCTCTGTGTTTGTTTGTAGAGCCACAGTTGACACTAATGGTTCTCTTCACCCTGCCATCCCATGTCCCCATTCAAATGCCAGCCACTTATTTTCATCCACAAACCTGGGAAAACACCAGAGCTTGCCTGTGTTCAGTCTTCCAAGTATCAACAGACCATGTGGGCCACCCATACCAGGGGATGTTAGCAGCCTGGTGCCCAGGCTTGGGCTGACTGCTGTGATGTCAAATGGAACTGCTTAAAAGGAAAAGGATCTTGTGTTGAAGTTGGAACTCTTATTTTGTGCCCTGGGCTTACCTAACCATAGCAGCAGCAACCATGTGAATAGCAGTGTGGCAGGGTACGTTGTTGTGATGGGGATCACTGTGGTGTCAAAGAAGCTTCTTGCTGACCCCTTATAGACGGAGTCCATGGTTATGAAGCAGGTAGGGGACAGCAGCAAGAACCTGGAGTTCTCAAAGATATTTCTGCTCAGGTTTCCATTGCTCCAAAGCCAATCTACAGCATGAAGCCAAAGGCTGTGTGATTTGTGTGATATTCAGAATCTTATTTAATTTAGCATGTTACCAATATGCAACTCATTTTTTCAGACAACTTCAAATATATATTTTTGTTATTATCGTCATACTTCTTAAAAGCTGTTGTTTATTTTATTATTTCATTTATTTACTTATTTTGAGAAAGAGAGAGAGGCAGATAGGAAGAATGGGCCTTCCAGAGCCTCCAGTCACTGCAAACGAATTCCAGACACATATGCCACCTTGTGCATCTGCCTTACTTGGGTACTAATGAATTGAACCTGGATCCTTAGGCTTCACAGGCAAGTTCCTTAACCTCTAAGTCAACCCTCTAGGCCTTCATAATTCATTTTTTTTTTAATTTTAATGAGAGAGAGGTGCTCCAAAGCCTCTATCCACTGCAGTCGAACTCCAGATGCATGCCCCACCTTGTACATTTGACTTATGTGGGTTCTGGGGAGTCAAACCTGGGTCCTTAGGCTTTGCAGCAAGCAAAACCTTCTCTAACTGCTAAGCCATCTCTCCAGCCCTGTTTCATAATTCTTAATGTTTATTTTTCATAAGTAATATATATACGTATGTTCTAATTATAAAAAAATCAAAGCAAGTTAAAATAAATGGTTTAGTAAAAAGTCCCATCAAGGCCTGAGGAGATGGCTTAGCAGTTAAAGATGCTTGCAGAACCTGGTATCCTAATTTCTCACTTAAAAATATGCTTATTTATTTATTTAAGCAAATAAGTGAGGGGGAGCAGACACAGAGTGAGTACGGGTGTGCCAGGCCTTCCTGACACTGCAAATAAATTCCAGGTGTATGTGCCACTTAGTGCATCTGGCTTTACATGGGTACTGGGCATTGAACTCTGGTCCTTAGACTTTTCAGGCAAGTGCCTAAAGGGCTGAGCCATCTCTCCAGCCTTTTTTTTTTTTTTTTTTTTTTTTTGGTTTTCTAAGGTAGGGTCTCACTCTAGGTTAGGCTGACCTGGAATTCATTGTGTAGTCTCAGGGTGGCCTTGAACTCATGGCGATCCTCCTACCTCTGCCTGAGCGCTGGGATTAAAGGCATGTGCCACCATGCGCAGCCTGATTTCTCACTTTTTAATGCTAAGGTTATTTAAAAAAATATTTGTAATAATGTTGTTTACACTCTTAATTTTTCTCTTACAATAGTGTATATAAACATTTCCTAATAGTCTTTGGAACATTATCATTTTTAATAACCTTTCCATTAAGTAAATGACCATCATTTAGCTCACATTTTTGCACTTCACCTTGAAGGCAAAGAATATCCTCCTTTTCCTAACCAGTCATCCATGAAGTTGGCTGAACTTCTAAATTTATATTTTCTGTCTTCACCCTCTCTTTCGGTGGCTGTAAAATGGAGCTTCTGCTTATTTGCCTTAACCTTCACTTATGTAAGCTCTGGACAGGCTTGTTGGTTCTATCATTCTTTATAGTTTGACAAACAAGGTTGCTTTACCTCTTGCGACTGCCCTTCCCTTCCTTCCTAGACATGCTGCTATGGAAAGTGGGTCCCGCTAGCGCTCCCAACCCACACCATGGGACATGCCGTGCAATCTGCAGTCTGGTCGTTCTGCATACAACACTGGATGTTTCTCCGGCTTCGAGGTGGCATGTGTGCTAGAGAACAAGATTTTCTCTCTCTTTTTGCCCTTTCCAAACACATCTGTTCCCACACCTCCCTGGTGACCAGAGTGCCCCATTGCCACATCTTAGGCACTGATTGCCTCCCTTTCACCTATCGCCTGACTCAGTCTTTTCATTCCCTTCCTGACTTCTCTTGCTCTTCTGTACCCACTCCACGGTCCCTCCCTCACAGTGCTGTCACTACAGCTCCTGCTCCTGGCATCCTCTTGCTGAGTGAGTTTGTGTGACCTTCGCACTGCATTCATGCTTGGAGACTTCCCTGCTGTAATGATGTCAGTGCGGAGGTTAGCAGATGGCGGCGGCAGCAATGAGACCTGACATGTTCTAATGACTCCCTTCTTTCTACCCTTGCTGGCTGAACCAGTGGGAGGACAGGGGTTTCCTTGAGGTATTTAAGGAGGGGGCCAAGGGAAATTGGGGGACCCCCAGGTGCCGATGAAGCCTGTGACCTTTGCTGCTATAATATCAGTGTTTCACAAGCAGGGCGGTTCAGGAGCCCACTTGCAGCCCATCAAAAATTGATTTAATTGCAATTTTTCCTCCAATTAGGAGCACTGGAGCCTGACTAATTGGAGTAATAGAGAGTAATAAGGCTCAGATAAAAAGCCTTCCTCAGCCGCCTTTGTATCTCGTGTCAGTGCCTGTCAGAGGTCAGAGAGCTTGCATATTCTATTAGGCAGCCTGGCCTTCATTTGTACAAATTAGTTTACCCAACAGTAATTAAAATGCCAATGCGGGTTGAAGAGAACTGAATACACTTGATGGGCATGTTGGTGAATGATGTGACAGCTCTGGTGGCCTCCCTTGCCAAAGTGTGTCAGTCTGGGCTCAGAGGCTGCTGGGGCCTGGGCCAGCTGGGCGGCCCTGGGCCAGTCACAGGGCACAGCTGCTGAGCTCACTACTTCTGCTGCCTGCCTCAAAGCCAGGCTGTTCTTCCTTCTTTCAGGTGGAGTCATTTTTTCACTTGTTGATTCTTTCATTCATTCAGGAAGAATCTGAGTCTTTGCAGATTTTATATATATATATATATATATATATATATATATATATATATATATATATATATATACACTAAATTTTAATTATATATATAATATATATACATAATTGTAATTATATATATATATATATTATATATAACTTATTTACTTGAGACAGAAGCAGACAGAGAGATAGGGTGAATATTGGCTTGCTAGGGCCTGCTGCTACTGCAAATGAACTCCAGATGCATGTGCTACTTTGTGTATCTGGCATTATGTGGGTACTGGGGAGTTGAAACCCAGATCGTCAGGCTTTGCAAGCAAGTGTCTTTAACCACTGAGTCATCTCTCCAGCCACATTTGGCAAATTTTATATTAGTAATGTAAAGCCAAACAAAACTAACTTGAAATGTAGCACAGGTGTGAGTTGTGGGGTGAGTGGCAATATAATATAATATATACAATATAATAACTTTAGCTCTGGAATTAAGAGTGATGAATTAAGAGTAGCCTCCTAGCTGGGCATGGTGGCACACACCTTTAATTTCAGCACTTGGGAGGCAGAGGTAGGAGGATCACTGTGAGTTTGAGGCCACCCTGAGACTACATAGTGAATTCCAGGTTAGTCTGAGCTAGAATGAGACCCTACCTCAAAAAAAAGAGTAGCCCCCTAATTTTAGTCTTCCTAGATGCTACTCATATGAACCAGAGTAACTTATATTACCACCTGTAAAATAGAAAAAGCAGTACCTACTGCACAGGGTTAAGAGGGTTTAGTGGGATAATGCTATTAAATATTGGCCAGGTGTGATGGCTTATGCCTTTAATCCCAGCACTCAGGAGGCAGAGGTAGGAGGATGGCCCAGACTGACCTGGAATTCACTATGTAGTCTCAGGGTGGCCTTGAACTAATGGAAGTCCTTTTACCTCTGCTTCCCCAGTGCTGGAATTAAAGGTGTGCACCAACATGCCCAGCAAGGTGTTTTTTCAGACAGACCTATGTAGTCCCGTTCTGGTTGAGAATTTGTGATGCACTTGCCTCTGCCTATTGTGTGCTGGAATTACAAGCATGCATCACCATACCTAGTGGATGTATGCAATGTTTTTCCAATTAAAAAAAATATTTATTTGAGAGAGAGAAAGAGAGAGAGAATGGGTGTGCCAGGGCCTCCATCCACCGCAAATGAACTCCAGACACATGTGCCATCTTGTGCATCTGGCTTATATAGTTTCTGGGGGATTAAACCTGGTTCCTTTGGCTTTGCAGGCAAGTGCCTTAGCCGCTGAGCTACCTCCCCAGCCCTTTTTCCAAGTATTTTTGAGCATGGTTGGTTGACTTCTCTTATACAGAACCCACAGATAGAGAGGTCTCTGTGCATCAGTGTTACTAAGGTGGCCTATGGTAAAACAAGCTTCTGACAAGGGCTTTCTGGATCAGAATAAGTAGTTTATGGAGTCAGAATGATTTTTAGACCCTCTAGCTGAAGAGAGAACAGAGACACACTATTGTATGAGCATGTGTGTGTTTGATACTATTGGATGCTGTTAGTACTTCTGCGGTGGTGGTGATGAGAGACTTTTCATTCCCTACCCATTCGTGAGTGTTGCATGTTGTGCATGCTTAAGTCTCTAGGGATTTTAAGAAGCGGGGGAACTGTCTTCATAGTTCACATGACTGATTTCCCTTGTCTTGTTGTCTCTGGGCTCTGGAAGGCCATTTTCAGTCAGTTTCATAGATCTGTATTGAGTGTCCCTACTGTGCTGGGCACTGGAAGAACCATAGAAGAAATGACATGAGTTTTATTTCATTGATCTTCCTGTATTTCTTGAGAACCATTGATTGGTTCATTATAGGACCCAGTGGAGTGAGATGCTTTTTAGAGAAAATCCCATGCAGATGCCAGGCTGATGGCTGAGCAAGCAGGGGATAGGGAGGCTTTACTGCTGGAGACCTGGAGGGGAAGCTGCTGGTGAGGCGCAGACTCTATCTGGACAGGTTGGAGAAAGTTCTGAATGTGGCAACAGCTGTGTGTGTGTATCCGTCCATCCATACATTCGTCCTCAGTCCGTGTCCCCAGCATCTCTTAAGTTCCTAAGTCAGGGCTGTCTATCCATCGCTGTCCTGTACAATGGGAATAGCTGCTTCTATCTTGTGGACTCACTGTGGGATGAGAGGCTCTTTCATTCCTTGGGAGACTAGACTAGCCAAGCTTACCCTGTTTCAGCATCTACTTTTGAATGTGCTTGGTCTGTGGCATTTGCCTCATTCTTGCTAATCTAATGCCCATGGAAACTGGGGAGTGAGGCAGGCGGCAAGCATAGTCACAGTAGTAGTGGGGAGGAGTAGGAAGGAGGTGTGCTGGACTCTATCTGCAGCCAGCCTGACCCTCTGGGCAGTCCCCTGGTTTGGGCGTGCCCCCAGCAGGAGCCAGCCCAGAGTCTGTTAACTGCTGCTCACATGGTTTCTTCCTGGGTGTTAAATTTCATTTAGCTCTTAGGTCCTTAGGTGAGCCAGTGAGACTTTCTTTTTCCTCTCTGCTTACCTGCTTCCCAGCCTCTAGGCAAAGGGGAAAAGCAGTTTTTGGAAAGAAACATATATGGATGCTTTGTCCAAACAATTGAGAAAGCCTTTCATGGGATACGAAGGTGGGGGGCCTTCCTCTGGGTGACAGATGGTCAAAGCAAGGGTGGGTGGGCTAAATAGAGGAGGGTATGAGTCCCTGGGTAGGGTACTTGCATCTTCATCCCTCCCCTACCCTTGCCCTGCCTGTTGGGAGGTCAGGGCTGCCACAGAGGCAGGGATTAACGTTCCAGGTTCCTCCCCCACCACTCTATTGACTTACCTTGAGGCTAATTTAGGCCTGTGGCCAGTCAGAGGCCTGCCATAGGCCTCCTTAAGAGATGTCAGTGTTTGTGCCTGCCCCCTTCACCTGGCCCCAATTCCTGAAAAGTCTGGAGAGTTCAATTGCCCGCTCCAATGATTTCCAAGTAGCTATTATGTTTCCAACCCCAGGTAATTGGCTTTACCAGTTATTAATGGATTATCCTAAAGAGAAAAATGTGGGGAAGAGAGGGAGGTGAGGGTAACACCTCCTGACTTTGTAGTTCCAATTTTCAATGTCCAGTGGCTGCTCCTCAGGCTGTGTGTCACCTGGGGCATGACAGGAGTGACAGGTTGTGGTACTGCCACTTTATAGTAGAATGGCTGTTTGGTAATCTTGTGGATCATGAAGCTGGAGTAGTGGGGCATGTCCCTCGAGGAATCCCTGTCTGGATGCACGAGAGCCCCAAGGTTTCTCATATAGCCTTGTTATCTGTAAGTGTGGGGGTGCCAGGCAGATATCAGCCCTGCAAGTTTTTAAATATTTTTAATGTAATTTTATTTTTGTATTTGTAAGCAGAGAAAGATAGAAGACAGAAAATGAGTGTGCTAGGGCCTTAGGCTGCTGCAAATGAGCTCCAGGTGCATGTGCCTCTTGGTACATCTGGCTTTACATGGGTACTGGGGAATTGAACCCAGGCCCTTAGGCTTTTCAGGAAAGCACCTTAAATTGCTAAGCCGTATCTCTAGACCCAGCCCTGAAGTTTTCTTTAAAAAACAAAACAAAACAAATACTTGTTTGAGAGAGAGAAAGAGGCAGATAGAGAGAGAGAATGGTCACACCAGGGCCTTCAGCCGCTGCAAATGAACTCCAGACACATGTACCACCTTGTGCATCTGTCTTACATGAGTCCTGGGTCGTGGGAATTAAACCTGGGTCCTTTGGCTTTGCAGGCAAGCGCATTAACCACTAAGCCATCTCTCTGGCCCTTTTTAAGAAAAAATATTTCATTTATTTATTTGAGAGAGAGAAATAGGCAAATAGAGAGAGAATGGGCATGCCAGGGCCTCTAGCCACTGCAAACTCCAGACTTATGTACCACCTTGTGTATCTGGTGTTATATGGATACTGGGGAATTGAACCTGCATCCTTAGGCTTTGCAGGCAAGTGCTTTAACTGCTGAGCCATCTCTCTTCCCCAACTGGTTTCTTCTTCTTCTTTTTAATATTTTACTTAAGCCCTGCAGTTTTTTTAAATTATTTTTTATGTATTTGCAAGGAGAAAGAGAAACTGAAAGATAGAGGATAGGCGCACCAGGGCCTCTCACCATTACAGACAAACTCTCGATGCATACGCCGCTTTGTGTATCTGGCTTGATGTGGGTACTGGGGAATTAAACCCTGGTTGTTAGGTTTTGCAGACAAGCGCCTTAACTGCTGAGCCATCTCTCCAGCCCTGCGGTTTGATGGTAAACCAGCTGCTTGGTCAGTGACTGTCCTGCAACAACTGGCATGCAGCTCCTCTGGGACTTCCCTGTAGTATTGCGTCTCCCACGGACAGGCTGAGAGCAGAGAGCACAGGTTCCGGGCAGGGCAGGCCAATGGGCTGCTGACCACATAACTAACCTGTCATTAGTATGTCCAGTCCCCCTTCCTCCATGCAGGACATGGCCTATCCCTGCCTCAGAGTTCCTGAGCGGCACACTGCTTTTAGTTTGCCATAGGGTTCCTAACGATCTCCCTCCTGTCCTTGTTAATGCTCTAACTGATGAAGACATTCACGTGCTAGTCCTTGTAACTGGCTAGTCTGGCTCATTATGTTGATTTTTCCCAACATTGCTTGTGCCTCCACTTAACATGAAACTGTGAAGATGTTCTATGCTGCATGTTCTAATCTAGAAAAGCAGTCAGCATGCTCCTTTTCGTCTGCCTGTTGGTAATGCTCGGCAGTGCCCTTGGAGCTTCTTCCCCACTCCCATCCTGTTCCCCAGCCAGGGGAACTCGCCTTTCCTATTTGTCCTCTTTCCAGTTTGGTGCATTTATACTTGTCATGTGTTTGTACCACATTGCCAACACCCCCCCCCCCCCGTTCTAAACCCTTTTGGAATGTCCCCAGCTGACCAAGACATCACTTGCCAGCCCAGTGGCATGTAACCAGGAGGCCTTTCCTGGGTTGTGGCACTATGCTGCCAGGGTTCATACAACTGTAGCCTGGCAGGCTCACTTCCTTGGGCTCAGAGCTGCCCATCTAGAGGTCTGTTTTAACAGTGGACAGAGACTACATGACTCAGTCCAAGCAGCAACTCAGCTATGGTTGAACCCCTGGGGCCTCTGGCCAGATAGACCTGGGCAGCCACAACCCTCACTGGATAAGTTTTCCATAGTCAATGTTTCTACCGCTTGATCACTCTCTGGCTGCTGCTTTTTCTGGCTTAACCTCATGATCCCTGGGGCAAGAGCTATACATTTCCAATTGTGTAGCCATTTCCGCTACAAGTTCTAGCAAGTCAGACCTAACTCTGCTTTTTCTTTTGTTTGGCAGCTCTTTTGTGACAGGGACAGCTTGTTGTGGGCACTTCTCACCCCTGAGGATCTGGGACCTCAACAGGTAAGAGAGTCCTAAGCCCACTACAGCATTCAGTGGGGGTGGCACTAGGGCAGCCTGTGAGGCAAAGTAAGTACTAGCTTAGCCATCTATACCTCAGTTGGGCCAGTGGTGGAGGAAGAGGCTGGAGAGGACCCTGCTCTAGAACCCACTGACAACTGTGGTGCCTTTCATGGGGAGCCATTTGAGGTTAACTTGAGGAAACTATTGAAATAATTTACAACAAGTAAATTTCAAGAAGAGTTTATTATCATAAACTATTTGGATTTATGATATCTTTTTTCAAAGAATGCTTGGCTATGCTGTTTATCCTCAGAGGTGATTTTGTAAATTAATTTCAAAGGTGGCCTCCAGAACCTATAAAATAATTATAATTATATAGAACCATTAAAATAAAACCAAGTTTTCTTCAGTTTGCATTAGCAAGCTTAATACATTCCCATCTGATTACCTACCATTGGTGGTGGAATAATATAGTATGTCACATTTTTTTTTCGAGGTGGGGTCTCACTCTAGCCCAGGCTGACCTGGAATTCACTACGTAGTCTCAGGGTGGCCTCAAACTCACAACGATCCTCCTACCACTGCCTCCCGGGTGCTGGGATTAAAGGCGCCACCACGCCTGGCTAGTATGTCACTTTTTAAGATTGGCTTTAAAAAAAAGACTCAGCATATTGCTTTGAGACCCATAGATGTACTGTATGTGTCAGTAGCTCATACCTTTAAAAAAATTTTTACTTTTATTTTTATGTATTAGGGAGAGGGAGAGAGAGAATAGGTGGCCAGAGCCTCCAGTCATTATAAATGAAATCTAGATGCCTGAGTCACCTTGTGCATCTGGCTTATGTGGGCCTTGGAGGATTGAACTGAGGTCCTTTGGCTTTTCAGGCAAGCACCTTAACTGCTAAGCCATCTATCTCTCCAGTCCTCATTCTTTTTTTTTTTGTAATTTTTTTTCTTGAGAGAGAGAGAATTGGTGTGCCAGGTCCTCTAGCCACTACAGTCGAACTCCGAACACATGTGCCATCTTGTGCACCTGGCATACACGGGACCTGGAGAGTCGAACATGGACCCTTAGGCTCCACAGGCAAGCGCCTTAATTGCTAAGCCATCTCTCCAGCCCTCATTTTGTTTGTTGAGATATGGACTTGCTCTAGGCCAGGCTGAAATTGAGTATGTAGTCTTAGGGTAGCTTTGAACTCAGTGATCTTCCTACCTTTTGCCTCCTGAGTGCTGGGATTAGAGGTGTGCACCACCACAGCTCATTTCATTTTAAGAAAATATTTGAGAGAGAGCAACTTTGTGTATTTGACTTTACATGGGTCCTGGGAAACTGAACCCTAGCCAAGAAGCTTTGCAAGCAAGCACCTGTAACCACTGAGCCATTTCCCCACACCCTCATTCCTTTTTATTGCTTAGTAATGTTCCATGGTAGTTTCTTTCCCTATCAGAGAACATTCACCCACTAAAAGACATGCAGGTTGTCAGTTTTTTAACTACTGCATATAAAAGCTGCTAGAAACATTTGTCCATAGGTTTTTGTGTTTTCATTTTTATTTTATTTATTTGAGAGAGAGAGAGAGAGAGAGAGGATGGATATGCCAGGGCCTTCAGCCACTGAAAACAAACACCAGACGTGCGCTTCACCTTGTGCATCTGGCTTATGTGGGTCCTAGGGAATCTGACCTGGGTCCTTTGGCTTTGCAGGCAAGCACCTTCACTGATAAGCCATCTCTCCAACCTCATCCATAGGTTTTTTTTTTGGGGGGGAGGGGTTCAAGGTAGGGTCTCACTGTAGCCCAGGCTGACCTGGAATTCACTATGTAGTCTCAGGGTATCCTTGAACTCACAGTGATCCTCTTACCTCTGCCTCCTGAGTGCTGGGAATTAAAGGGATGCGCCACCATACCAGGCTCTTAGGTTTTTTAATATTTATGTTTTTGGTTTTTTGAGGTAGGGTCTTGTTCTCTAGCCTAGGCTAACTTGGAATTTGCTATGTAGTCTCAGAGTGGCCTCAGACTCACAGCAATCCACTTACCTCTGCCTCCCAAGTGCTGGGATTAGAGGTGTGTGCCACCACACTCGGCTTAACATAAAACATAGGTTGTTATGTGGGTTTATAGTTTCATTTCTGTTGGATAAATGCCAAGGAGGATGCTTATAAGGTTGACAAATGTTGTAGTTTCTTTTACCTGCCAAACTAATTGCCACTTTACACGTCTACCAGCAAAGTCCGTAACAGGTAGTTTCTTTACCCCTGACCAGCCTTTTGGTAGTCACTGCTTTTTATTTAGCTGTTCTAAGAGAGATGATATCTCACCATGGTTTTAACCTGAATCGCCCTAGTAAAGTGATTTTGGACATATCTTCATGTGCATATTTGCCATCTGTATATCCTGTTTAGCAAAACATTTCTTCATGTCTGTAGTCTATAGGATTACTTGCTTTTTTTTTCTACTATTGAGTTCTAAGCTTTCTTTTTTTAATTTTTTATTTTTATTTATTTGAGAGCAACAGACAGACAGACAGAGAAAGAGGCAGAGAGAGAGAGTGAGAGGGAGAGAGAATGGGTGTGCCAGGGCCTCCAGCCACTACAAATGAACTCCAGATGCATGCGCCACCTTGTACATCTGGCTTACATGGGTCCTGGGGAATTGAGCCTCAAACTGGGGTCCTTAGGCTTCACAGGCAAGTGCTTAACTACTAAGCCATCTCTCCAGCCCCTGTAAGCTTTCTTTATATATTTTAAATGCCTTTAAATTAAAAAAAAATTATTCCAAGCCGGTTGTGGTGATTGCATGCCTTTAATCCCAGCACTCAGGAGGCAGAGGTAGGAGGATCACCATGAATTTGAGGCCACCCTGAGACTGCAAAGTTAATTCCAGGTCAGCCTGGGCCAGAGTGAGACCCTACCTTAAAAAAAAAAAATTATTCCTTGTGTTTGTGTGTTCATGTGTGTGAATGTGGGGCCACATGTATGTACTATTGTGCCCATATAAAGGTCAGCTTGCACTTTCCACCTCATTTAAGGCAGGGTTTCTCTCATTGTTGTTCATTGCTCCATTCATGAGCTCCTTGGAAATTTTCCTGTCTCTGCCTCCTTTAGGCACACTGGTATTATAGAAGCCCACCAGAGCTTCCCGCTTTTAGGTGGGTCTGGGGATCTGAATTCAGGGACTCAAGAGTTGTGTGATAAGCACTTTATGTACTGAACCATCTCCCCAGCCCCTGGTATTTTGTCAAATATGTGATTTGCAAATATCTGCTCCCAATTTGGAGATTTTGTTTTTGTACTTTTCACTTAACAGAGTCTTCTGCAGAACAAGTTTAAATTTTTTGTTATTTTTTTTTTCCAAGATAAGGTCTCACCCTAGCTCAGTCTGACCAGGAACTCACTTTGTAGTTCCAGGCTACCCTCAAACTTAGTGAGCCTCTTATCTCTGCCTTTTAAGTGCTGGGATTAAAGGTGTGTGCCACCATGCACAGCCAGTGTAAATTTTTTTTTTTTTAATATTTATTTATCTGATGCGGGGGCGGGGGGCGGGGAGGCAGATAGAAAAATGAAGAATGGGTGTGCCAGAGCCTCCAGCTACTGCAAACAAATTCCAGATGCATGTGCCGCCTCATACATCTGGCTTATGTGGGTACTGAGGAATTGACCCTGGGTCCTTAGGCTTCAGGCAAAGTGCCTTAACTGCTAAGTCATCTCTCTAGTCATTTTAAAATTTTGATCCAGTGTAAATTCTTCCTATAGATCTTGGTTTTTCTGTTTTTTGTTTGTTTGTTTGTTTTTTTTTTTCCTCTCCTTTGTTTTTCAAGGTAGGCTCTTACTCTAGCCCAGGCTGACATGGAATTCATTGTCATTTTGGTGTAGCCTTGAACTCTCAGTGATCCTCCTACCTGTGCCTCCCAAGGCAGTGCGCTACCACACCAAGATTAAATATTTTTAAATTTATTTTTGTATTTGAGCGGGGGGAGGCCAGGGGGAGGAAGAGGCAGATAGAAGGAAACAGAATGGGCATTCCAGGGCATCCAGCCACTGCAAACAAATTCCACATGCATGCGCCACCTTGCACATCTGGCTTTTGTGGGTCCTGGGGAGTCAAACCTGGGTCCTTAGGCTTTGTAGGCAAGCACCTTAACCACTAAGCCATCTCTCCAGCCCTAGCCATGAATCTTTAAATGCCATAATTTACAGATGCAGGAAAGCATATTTCTTGCTGCCTCCTCCCTCAGTTCATCTAGCTGTGCTCTCTTTTTTAAAAGGATTTCTTTGTAACACTAGATGCTTTAACTGAGCATATTTTTTCTACAGCATTTAAAAGCATGCCCAGGAGATTCACTACCTCCCCACACACATCTGGATAGGTCTGAAGGTTGGAATGCCTCCCTTTACAAAGGTAGATTTGCTTTTTGGAGCTGTGGGTCTAGGCAAGAAGGCAAGTGGAGCCTTTCTCCTGTGGGACAAACCTCTAGATGTCTGAAACTATAGGTCATCTTTCATCTAGGTACAAAGCTCTGGGTTCTTCAGTTGTTCCTTATACAGAGCAGCCATAGCCTTTGGCTATAAGTAGTGAAGACCTAATTCATGATGGCTCAAAGAAAAATGGGATTATGATGATCTTAGACAGCAAGGAGCCTGGAAGTTTGGTGGCTGGGTGATTCCATGATTGATGGGTTTAGTGGCTCCAGATCATGAGTGCCTATATTCACTCAAGTTGATTATCATGGGTTTTGTCCCTGCATTCAAACTTACTTAGGGCAGTGCCACCAACTCCTAAGGCTCCCCCTCAGAGGGAAGAAGGAAGGAAGAGAACCTTTCTCTGCCCGGGACCCCATTTTAAGATGAAGAATCCTTTCCCAGGTACCTGAGTGGGCTTAATAGCCAAAATTATGTTGAAGGCTACCCTAAACCAAACCCAAGCAAGAAGCAAGGGAGGACCCATTTATTCATCCCTGGCCGGGGGGGGGGGGGTGAGAGCTGGTTTCCCACAGACACTGCTGGTAGTAGAGGAGGGCCGCTGCTACAACAGAACGAGGAAGGGTCTCGTCAAGAAGAAACAACGGAGGCAGTGGCTGGATGGGTACCAGACAGTGTTGTCTCGCACTAGCTTCAGGACCATTTTCACCTGAAAGCTGCCCTATTCATCTGGTTTTATTCCCTTGAGTATAGAATAGTGCAAGTGTGGTGTGCTATGAGTGTGCCCTGTCATCCCCTTCATTTTAGATCAACTATTGTTAATGTAGTCAGCAGTCTCATCATACCACTGCCTGCTTGGCTGGAACTTCCAGCGCTCCCCAGCATGTTGGCATCCTCCAGGCTATGAAATTTATTCTCATTAACTCCTGCCACTGGCCCTTCTCCCATGTGAATGAGGCTGAGACAGGAGGAGCCCTCCCTGGTGAGAAAGAAACAGGGTCATGTGCAGAAGCTGTGAGGCTGTGTGGTCCAACAAGCTGGCTCCCAGAACTACTCTGCTGCTTATTAGCCCTGTGATCAGTGGCCTTTCTAGGATTTAGTTTCCAGGAGTAATTGAAAAATGGGAGTTCATTAGCCCTACTTACCAGAGTAGTATGACTAAATTACTGTGAAAAATGCTCTATACATTGCCTAGCCTCTTGTGAGCCTTCAGCCAATGAAGGCTGCATCCTCTTGCCCTTTGCCCATCACAAGTATTTTCACACTAGGACCAAAAAGCTGTGGAGGCCTAGCCTCTAAGTCCCCAGATTATCTGTAGCCTCTGGCCAGTGCTGGGGAAAGGAAACTGCTGACCTCTGTACCAGTGAAGTTGAGAGCTCCAGGTGGGCTTCTTTTGACAGTTTCTGTTGGGTCTCATGCTTAGCACCATCTCCTGCCAGGGCTTAGGGGAGATGGTGTTCTGGGTTCATTGCCAGAGTCCAGCATGTTTTCAAAGATAGGAGGATCTCTGAGCTGCCTGTGGTTGCCCTGAACTTACTGTCAGGATGGAGTCCTAAGACAACAGTTCTTAGAATGTCATTCTCTCATGAAATCCCTAGATATAACCCTTACCAGCCCCAAACACTGGACTTCACTGAAGAATGGGCCCAGTTCAACTGTGGCCTTGATTTTTTTTTTTTGCTGCCACATGAGATACAGTCACTGTATCTTCTGGCTAGCCCTCGGGCTCTGCATGTGGCAGGGCCACCCTGGGCATCATCTTAGACTCCTTGGTTCCAGGCCTGTAGACTGAGAAGAGACAGGGAGTAAGGACTGCCTTGGTGGGAGGAAATGGTCAGGACCACTTGGAGCTATCTTTCCCAGAGAAGCCCAAGCAGATAATAAAGCCATGTAGAAAACAGGATTAAGGTAATGAACAGGCAGGACAAAGTTTGATCTTTCAATAACACCAAAGCCTGACTGACAGGCAATCTACAAGGTGGAGTAGCATCTCAGGCAGGATTCAGGCTCGGCGGTGTGCAGTGCTGGCTGGATTCTTTGCTTTTAACCTGTCACCACTGAAACCTGAGCAGTGTCTGAATTTTCTTTTATGTGTGCTGTGACTGGGGGGGGGGGGACTGCAGGGGGGGTTGTGTATCCGGGCTGCCTTCGGGTGATGGTGGGGGCTGGGGTGCCTTGGAGGTTCAGGCATTCCACTGGGCACCAGCTCTGTCCTCTCTGGAAACATCACATCTGTCTCTCAGTTACCCATCTCAGGCAATCTCTGCTTCTTTCAAAACATCTAGAGACCCCTTTCAGGGAACACTTGGGCCCCTCATTTCATCAAATTCTCTAGGGACTACTCTCCCCAGGGCCTAAGCACCAGGAGAAAAGGTGGTGTTGGTTGCTCCCCCTCCCTTACTGCCTCTTTCTGTACTGGAACTGGGCACTGTGGGCTGGCCCCAAGGATAGAGGTTTTCCAATGGGGAAGATGGAGTCCTTCACCTTGAGGTGCCACCGGATCCTGCTTCTGACAGATGATGATCTTTGGGCCTAGTTTTCAACTCTCAAGTGCCGAGTTCTCCTGCACTTAAAAAAAGCTTTTTATTAACTTCCATAAATATAGACAATATATCATGATCATAATCCTTTCCTACCACTCTCCCTTTCTCTTTCCCAAATCTCCTCTTGACTGAATCCCTTTTTCTTTCCAACCAGCCTATTTTGATGTCATTTTTTTAAAAGGATATTTATTTGGGAGAGAGACAGACTATAGGCACACTAGAGCCTTTTGCCACTGCAAATGAATTCCACATGCATATGCCACTTTGTGCATCTGATTTTTTCCTAGATACTGGGAAACTGATCTTGGGTCAAGAAGCATTGCAAGCAAGTGCCTTTAAGTGCTGAGCCACCTCCCCAGCCCTGCACTTCTATCTTAATAGACCCTGGTGGAAGCTGACCACTGAAATGATCCTTCTAGGTCCCAAGGAACTATGCCAAAGCCATCCTATTCCTGAATTCGGTAGCCTGGCGGAATTAAGGCCCACTTTGTGTCCTCTGTTTTATCAGGACTCTTCGCTAGTCCACAGGGGAGGTGCCATGTTTTGTGTGGCACACTCCTCCCAGCGGGACAGTTCAGTAGGTCCAAGCAGTCTCCTATCATGTACACCCCTCCCACATATCCCATGTGTCTACTCTTGTCTAGCGTTTGCAATGTTCTGTTAAGGGGCATTTGAGCTGGGTCCAGTGTTAGTGCTTCAAGAGCAAGGAGCTACTGCTGTAGCTGTGAGCAGGTGAGCTTCAGCATAGAGAAGCCTGTGATCCCAGACCTGAAGGCGTCCCAGTGAATCCAGCCACTAGCCCTAAACCATCCTGAGAACTGTCAGGCAGGGGGCCTTTCGAGACCTGGCTGCTCCTATGATAGAGTTCTTGGCTGGTCACTGCCACCCTGCAGTTGTGTGAGTATATGCATGGCTTTGCACACATCCCCTTCCTGCCTCCTAAGGAGGCCAGGATCATCCCAGCTTCCTCTTATGCCTTCCTTCCCATCTCAAAGCTACTAATTCTTCATCAACAAAGGCAGAGATAGAATGGGCTTCCCACCCATTCTGACAGGAGCTGAGTGAGGCCTTTCTCAGGACAACCCCATGCCTGGAACTGATCTCTGCATAAAGAAACTCATGAATCACGAAGCCCTGATCTGACCCTGTGGCTGGAGTTGGTGGCCTTTTCCATTAAGAAGTGTAAGGGCCACCTGGTCAGCCCCAGCTCCCCCCCGTGTGTTGGGAATGCAGCTTCATCTCCCTGCCCTAGAGGTGGACATGGCCTGAGCATATAGGCTAGTTCTCTGAGGGCACCATGCCTCACCCATCCCACCCAGGTGTGGCTGTCTCCCCCCGTACAGGGGCCTGGCCTTCAGTCAAGGTGATTATAAGAACTGCTCCTCTTTAAAGTACCTGTATTACTGGCAGCTTTTTCATTCGTTTTTCTTCTTTGCCTCCTCAAGGACAACCCTGTAATTTCTTTTTCGCTCTCCCCCTTCCCTTTTGCTTTCTTGTCCCCTCTGTCCCCCTGAACCCTTTGAAATTGGCTCTCTGCCCACTGACACCAAACTGATACTTTGCGTTTGGCTTCTCCTTATCCCTTTATGGCAACAGATGTTGAAATTTTGTATCCTTTTATCTGCCTGCTGCCCCTTCCTGTAATTACAGTCCCCTTGTTAGGAGTACAAAGTGGGCTGCCCAGCCTTTGAGCCATTGTGTCTGGACACGTGTGTGCTAGTGCATGCACGGTGGGGGATGAGAGCTTGTTCGCGCACGCGCGCGCGCATACACACACACACACACACACACACACACACACACACACACACGTGAAGTTATGTGCCTTCCTCTCACCTGATGGAGTGGGAGGCTGGAATGAAGTTTCCAGGGT
Source organism: Jaculus jaculus (assembly GCF_020740685.1). Classification (NCBI taxonomy): domain Eukaryota; kingdom Metazoa; phylum Chordata; class Mammalia; order Rodentia; family Dipodidae; genus Jaculus; species Jaculus jaculus. The sequence goes on from NC_059102.1 coordinate 33,500,500, forward strand.
CTTCTCATCAACATTCTTAGATTTGGGATCTGTTCTTTTGATTCTCTCACCTCTAGGTGGGCTACCTCTGGACACCTGGCAGGTGCTGAGGCCTGGAAAGCATAGCCAAGGGCTTGAAGGGTAGTCTTGGTGACAAAGGCAAGACTGACTATGCAACTGGACAGATCAAGGGGACTGTAACTGGGTGACTGTGGTTTCTGTGAAGATGGGGGCATGTTCTCTAGAGCATATGAACCTGACTGTGGGCCAGACTACTGCTTACCACCAGATACAATTTTCAGGCCTTGGCTTACACTTCTGAACAGTGGGGTTAAGATACCTCAGGTGCCCACTGTAAGGATCACTTGAGCCAGTACAAGAGGCACTTAGCGCAGTGCCTGCCACACACATGGACACAGTCATCAGCTGCTGCAGTGGTGGCTACTCTGCTACCAGGTGACTGTACAATTGTCCAACCTAGCCCCACCATACACATAAGGGAACGGTTCCTCTGGACTTCCCCCATTCCTGTCAGGCCAGTACCAGGATGTTTCTGAGCTCAGCTCAGCTCAGCTCATGGATCCAGGCTCTGCCCTCTCTTGGTGTGTGACTTTAAGATACTTCCTCCCTAGTCCTTGGTTCTCTAATATGCAATCAGGAGGCTGAACTGGGACAACTACTCTTCCCAAAAGCTTCCTGGCATTCTATGACAGGTGAAGATGTGCTCCCAAAGGCCCTGTGGTCTGGAAGTCAGACCCTATTTCATGCTACCGAGCCTCTAGCCAAACCAGACTATCAGCTTCTTTCCAAACAGCCTGATTGCCCAGCCCTGCACTTTTGCCACTGCTACTCCTTCTGCCCTGGGAAATCCCCCAGACAATGCCTGTCAGTCAGTCAACAAAGACTGTTTTTCTCCTCGGCTAAAAATGTTATCGGTTCCCTGATAGAATTTTCTTCTCTCTCTCTCTGTGGTACCTACCAAGTCATACTTTGTTAGTTGCATGCACCATTCAGACTTATCTCCCTCACAGAACTGAGAACTCCTTGAAGGGACAGTGTCTCCTTTATAGGCACAGCTAACTTCTCCCTGTAGTTTCTGATTAGCTCAATGCTTTGTATACAGAAAACGCTCAATTAATGGCTAAGGAAGGCAGGGAAGGGGGTAGAAGGAAAGCCTTCTCATTCTTTAGTGATCATGATGCCTGGGTTACAGTTTCAAGCCATTTGCCCTTTGGGGAACAGAAGTGGTAGATAATAAAACTGCCTGCCACCCTTCTATCCTCTGTTCCTAAAAGCCACTATTATATTTCAGAGTAGTACATGCCAGAGGAAGTGCCCTGGCACCCAAAAGAATGAGCACAACAGGGACTCCAGGAAGCATCAGGCACCTGGAATGTTGAAAATGGTATGAGTGTTACTAGCATCCTTAGCTGTGGGGCTGGGAGATGGGAGCCAGCAGTGCCTCAGGAACACAGCAGTCCTTCAGGCCTGTGGCAGCCCTGGGTCCAGGGAAGGGGTGTAGGCTAGAATAAGAGTGCAGCAGAGCACAAGTGTCCTGACTTTGCAGGGCTAGTGCCCATCTACAGGTACTGTCCCCACAGTGGTGGTGGTGGTGGGGGTCATTGCTTTTTTCAGTTTCCTTCTTCCTGGGCAGCAGGGCGAATTGGGCCAGGGACATGGCTAGAGACTCCTTAACGTGACCTCACCGTGCTTGCTTCTTCTTGCCCAAGTAGTCAGGCTTCCAGAGGAAGCTGCACATGCCTAAGTCAAGGGAACATGTCTCTTTCAGCTCCCCTCACCCCCACAAGCCTGTCTCATTCATCAGGTTCGCAGTAGTAGGCAGCCACATCTGTCTTTATCTTTTCCTGGGTCGGGAGAGAATTGCTAGAGGCTCAGGAGGCTGGGGTGTGGAGGACCCCAGCACTGAGCAGCTCCTCGAGGTCCGGGCTTTGTCTGCAGTAGTTGGAAGGGACTTTTTGTCTGGCCCTTTATAGTGACAGGCCCCCGTCCTTGCTCCTGTCTTGGCTCTGAGCTCCTAGCTGCAGCCCTTTTCCCACACAAGTTGTGGGACAGCCAAGGTTCTGCACACTCCCCTTCACCCCCCCGCCACAGTGAGAGGCCGAGAAGCATTCTTAACATTCCTTCCAGAGAAAAGGGGTGAAATGTCTGAATTTGGGGGTCACCACGTTATACAAATTGCAATCTAATCGTTTTTACAAGAACACACTTGCAGTGAGAAAAACAGCACAGGAGGAGGGGATGAGGAGACAGACAGCTTGTTTTGTCCTCCTTCCCCCAAAGTTGGAAGTTTTTGTCGGACTAGTCCTCCCTCTACCAGAGCAGTGGAGCTCGTTTTCTAGTTCAATTGGACCTGGGGTGGGGGCTGAGCAGGACCCACGATGCCATTTCTGTTTGTTTTCCCAAATCAAAGCCCCAGCAGGGTTCCTGTGGCACTGCTGGGCCACTATTAGAAGAGACAGGCCATTTCCCAGAGCCTGGTGTGTCAGTTTATACTCTGAACTTAACCTTGCAGTGCTGTACAAGAGAGCCTGGAGGGTCTTGGGCCCAAAGGCAAAAGAAATTGTATCTTAAACCCTGTTTGGAGTGTATATGGCCAGTTGGGACCCAGAGAAACTTCTCAGCCCTGGTTGGGCTAGCTCCAAGGACTTGTCCTGGCCCCAAAGGGCTGGTCCTCACTGAGTCCTTCTTTGGGTCTCCCCCATAGGACTTGGGCTGTTCTGTATTTTAGACACTGTGAAGGACCCAGATTGGGGGTTCAGTCTGAGTGTTCCCCTTTGCACTGCTGACTCTACCAGTCCTGCAGGTGCCCAGCTGTCCTTCCCAGAATCCCAAGACAGAATGGGCAGGTGAGGCCACGTTGGGCTCCACTCCCACCAGCCTTTCATCTTCCATTTCAAACAAACATGAAATTACTTCTATAGATTAAAGGGGAAAACTCCTCAATCATTCCTTACAGTCTCACTAATGGAGTGGGCAGGGGCTCCAAATCAGGAAGGAGAATTGTGTATATCAGCCCCCACCTGGTGTGTCTACAAGTACACAAATGTGCATGTACCTGTGAGATGGAGAGGAACACCCCCATGTGTGACTGTCATGAATTCATGAATTTCATGAAGGTAGAACTTTTCTGGGAGCAATGTTAGTGGCCTGTATGAGTCCCTAACAGACAAGCTAGACCAGCACTGGGCCACTGAGGTGCTAACTTGAGGCCTAACTGTAGTACACAGAAGTGCTCCTTAGAGGCCCAGGACTCACAGGCAAAGGCCAAGTGGGCAGAAGGGACTCAGCTGTCTCCTCCAATGCCTTTAGAAAAGATGGTGGCTTCTTTGGGGAGAAGGAGGTTAAGGGTCTGAGTAAGGGAGAAAGCCTGGAGCTAAAGTTTGCTTTCTGACATTTGCTTTGGCAGTCAGTGCAGTTTGCCCCCAGCCCTTTGCTGAACATGTTTTGGGCCAAAGCTGGGCTCCTGGGGCTATGAGGTCCTCTCTGCCCCACATACAAGTCTCTTACCTGAGTATCCTGTGAAGTGTCCAAGGCCTTGTTTCTCCTGTCACACCACTAGGGAGGGGGTGAAGAATACTGAGACACTGGGTCCAGAAGGTGCCTCTTCTCACTCATTCTCCCGTCATTCTGCAGAAGCTCAATCCACCCACCCATCCCCTGGCCGCAGGGATTAGCGGGTGCACTTGATGTTGAGGGGCAGTTGCTAGGGCAAGGAGGCCCCCCTACATGGTTGCTAGGAGTTTGGCATGGGGTGAGGGGTCTACCCACTGCCGCGGTCACGGAGGGAATTACACAGTCACAAAGAAATTGTTCTTCTCGGTAATCTGTTCTCGGCCACCGGGTGGGGTGCGGGTGGGGGAGCAGGCTGCAGCCCAGCAGGCTGGGGGCTGTGATCACAGAGGCGTGCTAGCCCTGGGCTGGGGGCCAGAGGCCGAGAACACCAGGGACCAATGCGCTAAGCTGCTTTCTCAGCGATTTCTCTCCCTAGACACAAAGGTGTTTACTTGTTTTAACATCTCTTGGGACTCCCATTCTCCCTTTGTGTGGTCTTTATCCCCAATGAGGTTTGAGCCCCAGATTACAGGCAGGAATTAAGGCACTGGACTCGGGCAGCTCAGAACTGCATGACCTGCAGGATCAAGGAGTATAAAGTAACAAATGTGTGCATGTGAGGGGCCCACCCCTTCAGCAAGGCTCATTCATTGCCCCTAGAAGGAACAGGCAGCCAGCATGCAGGTGTGGAGGGGCTATGGTGTTCCTCCCATTGAAGCTTCAGCTGGGGGCTAAGATCCTATGGGGAGGGGTGGTTGCTATTGCTGGTTAGGCTTTGTGGCTGGAGAGGGAATTGGGGTTTCTCCTTCAGTACCCTTCCTCAGGGAGTCTCCCAGCTAAGGAGAGCAAGCTGCACATCCCTAAGGCCTGACGTCATCTACAGAGTGAAAGAATGTGCATGGCCAAAGGGGACAGCCTTTCACCAAATGCCCTCTCCCCAGTGGACAGCTGATGACACATTTGGGAAGTGACTTTCCCCCAGGGGCTGGGGTGCTGGATGTCATGTATGAGTCCCCCTCCACACTGCTGTCCTGTGGCTATGACACCTACGTTCGCTACTGGGACCTCCGCACTAGTGTTCGGTGAGTGAGTATATGGGGTGGGGAGGACCTATGGAAACCCCGTGCCAGTCTGGGTCCTTCTTCCAGTTTTGGGTCAGCCTAAGGCCCAGAAACTTCATGTCAACAAGGTCATGTCAAGCTCAGACTCCTTACCCTTGGGTAGCCCTGGTCCCTGTGGTCTAGACTGATAAAGGTGGGCATTTCTCAGAGCCTCTGCAGCCAGCAGGGAACTGTCCCTTAGGACTTTATTATCATCCCATGGGTCCTATGACAAATTAGCCTACCAGATGAAAACACAAATGTAGGCATACATACCAGCTCCATGGTTCAGGGCTTGGAAGATATCTTTAAAGAATGTCTTCTCCTGTTAGGTTTGGCTGGTAAAGAATCTGGTGGTTCAGGCTTCTCCCTCCCAGCCCAGTATACTTCTCTAACCTTGTCTCCCTCTTCCAGGCTCCTGGGGAAGTTTGGGCACCCTGGAAGAGGGCACCAAACCTCCATTTGTATCTTCCTGGGCAGGAAATGTGTAATGGAGTGGGAGGAGCCCCATGACAGTACCCTCTACTGTCTGCAGACAGACGGCAACCACCTGCTGGCCACAGGTTCTTCCTACTATGGTGTTGTGCGGCTGTGGGACCGGCGCCAGAGGGCTTGCTTGCATGTAAGTGTCTTGCCTACTCATGCCTCTGGGATGTAAGGAGTCATTATGGGCTTCATCTGAGACTGAGCATTATATTCAAGGAAAGAGTGCTCATGCCCCTATTTCACTGGGCCTAGGGATCCTGCATCAGAGCACCCCAATTCCCATTTGGAAAACTCATCACCCCTGTGTTCTTCTTTCTAGGCCTTCCCACTGACATCAACCCCGCTCAGCAGTCCTGTGTACTGCCTGCGCTTCACCACCAAGCATCTCTATGCCGCGCTGTCTTACAACCTCCACGTCCTGGACTTTCAAAACCCTTGACGGGTCCCCAGTGCCTGTGCCTGTGGAGAAGCCAGCTACTCAGGGAACTCTCTTGCCTGGCAGGTGCACTGACACCCCCTCCCCCGTGCTCCTAGACCTGTGGCAGCAGTGCTCAAGCACCTGAAGCACCAGCACCTCAGAACTGGGGCTCACCAGAGAAGTGGGTCCTCCCAGGACCTGTGGTCTTGAGAATGTGTTGCTGAACCCAGGTGTGCACCCTTTTGGGCCAAAATAAGGGCCTGGCCTACAAAGGCCAGTCCCTCTTCCCTGCCTTCGGGGTGAAGTGCTCCCAGCTGGAAAGAGATGAGACTGCTGGCACCAGCCACCTCCTCAATCAGAACACACTTCTTACAAGCCTCTTGAGTTTAGGGGTTCATTTCTGGGGCACTAGCCTAGGTTTGCTTTGAAACAAAGAAAGGAAAAAGGGAACCTAACAGTTTTGAGTTCTGAGCTAGTCTGGGCAAATTTTAAAGAGAGATTCTGATGTAACTCAGACTAGCTGTGGAGACATGTTACTATTTTCAATTTTGTAAAAATAAAGTTTGATTCTTTGCCGGTCTGGTTCTTCACTGGTAGACTATTCTAGGAGGCCCCAGAAGACAAAACATCCGATGTGAACTCAGGAATGTAAACTCAGGTAAAAGGACAAGGACATGCTGGGTCCCACAGTGCAAAGGCTTCTTTTTTTTAGAAAGTACCCCCACTGACCATTCACCCCTTGAGGTGTATGCACACAGGACTGTGAAAGGGCTCCAGGCTATTTAGGTGCTAAGCTGGTATTACTTGTGGTGACTCGATACCCCACCATGCAATACCCTTAGAATACTCTTAACACTTATTCTGCCTCTTAACCCACAATGTCTTAAACAGTCTGTGCTGTTTCCAGAATTGCTGCATTTTTAGCTTTCTCTTCGCCTACACCTACCTGAGAGATATTTTCTTGAACCACTTCTAGCTGGCCCAGGGGCCTTTTAGCCCAGACTTCCAGCTCATTGGAGGAGGTGTCTTGCCCTGCTTCTACCTCCTTCTCCTATTAGCCAGAAGACTTCGTGGAAGGTCCCCAGGACAGAGGAGAGGCTATCATAGCAGCACCCTCCCAAGGGAGGCCAGTGGAGCTCAGGGAGAAACAGCTAACTGGGGTAGATAAAAGGGCAATCCATCTGCAAGCAGCTCTGATGAGTTTACTCAGGAAAGAAGACAACAGGCGGGCTAGCACTGCCCCAAGGCCGGTGTGGACTCTGTAACTCTCAGAAGGGCACAGGAAGCACCGTCCCAGAAAGTCCCAAGCCTGGAAGTCTCACAGCATTCTCTGCACCAGAGGTACAAGGCTTGGGGCCAGCTACTGGGTCTTACAGTCCCCATCAGCGCCATGGGCCATCTTTACCTTCTTTAGCTCCTTTTGTAGCTCTGACTCAGCCACCATGACCTCCTTTGGTTTCTTATACTGTGAAGGGAACCAGGAAGAAAACAAGTCACTATGTCTTCTCCTCACATACTCACAATTAGTCTCCTTCTGATCCCCCTTGTATATGAGAATAAGGAGATATGCAGAGTTGAAAGAGTCGCTCAGATCATGTGGTGGCGGAGGAGCAGACCCTGGACCACAACCCAAATCCTACGTTTTTCATCACTTTCCCATCATACTCTGCCCTCTTCCAGCTGTAAGCAGCATATGTGGTTCTCTTTTAGCCCTTTCCCAGCTCTTCTTAGATGAATGCAAGATGCCTGTTCTGCAACAAGCATACCAAGGGCAGGGGAAGAGGAATTTCTTTCTGATACCCATGGCCAAAAATCTGGGCAAATCTTACAGAGATTATCAGGGTGCAGTTGGCATGAGCAAAGCTCAGTGCAGAATCATCCAGAGGTAGCTGGTATCTGTCGAGGTCAGGAATGGAGAACTTCTTGTAGTACCTGTGGGGACACCAAGAGGCCATTAGGGAACCAGCAAGGTGAATCCAACAGTTGGGCATCAGGCCCTTTGCAACCAACTTTCTACACAGATCTCTTCCACACAGCCGAAGACAAAGAGAAAACCATCTTTATGGTTCGTGATTAAAAGGATGGCAGCCTTATGGCCAGGCCAACAGGGGAGCAGAGCTAATCATAAGCTAATCAAGGATCAGAGTGATTTCTGCAAGGCTGAGACTCTCAATGACAGGTAGAAGCCTCTTGTAATACACAAAGCACTCAAGCACCTGGGGCCTTCTTTACACCCCAAGCCTCATGGGAACCCCATGTCTTCACTAGGAACAATAAGGATATCTAGGGCTATCCCCAAGTTGGGGCCCCATAGTTGCCACTTATGTGAGACTTCTCTGAAAGCTTCACCACTTTTCCTATTTTGGGTGTCTTTGGAAGCCCATTAGCCTGACTACTTATAAGCCAGAGAGAAAAGCATACCCATGGGGAGCTATCAGTCTTGGAGGACAAACCATATGACTAATCATGGAAAGTGGATCTTGAGTTCTGGACCCCTTCCCTGGCCTGAGGACCGCACCCCTCCATTTTCACATAGCACACATGGTCCCTATTATGTGCAGGTGCCAAGGTGGATCAATGATTCCTTTTAGTCAAAACAAAATCAACCAGATAGCACCACCATGTGTAATTGGTCTTTGCATGGAGTCTGTCCCTTTGCCAAGACAGATCAGTGCTCAGAGGGATGAAATACACTGTTGGCTTTCTGGGCAGTTGTCAGTAGAGCGGGATTCAGGGTCAGAGGAGAGGAGAGGACAGCTCTTGGCTCTTGGTCCCTGTCAGATGCTTAGTACACCAGGGCCCAAAGAAAGGCCCTCTCATCCCTAACACATGCCCATGTAGCAATTTTCTTGGTGGAAGTGTGGCCAGGGCTGCCGGAGCCATTCCCTGGGCAAGGCATCACCCTCTGCTGCGAGGCTGTGTGGGCTGCAAAGGGAAATGCCTCAGGCAGGTACAAACAACTCAAGTGAGGGCTGGAGAGGATGGGCTTTTACTACTTCACAGGGCCTGGTCCTTGTGGTGACAGCTACTCCGAGTCCACTTCAAAAGCCCCAATGCCCTGGGGACTCAGCAAGTTGACATCAATGCAGTGCTTCTGCCCCCATCTTCCCTGCCCAAATCCCTCGGTTCAGCAGAGGCTCTGGGGCCCCTCTCTTCCCAGGTTCCCCACTCCCCACTAAGGTGCTGGGACCCATGGCAGGAAAAGAATGTTTATTTAAAGGCTGACAGTTCAAAAGGAGTGGGGGCTGGGGGGGGGGGTCCTAATGGCACTGCAAGTTGCTTTCTTGTCCAAAGCTCTGCCTGAGGGAAAGGCGATCCATCTGCCTGCAACAGGGTGGAATGCTGGCCGCATCCTCTTCCTAACCAGCAGGCTGAGGGCTCTTCCTGGGGCCCAGGCCTGGCTAGCAAAGGTGGCAGACACTGATAATAGCGGGAAGTCAAAGGTTAAACAGCAGAGATTAGGTGAACACAAAGGCTTGTTAGGAAGTGTTAACATCTTCCTTGCAAATATACACAAAACCAGGGGAGAAGTACCCCCCCCCCCCCAAACACACACACACCTAGTCAGGCTGGGCTAGTGGAAGGGAAAAGAATTCCAGGGTCTGGTCCCAGTGACAGCATCACGATCACAGGGAAGCTGAGGTACACGGCCTGCCCTCCTTCCTCATCCTGCTCCCCCCACCCGACTAGGGAATGGAGGCTTGACTGGCTACTAGCAGACAGCATAGGCCCAAGAGACAGTTTGGTTTTGAGTCTTGTGATGGACTTCATTCATTGGGTGAGGATAAACAACTTCTCAGAAGCTCCTGACAGCCAGTGCTCAAGGGAGCAAGGGTGCTTTTTCCCTTAGGGCCGCTACCCTCTCCTCATCTCTGCTCCCCCAGCTTTGGGGTTTGTCATGGCAATAGCTGCATCTGAATTTCTCACCAGTACCTAGATGAGAGGAATGCATTATGTTTCTGGAAAATCCAGAATGCTGAGCCTCAGGCAGCTCTAGGTGGGCAGCAGATATTTACTAAGTGTCCTAGGTCTTGAGCTGTGAGCTGATAATCGGAGTGAAGAAGAAGAAAAGCCTTATCTACAGCCCCACCTACACAGAGCCTGTATTTTTTCTCCTCAAAGTTAATTCTTGTACTGTTTCTGCAGGTACTCAACCTCCCCATCCCTGCCTTCTTTCACTGTTCTCAGTTACAACCAGACAATGAAAGATGTGTCCCTTTCTCCCCCTCCTCCTTTCTTTCCTTGTGCTGGAGATTAAATCTAGTAATTTGCATAAACTAACCTGGAAATGACATTTTTTAAATTAATTGAGAACTTCGCTGTATGAACATATTGCATATTGGTCATATGCTATATTCTATGTTCCCTCTCCCTCCACCCCTGGGCTTTTATTTATATATTTATTTTGGGGATTTTTGAGGTAGAGTTTCACCCTAGTCCAGGCTGACCTGGAATTCACTATGTAGTCTCAGGGTGGCCTTGAACTCACAGTGATTCTCCTACCTCTGCCTCCAAATGCTGGGATTAAAGGCACGTACCACCACACCTGGCTTTTTTTTTTTTGAGGTGGGGATTACTGAGGATCAAACCTCAGGCCTCACACATGACAAACAAGGATTTTACCACTGAGCCCTCTCCTGACATAATTTCTTTCTTAATGCTTATTCTGTATACTGGTAACCCTCAAAACAACCCTCTCTGATCTATTACATCGCTCTTACAGAAGAGAAAACTGAGGCAGAGAAGAATTATGGCACTAGCCCAGGTCATAAAACTGTACATATAGAAATCCTTGTTATAAGTTAATTTCCCCATATTCTTACTATAGGTAACAAGACTACGTGGTCTAGCATCTGAATATGTCCAAAGACAAATCAGACATTGAAAGGAAGATTCAGTCTGCTTGTTCACCTACCTGCAGGACCCCTGAGCATTCCATCCTTTCTGAATATCTAGTATCTTCAAAAAACTTACATGGAGCCGGGCATGGTAGCGCATACCTTTAATCCCAGCACTCAGGAGGTAGAGGTAGGAGGATTGCCATGAGTTTGAGGCCACCCTGAGACTCCATAGTGAATTCCAGGTCAGCCTGGGCTAGAAAAACAAAACAAAAAAAAAAAAACGAAAGAAAAAGTAAAAACTTACATGGGCTGGGCGTGGTGGCGTACTTAGGAGGCAGAGGTAGGAGGATCACTGTGAGTTTGAGGCCACCCTGAGACTACATAGTGAATTCCTGGTCAGCCTGGGCTAGAGTGAGACCCTACCTCAAAACACAAACAAACAAAAACCAAAGAAAGGACTGGAGAGATGGCTTAGCAGTTAAGGCACTTGCCCGTGAAGCCTAAGGCCCCGTGTTCAACTCTCCAAGTCCCACATAAGCCAGATGTACAAGGTGATGCAAAAGCATACAAGGTTACCCAAGTGTACAAGGTGATACATGTGTCTAGAGGCCTTGGCTTGCCAATTCTCTCTCGCTCACTCACTCTTGCTTTAAAAATAAATAAATAAATAAAGGGCTAGAGAGATGGCTTAGCAGTTAAGGCACTTGCCTGCAAAGCTAAAGGACCTTGGTTCGATTCCCCAGGACCCATGTAAGCCAGATGCACAAGATGGCACATGCATCTGGAGTTCATTTGCAGTGGCTGGAAGCCCTGGCACACTCATTCTCTCTTTCTCTCTCTGCCTCTTTCCCTCTCTCAAGTAAATAAATAAAAACAAAATATTTTTTAAAGAAAGAGGCCAGTCTGGTGGGTTTGAGTCAAAAAAAAAAAAAAAAGCTGGGTGTAGTGGTACATGCCTTAATCCCAGCAGAGGTAGGAGAATCACCATAGTTCAAAGCCACCCTGAGACTACATAGTGAATTCCAGGTCAGCCCGGACTAGAGCGTGACTAGGTTTAAAAAACAAAACAAAGCAAAACAAAAAAGACTCTTGACAGAAGCAAATGCTGCAACAAGGACTCCTGGCCAGGCCTTGTCCTGTGACCCTGGACAGGTCACTTAATTTCTGGGCCTCAGTTTCTTGTCCTAAATTCTTTCTTCAAATCAAGGAGCTGTGCTAAATGAACTTTAAACCACATTAAATCAAAGACTCCAATATAGGCAACTCTAAACCTCTCCTTCCCTATGGTGAGCAGACAGCTACTTCAGTTTTGCTAATGACCAATGCCAACTGACCTTCAGAAATGGCCTACCACCTCCCATCTCACTCTGCTGTATCCTCTGCCAGCCTTTGCTCCCCTCTTCCTTGCAGTGAGTGGGGAAGGGTGCATAGCAGGGCCTCAGTGAGAGCCCTGCCGGAGGAGCACGGCTGCTGTGGACAGTCCTCTCGCCTGCACACTAGCTTGGTAGATGTCCAAAGAAGTCTCCACCAGTACTGCCATTCTCATGGCAGTAGACATATTTTCTTAAACCTCAAACTCTGGGCAGACTGTCACCCCTACTTCTAACAGTCCTGACTAGAGGTCACAAGGCACATGAACACAATCAAGGTTCTCAAAGTCCTACCAAAAAGAATCCTATGGAGACCAAGTGTCCTAAAATTACCTGATCATAGAATCCTTTCTTCTAGTGATGCCTATTAACATCTTCCATGGTGACAGTACCATCAATGTCAAATTAGCCAAGCTGTCTTCAGATTCTATTTCCCAAACAATTGTTGAGGTCCTGCTTTGACTCCCTGGTCATTGTACAGGGTGCTTGTATGTATGATGTCATCAAATGGTCTGTGAGGTAGTATTAGCATGCCCTTACCACAGATGAGAACCTGGCCAAAATAATACTGTTGGCACATGGCAGATGCTAGATTTAAGCCAACCTCTTTCCATTCTAGCACATGCTCCATCATTCCACTTACGGCTGCCTCTATACTGAGGCAAAGAACCTTCTTCATACATTCTTACCAGGGCCACATCATGCCACATCAGGGTCCTTGGTTTCACTAATGCCAGAGACCAAGGACTATCACAAGTCAATAGAATCAGCTCCTCCAAGCAAAGTGGCAATCTAGTTCCTTAGGGGCAAGGGAACTCTGGGTTGCGTTCACTGGGAAGTACAGTTTAATACTAGAACTAGAGTGGGCATGGCACTTTCAAGTGGGGGAAAAGGCTGAATCAAAAATGTCATGGTTGCTGGGCATGGTGGCACATGCCTTTAATCCCAGCACTTGGGAGGCAGAGGTAGGAGGATCACCGTGAGACTCCATAGTGAATTCAAGGTCAGCCTGGGCTAGAGTGAGACCCTACCTTGAAAAACCAAAAAAAAAAAAAAAGGGCTGGAGAGATGGCTTAGCGGTTAAGCGCTTGCCTGTGAAGCCTAAGGACCCCGGTTCGAGGCTCGGTTCCCCAGGTCCCACGTTAGCCAGATGCACAAGGGGGCGCACGCGTCTGGAGTTCGTTTGCAGAGGCTGGAAGCCCTGGCGCGCCCATTCTCTCTCTCCCTCTATCTGTCTTTCTCTCTGTGTCTGTCACTCTCAAATAAATAAATACAATTAAAAAAAAAAAGTTGGACACTGAAGACAGGCCACTTCCTCCTGACTTTCTATACGCAGTTACATAATCCTTACTACATAACACAAGAGTAAACATGCATTGTGCCTATCCCTGGAATGATGTAATGATCAGAAAACAGATTTAAAGTAGTCTGAAAAAGTAAAATTCTGTTCAAAGGAAAGGCTGTGGTATTTTGTTGAATGAATAGAAGTACAGGTTTAGAACACATTTCTCCAGGTAAAAGGTGAAAATGCCATCAGATTCCAGAAAGAGTTGGTTGAGTTTGGTGGCCTCGCCAGTCTACCTTCTTAACAGAGATACCTGCAGAGGGCAGGGCTGAGCCAGGCTGGGACATGGACCAGAGGCTCTGTGTGGGTTCAAAGTGGGCACCAAAATAATCTCCCCTGTGTGGGACCTTCCCGATCTTAGGATGCCACTCCTGCCTCACCTTGCCTCCCCAAAATTTTCAAATATGCCCCTCCTGACCCCTGCTCATGAACACCAGAATGGAGTTCTAGTAACCACGGAGCCCCTGGCCAATAGCGCCACCTATGGCATATGCATGCAGGAGATGGGACCCAGAGGATCATCTGCTCACAGATGAATTTTTTTGGTGAGCTAGCTAGCCTCACTCTGGTAATCACATTTCTGCTTGATATCTGTATTCGACAGTGACCTCTGGGGGACAAAGAGGAGGCAGCAGCCAGCTCAACAAAGTGCGAAGCTGCAGATTCAAATGCTAGCAGAAGCACTTTTCTTCCCAGCTTGGACCCAGGGCTTCTTACACAGGGGAATGCTTGCTGAAGCACGGAGTTTGTTTTCCTAGAGGCAATTCCTCTGTTGTCTGAAACTGCTAAATTCCACTTTAGGCACTGACTCCTGTTAATGATGAGAACAATAACGGGAACAAATGGCCTTCTATCTGAGGGCTTCGATGTGCTTTATAAATGCAAACTCTTGTTATGACTTTATATTTGTAGGCAAGGCCCACTGCAGGGGTTGCTGGCTGCATCTACAGCAATACCCTGAAATTAATTCATTCATCTCCACCCTTTCTCCTGTCCCATTAACCCTGCACAAATGATAGGATGTGGGGGTCATAAGAGGAAGACAAACCCAGGACGGCCTTGCCCTCAGCAGACCACAAAGGAAAGTTGAAATAAAATGACACAGAGCTCTAAGGGCCAGAGCATCAGCCTACTTTCCCTTAGTTCAGGGAGGGATTGGGGTTACTGCTGCCCAGTATGATACTTTAAAATCCTATAACTGCCCCCAAGGCAGGTGTGCCAATTCTTACAGTGATGCTACCATACCATGTTACTATGGATTGGATCCAGCCAAGAGGTCAAAGTCAAGGTCATAATAAAAATCACCAGAAATCAGGTTGAAGAGATGGCTTAGCAGTTAAAGCACTTTTGTGAATCCTAAAGATTCAGGCTCAATTCCCCAGTACTCATGTAAACCAGGTACACAAGGTGGCACATGCATGTGGAGTTTGTCTGCAGTGACCAGAGGCCCTGCTGTGCCCATTCTCTGCCCCCCCCAATAAAATTACCAGAAATCACAAATTAACAAACATGTGATATCCACATCCTCTCATTCAGTCAACAAGTGGTCACTGAGCCCAGTGTGTGCTGGGAAAACTGGTTCAAGTTCCCCCAACCTAATAGAGCTGTTGCAAAGAGGAATCCTGTCCACTTTCGATGGCCCTGAGGTTTCAGTTCTGCCTACCTTCTTCCCTCAGACTGAACGAAGGCAACTGTTCTGCCTTCAGGGTCCTCACCTTAGTTCACCACAACTCACATACAAGCAGATAAGCCACTCACTTCTTGTTGGTTGTTCTGACAATGATGCAGCGCTCCTTCTGGGCCACGGAGACCCCATAGACATCCTTTGGGTAGGGTAGGTTTCGAATCCGCCACTGGAAACTTGTTTTGGTGTCCTTGCGGATGAAGATAGGCTGTGAAAAGCAAATCCAACTCAAGGTCCATTTTGGGGAAGGGTGTAAAGGAATGATTCCCACCCTCCCCAAGTCCAGGGCCAGACAGGAGACCCTCTGCTCTTCTCCACCACTCCCGTCTGAAGTTATTATTATGACCTACTAGACCTGAAGGCCTTGTCCTGAGATGACCAAGACCAAGGCAAACCCTTTGGACATTCTCACAAACAGTGTGACCATGTAAGCACATTGGATATAAGGTGGGGAACAAGTCATGGTAATTGACCTTAAGGGCCAGAAGTTTCTCCCCACCCCAGGCCCCTTAAGACACCTAGACAGAAGACATACACTGGCATTGCTTTCTTTGATGAGCTCAGGCCCCAGACTCCCTGCTCCCGAGGGTGCTGGCTCTCCTACTTCAAGCTGCCACTGGCCCAAGGCTCCAAGGGAAGTTTTCATACGCCACTTTCTCACTGGAAAAAGAAGCAAGCAATGGGATTATAGGAAGGAAAGGGTCTCTGTTCTTCCCTGAACCTAACATGACCAGAAGAGGATAGAAGTGAAGGCTTTTATGCTGGGCTTTGTTATCTGAATGGGGACTCCAGAACCTGAAATCTCATGGCAGCGTTTCAGCATCAATTTGTAGAGTCCTCTTCAAGAATGCGCAGACAAAAGAAACTGGATTGAAGCTCTGAAAGGAGCCAAGTGGAGTCAAGAAATCCTCAAGTATGGCACCAACCAGGGAAAAATTGAGTGCTAGGAAAGGTAATTTTGGCAATGGGAAAATCTGGATCCTCAGAAAGTTTAAATGCTTTTTTTTTGGTCTTGTTTTTGGTGTGTAGCCCTGACTGGCCTCAACCTTAATGGTACTCCTACAGCCTCAGTCTCCCAAGGGCTGGGATTACAAGCATATGTCACCACCCGCCCCCACCCCCCAATGCATTTTTTTTCCCCTCAAGAAATTGTGCAGAGGAAAAAATGAATTGAGAGTGAAAGCTGTTGGGCAGCTTTTTCTCATGATTCAGAAAATCCAAATATAGAAATTCACTCCTTTCAGTTATACCTAGCGTTTTAAAAAAAGCCCATTATAGTGAACAAAATCTTGAGCTCAGTGGTAGAGCTCTTTGCCTGGAAAGACCTGGGAGAAGTGCCGGGGTTGGTCTCCAGCAAGCATACCTACGTCTTAAGTATACTACTCACAGCTCTGCTCTGATTCTTGTGTAAAACATAATTTTAAATTTACAGTTTTATAATGCACATAGTCATCTCCTTGTTTTACAGAGTAGATATTTGCATGAGGTTTTTGGTTTTTGGAGTTTCTTGTTTGTTTTATTGACATGAGGGGTCTCATTTAGTAACCCAGGTTGGCCTAGAACTCACTATGTAACCCAGGATAGCCTCGGTCTCACAGCAATCCTCCTGGCTTGGCATCACAAGTGTTATAGTGATAGGCCTGAACCACCATGCCTGGCTCTGGGTTTGTTACAGCACATATATTACGGAAACTTTAAAATCAGAAACTAGTTTAGCTGACATTTCTGGGGAAACCCTTGCCAGGATTTTCATGAGCCCACGTGCTAGTGACTCTTGTGCCCACCAAGTGTGGGGAGATGTTTTGTTGAGCACCACATCCTCCACATCTTCCCTTCTGCACTTGGAAGTCCTAAAGCTGTCATCTTGGAGCATCTTCCAACCAGAGTAGCAGTCACTGCTAAAGACCAGCAGCTCTACAGCTGCTGCCAGGCGGTGAGCAACTCTGAAAGCGCCTGGTAGGCGATGTAGCCGTTGCCAGGGGACCTCCTTTTCCAGGTGGGATGGGAGGGTGGGAGTGTCAGGCCAATGGGGCTTCTGAGCAGCTGTGCCAGCCCTGCATACGCTCACTGCTGTGAGCGCAAGAGCTGAACAGGACAGCGGTTGTAAAATTAGAATCTTCCCTTGAATATGGGCTTTTATAAGGTCTGCTGCATTCTGCAGTGTGATTTTATTACATCTTAGGGCCAGAAATTCTCCCTAGAAACACATTACCAAGTTTATAATGAAAATTAATAACAAAGAGTAAAACTTGGAAATATGCTTTACAGAAAACTTCTTACCCCCACAAATACTTCTTAAGTGAATGGACTGTGACCAGGAGTATACCCAAATCTACTCACTGTAATACCTCACTTAACTAGAAGCCAGCCTCTAGGGACCTCTGTCACAGTCGCAAACTCAGAAGTGACAAATGTCTCCTATTAGCAGCTTATTTTGACAAGATGCATGAACCCTGCTCCCTACCATGGGAAAGCTCACTCCTGGATCCTCAAAGTATGTGCTCAGCCGCTAAGTGCAGGCTGGGGACATAGCTCAGTGGAACAGCCTATGCCCGTGCCTAACATGTATAAGGTCCCGGGTTTGCTCACCAACACTGAAAAAAAGAAAGAATATACAGCTACACACACACACACACATATATCTGGGTTTGCTCACCAACACTGAAAAAAGAATACACAGCTACACATACATACACACATACATACATACACACACACACACACATACATACATACATACATACATACACATGCAGGAAATTACTGTTTCCCCAAACATTGACAACAGTATCAGGAGCTGCTCACATTGGAGGGCAGGGCTACACAAGCACTTGAGACCTCTTAGTGTAACAACAAACACACCCCCTAGTCCACACGTTATTGCTACGTGATAGAACACAATCATCACAGATTTCAAAGCATAGGTGTTCCTCTAGAAAGACCTAGTTGAATCCCTATGTTCTTAAAATGATAATGAATACTTCTTTCCTACCTGCTTGCTTTAACTCTTATCATTACTTTCTGGGAGACAGAATATGAAGAATTACTAAGGAATAGTGAGATCTATTTGCAAAAGCCACAGTTGAAATTCAGGCCTTCTACTGGGCATGGTGGCATACACCTGTACATCCTAGTATTTGGGAGGCAGACACTGGAGAATGACAAGTTATAGGCCAGCTGGGGCTATACTGTAAAACCCTGTCTTAAAACAAACAAAAGAATTCAGGTCTTGTATCCCCAAATTGAGAACTGAGTCATCAATAGAAGTATAGAAGACTCTCAATGCTCGGTAGGCATACATATGTAATCAGAAAAGTGTCTTTCAGCAGCTCTGATTCTTATTATACTTCAAAAGCGAGGCTCTGATGACTGATGAGGGGCAGGTCGCTAGCAGGGCTGGAGAAGGACTGGATGTCCCAAAACACATTCCCAATGTAGTCTCAAGAGCAGAGCTACCCCAGGAGTTCCTGGCTACTCTTCTACTTCAAGGCAGGCTGGCTCTTCCAGGGCAACCTCTCCCTGAAGGAAAAGTCACTGCTGGCTTCTTCCTCACTTCTCACCTTAAAAGCCACTGGGGGTCATGGGAGCTTGGCACTCTTGGCTTCTTCTTCCTTTTTTTAAATTTTCATTTTTAACATCTCAGGGAATTGGATTCTTTGTTAGAATGTAGTGTAGATGTTTTCCTTTCCAATCTTTCAAGAAACAAGATACCATAAAGGATTTGGTGAAGTCCTTACTTTTCCCGTGCACACATGCCTGAGTGCACATGTGCAAAAACAGTGTCTTGTCTTGTCTTTGTTCCCGTACTCAAGGACAGCTCCTGCGGCAACAGAAGACTGTTTCCACCTGCTGTCATTCTGATTTGATTATATGTTAAACCCAAACTGGTAAGTACAAGACAGCTCCCTGGGATGCTGTCATCTCTTCCTCGCTGAGCCAGGGCAAGACCTTGGAAAGGAGACTTCCACAGGACCCTTCCTGTGAAGGGTCTGACTGGGAATGTATGGAGGAAGCAGTGCCTGGGGACCTTTTCCTAAGTCAGCAGGAAGCAGGCTGATGTCCTAGACTATAGAAAAAGGCCCTGTCTTTCAGGTGGACTGGAAAGTGGAGGTCCTAAAGGCCTCTTTCCCCAAAGCTCCAAGGCCTGGCCCACTTCCAATGCAGGTAATTACATTCCCCTTTCCTAAATACTCCCTGCAGCTTAAACTGGATGCAGAATTCTTCTTTTCTGCCCTAAAACACTGCAACATTGCTATGTGGCTATTAAACAGCTGCCGTGGCCCATCCCTGAGGAGGCTGAAGGGAATCGAGTGGGTCATTTATAAAGCCGCTGAAGTGCCTGGGGATGAAAGTGCTCAATATCCTCCAAATGCAGCCTGCAGTGGTTAGGCTGGCGGTCAAATACCAAAGCAGATTAAGCGGTAATCCGAATGTAATCGCTGGGGGATGGCTTGCCCTTCAGCCTTGGCCCCCCTGGACATGCTGTGTTCTTCTGGGGCCGGTTTGATGTTCCGATCATTGTTACACGGCCCCTCAGCTTTTTCCTCTATGAATACATACAGCATTCATTGTGGGGGGTGGGAATGAATAGCCCCAAGAGGGTAGAAAAAAGATGACACTAACATGCTTATTAACACTGACTGGAGGAACTTTGTCCAAGACAGATGCACACCTACTGGCAATTTTTCCTTTGTGAATTACTTTCTGAGCTTTTCTAGCAGAAAACCAGTCTGACCAATTACCAAATTTGTATAATTAGCTGAAAAAATGGAAACCATTTCATTTACTGCCACAAAAACTGTCTCCATATTTTACTTTATAGTATGCACAAGCAAAAGCTAGCTCTGGTCCTGGGATTATTTATACTTATGAATAAGTAGGCAAGCATGGTAGTGTGTGCCTGTAGTCCCAACTACTTGGGAAACTGAGGCCATAGCACTCAAGAGTTTGAGGCCAGCCTGGACAATGTAGGGAGATCTTGTCTCAAAAATAATAATAATAATGGACAATATTTTACAAGAGCAGCTGGGTAAGGGATGGGGGAGAAAAAGAGTAAAGGTGGATGTGCTAGCAAGGCATGATAGCACATTTGTAATCCCAGCACTTGGGAGGCTGAGACAAGATGAGTGCCATGAATTCAAAGCCAGCCTGAGATACACAGTGAGTTCCAGGCTAACCTGGGCTACTTAGCAAGACCCTGTATTGACAACACAAAGTTAAATTAGGCTGGTTAAGCATTCTCAACTCTCAACCCCATGCTGTTGCATATTAAAGCACAAACTCATACAGGGAAGCACTAAGCTTAGTCCTGGCTTAGATACCAACTAGCCTTCTTAACTCCAGGCTTAACTTCTTTGAGTTTGTTTCTTCAACTGTAAAATGGGGGCACTAGTACCTATGTTGTAGGGCTTTAATGAAGATGATTACATGATAACGCATGTAAGGCCCTTGGCATAGTTCCCAATCAGGGTGTGATAATGTCAGTATTATATAAACTTTAGCCACATGGTGCTCTCCAAGAACAGCCTCTTTCCTCCATATCTGCTGTTAAAACAAGTTTGAAAGCCATAGTCCCTCTCCACCTGCCACCAGAAATGGCAGGTTAACATGGGCTGTGGCACACAGAGCGCTATAGATGAGGGACCCTGGACTTATTCTTAGTTTTAATTTCATATCCAAGCACAACAAAGGGTCCTGGGTTTTACTTGTTTGTCTTTACAGCCTTGGAAGCCCTAGCTGCTTTATTTGCTCTGGGTGAAGAAGGGGCTCGGGCAAGGAGCTGAGGCCAGACTGGCGGGCTTGTGGTGGTTAGCCCACGTGACCTCTGCTTTCATAAGTTCTCCCCTGTTAGGCATTCCAAGGCTGTCACCCCCTGGGAGCACTATAAATTACAATGCATTGTGAGGATATTACTACTGTATTGGTTTCCACCGAATCAGTGTCATATGCTAAACACATCAAGATTTTTAATAGCACCAGACTAAACCAATTGGGATTGGAACCCAAGCAGCTCATAATAAGAAGGGATCAACACTTCACTCTGCAACTGAACATGCACAAGACACACATTTTAAGATTGGAGACTAAGAGAATGCAAACCAGTATAACCCATATTGTCGGTTCTAGACATTTATGAGCTGTCAGAAAAAGGGAAAAAGAAATTCCCTCACCAATACTACCTGTCGATCAGACCCAGGAAGAAATTAAAGTCAAGAATAACAACAAGAAAATAACCCAGCCCATGATCCCATCATTGGTCTTAGCATTTCAGGTGGAACTTAATAAAGAGACCAACTCCCACAGCAGACAGCCTTAGGCCCTGGGTCACAGAGCCAGTCACCCAGCTCTGGGAAGTCAGTTCATGCTGATGTGTGTACCTGGGAATAGAGAATGGACAGATCAAATACTCCCCAGACACTCAAGCCTATTCTTAGAGAGAAAAAAACCCTGCAAAAATGAAAATGACAGTACTTGCAAAATCACCATTCCTACCCACTTTCATTCCTTAAGATGAGGGTCATGTTTAATAGTGTTGCCTTGGAGCAAGGTCAGAAGCCACTGCCTGATGCTTGTCTTTTGTGTGGCTTTGGAAAGCAGAAGAACAAGCAGCAAAAAGCCTGAAGTGAAAGCCTACTCAGCTACAAGACTCCATCTGTACCATCTCCTCTGTGAAGCTTCTTCCAACTACTTTTCTATATCCCCATCCCTGGCATAGAAGATTCATTCTCTCTCTCATTTACCTGGAGGAGGTGGTGGATTTTACTGGGTAAAAGGATTTAACTCTGCTTCTAGTATCCAGACTTTTCTCAGGAGTAATCTTACCCCAAAGGCTTCAGTCTCCCTAACTCCCACATTGCATGCTGAGGCCCACCCTCAAGCCCAAGGCCAGAAGCATTCAACTGTGGCTCTAGGAGCTGGACACTTACCAAGTAGTTCATTTGTCTTCTCGTCATATTCTTCAGCCATTTCTTTCCCATCTGGGAATAAATAGTGCACCATCCTTTTCCCTATGCACAAAGCAGAGAATACCTTACCTCAAAGTCTCCCCTTCCCTTGCCCCTTAAAGTTCAAAGGGTCTATTTCCCAAAGCAGCAAGAGTCTCCACCAGAGCCTCCCCTGAACTGTGCCAAACAGCAGTTGCCATCACTTCAGGACATGTCCTAGGGCTGTCCTTCTTTTTTTCTTTTTTAATTTTTTAAAAATTTATTTATTTGAGAGGAGAGAGAGAGAGAGGGAGGGAGAGAGAGACTGTGCATGCCAGGGCTTTCAGCTGCTGCAAAGGAATCCCAGATGCATGTGCAACCTTGTGTATCTGGCTTATGTGGGTCCTGGGGAATCGAACCTGGGTCCTTTGGCTTTGCAGCTAGGACTATCTTTCTTTCTCTGAACATGTTCTACTATTTTCTCCACCAACAGTAGCACCATGCTTCTTCCCAACTGTGAACTCTTCTTTCCCCCAAAATCCAGCTCAAATGTACTTCCATTGGGAAGTCTTCCTTAGCTATCACCTCTAACCACCATAGCAGAACTAATCACTTCCTCCTCTGTGCCTCCTCATATCTACAGAGGAGCACCATGACTCCGGTAAAAGCTCCAGACACAAATGACATGTCTTTTTCCCCCCAGTTCTTGCACTGAAACCTGTGTGCTCAGAATGTGAACTGGGCTTCCTGAAGGCATTTCCTTCTACCAAGCCACTGCTCTGCTTCCTTCTACATACCTCCAGGCCATTCTCCTCACAAAACCCAGGATGCTATCTATCATCATGTGATCATGTGCTTTCTTTCTGACATGAGCTTTGGCTCTGATTTGACATCTACTCGTATGGTTCTTTGACACAGGTTGTCTCTTCTCCTGGACAGAGACAGTTTTATCTCTGGGCCTATGCTTCTCCTGAGACCAAGCAGGGTTGTCTGGCACATAGCAGGAACTCAAATACTGACTGAAAGAGTAAGTAAACATTGATGTACCATCCACTGAAAGGACAGAAGAGGGCATGGTGGTGCACACCTATAATAGCAGTGCTAGGGAGGCTGAGGCAGGAGGATTGCCATGAGTTCGAGGGAGGCCTGGACTACAGGGTGAGTTCCAGGTCAGCTTGGGCAATATTGAGACCCTGCATCAAACAAAAATAAATGATAACAAAAATGTTGGGGCTAGAGAGATGGCTTAGGAGTTAAGGAACTTGCCTGTGAACCTAAAAACTGAGGTTTGATTCCCCAGAACCCATGTAAGCCAGGTGTACAAAGTGGTCCGTGTATCTGGAGTTCATTTGTAGTGGCTGGAAGCCTTGGCATGCCCATTCTCTATCTGCCTCTCTCTCTCTTTCTCAAGACAAGGAAATAAATAAATAAAATACTTAAAAAAAAAAAAACTTGAAAGGACAGAAGATCCCAAGGGAATCTTGTGCAGCTCCTCTTACCAGGAGGCACAGTCACAAGCACTTGCTTAAGGATGATATACTTTCTTTGTTTATACAGAAAGGCAGGCAGGTAGATACAGGCAGCTTCCTCAGAAAGTCTTAATAAGAGGGTGCTTTTTTTTTTTTTCCAGGTAGGGTCTCACTATAGCCCAGATTGTCCTGAAACTTACTCTGTAGCCCAGGCCAGCCTCAAACTCATGGCAATCTTCTTAACTCAGCCTTTCTAGTGCTGGGATTAAAAGCATGTGCCACCATACTCTCTTGTAAGGCTGAATATTGTTCCAGGGCTTCTGGACATTTTTCTAGTGAAAACCTGCTCATGACCCACAGAATCTCTAGGAGGGAAATCTTCAGGCAAATTGACTGGGCATATCCACACAGTCAGAATTTTCTTTTGGTTTGGAAAAAAATGTTATCATTTTGTAATATCACTAATAAAAGAATAAAGTACTGTTCTATGATTAAAGGCAACGAAAGCAGAAACTTAACAAGTATTTGTATACTCATGTTCAGGCAGCATTATTCACAATAGTCAAAAGATAAAAGCAACCCAAGTGTATGTCAAAAGGTAAATGAACCAAATAAATGGTGGGAGCTGGGGAGATGGCTCTGTGGTTAAAGGTGATTGCTTGCAAAGTCTACTGGCCCAGGTTTGAGTCTGCAGCCACTCAAGTAAAATCAGACACAAAAATGACGCAAGCATCTGGTACTTGTTTGCAGCAAGAGACCCTGGTGCACCTGCCATACACACATGCAAATAAAGTTTTAGAAAAACCCAAAATGGGGGCTGGAGAGATGGCTTAGCGGTTAAGCGCTTGCCTGTGAAGCTTAAGGACTCCGGTTTGAGGCTCGATTCTCCAGGACCCACGTTAGCCAGATGCACAAAGGGGCACACGCGTCTGGAGTTCGTTTGCAGTGGCTGGAAGCCCTGGCGTGCCCATTCTCCCCCCCCCCCCGCCTCTTTCTGTCACTCTCCAATAAATAAATAAAAATGAAAAACCCAAAATGGGTGCTGTGCATGGTGGCGCATGCTTTTAATCCCAGCATTCGGGAGGCAGAGGTAGGAGGATTGCCATGAGTTCGATACCACGCTGAGACTACAGAGGAATTTCCAGGTCAGCCTGAGCTAGAGTGAGACCCTCCTACCTAGAAAAAGCAAAAAAAAAAAAAAAAAAAAAAAAAGCCCTGGTGATGGCACAAGCCTTTAATCCTAGCACTCTGAAGGCAGAGGTAGGAGGATCACTGTGAATTCAAGGCCACCCTGAGAATACATAGTGAATTCCAGGTCAGCCTGGGCTAGAGTAAGACCCTACCTTGAAAAAACAATCATAAAACAAAATGGTGGAGTGCATATATGTATACACACACAATGGGGCTCTGAAAAAGAAATTCTTTTTTTTTTTTTTTTTTTTTCGAGGTAGGGTCTCACTCTGGTCCAGGCTGACCTGGAATTCACTATGTAGTCTCAGGGTGGTCTTGAACTCATGGCGATCCTCCTACCTCTGCCCCCCGAGTGCTGAGATTAAAGGCATGCGCCACCACACCTGATTTGAAAAGGAAATTCTGGCACATTCTACAACATGGATGAACCTTGAAAACATTTGTTATGTGAAACAAATCATAAAAAGATAAATATTATATTATTCCACTTATATGAGATTCCTGAAGTACTCAAGTTCCTAGAGACAGAAAGTACAATGATAGCTTCCAGGGGCTGGGAGAGGAAGGGATGGGGAATCAAGTTCCTAGAGACAGAAAGTACAATGGTGGCTTCCAGGGACTGGGAGAGGAAGGGATGGGGAATTAATGTATTTATTGGGCTTACACTTTCAACTTAGGAAAATGAGAGGTTCTGGAGACAGATGTGGTGATGATTGCAAAACAATGTTAATGCATATAATTTTATTAAACCATACATTTAAAATGCTTACAATGGTTAATTTTATGCTATTTTCTAACCATAATAAAAAGAAAAACCACTGTTCAAGAAAATGTCCAAAAACTTCTGCATAACTGAAAACCACACTAGTCCCTGGTTCATCTACAATTTCTTCTTCTTCTTTTTGTAGTTTTTAAATTTTTTATTTATTAGAGAGAGAATGGGCGTACCATGGCCTAGAGCCACTGCAAAGGAACTCCAGACTCATGTGCCACCCTGTTTATCTGGCTTTACGTGAGTTTTGGAGAATCAAACCTGGGTCCTTAGGCTTCATAGGCAAGCATCGTAACCACTAGGCAATCTCTCCAGCCTTTCTTTTCATTTTCTAGCATTTCCTTACTGTTTCTTGAGAAAGTGGGCACTTGGTTATCCTTATATGTTAGCACCTCCCTAGCACCGCATCTGACACAATGTTTAATACTTGACCAAATGAATGTTTTCATCCCACATTTTTTTATTCCTCAGTAACCTTAGGGTTGTTTTAGTGGGGATATATTTTTTAAAAATATTTATTTATTTGGGCTGGGGAGATGGTTCAGTAGTTAAGGTGCTTGCCTGCAATGCCTAACTACCAGAGTTTGAATCCCCAGTACCCACATAAGGCCAGATGCTCAAAGTAGTGCATGCATCTGGAGTTCCTTTGCAGTGGCTAGAGGCCCTGGTGTGCTCGCTCTTGCTCTCTCCTTGCAAATAAAAAAAAATATTATACCATGGGATATATTTTATAATAATGGAAAATGTTAATAAAAACTAAAAAAAAAATATTAAAAATACTTATATACATTTATTTGAGGGGAGAAGAGAGGAAGAAGCAAATAAATAGGGAGAATGGACATGTCAGGGCCTCCAGCCACTGTAAACAAATGCCAGATGTATGTGCCACCTTGTACAAATGGCTTACACAGGAACTGGGGAATAGAACCTGGGTCCTCAGGCTTTGCAGGCAAGCACCTTAGCTGCTAAGTCATCTCTCCAGCCCCTTCCCCCTCCAATCCCTTTAGTAACTTTTTAAAAAATTTTTATGTATTTATTTATTAGAGATGGAGGGAGGGAAGGAAGGAAGGAGAGGGAGAGAGCAAGAAACAGAATGGGCACGCCAGGGCCTCTAGCCACTGCAAACAAACTCCAGATGCATGTGCCACTATGTGCATCTGGCTTACGTGGGACCTGCAGAATCGAACCTGGGTCCTTAGTTTTCACAGGCAAGTGCCTTAACCACTACACTAAGCCATCTCTCCAGCCCCCTTTTTTATTTTTGAGGTAGGGTATTGCTCTAGCCTAGGCTGACCTGGAACTCACCATGTAGTCTCAGGCTGGCCTTGAACTTGCAGCAATCCTTCTACCTTGGCCTTCTAAGTGCTGGGATTAAAGGCATGTACCATTATGCCTAGCAGAGGGAGATAGAGAATGGGTGTGCCAAGGTCTCCAGCTGCTGCAAATGAACTTCAGATGCATGTACCACCCTGTGCATCCAGCTTGCCTTTACATGGGTACTGGGGACTCAAATTCAGGTCCTTAGGCTTTGCAGGCAAGTGCTTTCACCACTGACCCATCTCTCTAGCTGTTATAGTTTTTTTTTAATATTTTACATTTATTTATTTATTTGACAGAGTAAGGGGTGAGGGGAGGAGAGAGAATGGGTGCGCCAGGGCCTCCAGCCACTGCAAACAAACTCCTGACGCATGCACCCCCTTGTGCATCTGGCTAACATGGGTCCTGGGGAATCAAACCCGGGTTCTTTGGCTTTGCAGGCAAATGCCTCAATTGCTAAGCCATTCCTCCAACCCTGTCATAGTTTTTTTGAGCCAAACTCTCGTGTAGTCCAGGCTGGCCTTGAACTGGTCTCAAGTGCTAGGAATACAGGCATGTGGCATCATACTGACTTCCAGCCATATACTCTCACACCTCCATGACTTCATATGTGAGTCATTCTTCCTCATATAGTAATGTCTTTATCTTCACTTATCAAATACCTATTAATACTCTCTTAGGGGCTGGGTATTGTGGCTCACACCTTCAATCCCAGCACTTGGGAGGCTAAGATAGGAGAATCCCTGTGAGTTCAAGGCCAGATTGGGTTACATGGTGAGTTCCAGGTCAGCGTGGGCTAGAGTGATACCCTACCTAAAAACAAAACAAACACAAAAACTCTTAGAAAGCCGGGCATAGTGGCACATGCCTTTAATCCCTGCACTTGGGAGGCAGAGGTAGTATTGTCGTGAGTTCGAGGCCACCCTGAGACTACATGGTGAATTTCAGGTCAGCCTGGGCTGGAGTGAGACCCTAGATCGAAGAACAAAACAAAACAAAAAAACCTCCTAGAGGCCAGAAATACCACCTCTCTTTTGTTGAGTGATTATCCAAAGAAACAATCATAGGCTGGAAAGATGGCTCAGTAGTTAAAAGCATATGCTTACAAAGAGAGAATCACTTCCACCTTTTTGTTCTCATAGCATTTTATACAAGATTCCATCTTTTTTTTTTTTCTTGAAGTAGGGTCTCACATTGTAGTCCAGGCTGGCCTCTACCTCATGGCAATCCTGCCTTGGCTTTCTGAGTGCTGAGATTACAGGTAAGAGCCGCCTGACCCCGCTGAGAAGTACAACCTTTTTAACACATGCTATTACTTATGTACATGCTTTTTTCTTTCTTTTTTTTTTAATTTATTTTTATTTAGGTGTTTGTTTTTTTTTTTTTTTTCGAGGTAGGGTTTCACTCTGGTCCAGGCTGACCTGGAATTAACTCTGTAGTCTCAGGGTGGCCTCGAACTCACGGCGATCCTCCTACCTCTGCCTCCCGAGTGCTGGGATTAAAGGCGTGCGCCACCACACCCGGCTGTACATGCTTTTTTCATGACCACTTTGTGAACTCCAGGGGAACATGTCTCCAAGTGTTATAGTACAGAATTCCGAATACAGCAAAAGTCTCCCTAATGCTGCATTTTGGAACAAATAAGTATCTGACTTTAATTTCCATAGATTTCAGGCTTCCTTGCTGGGCTTCTACCTGTTAATTTCACCTTGCCTGACAAATGGGTCCTGGAAAGGATGGGGGGGGGCGCGGGTGTCTACACTATTCTAAGGAGGGAAAAAAGCCAAGACTCCAAAACCCCTGTGTCTAGTTTTAAAGGTACAGGCCTTGGCCCTTGTTCTCTTTCCTAAATCCCCTTTACAAGCATAATACAGCTGAAAAGGATCTCAGCGGTAACAGTGCTAGCCCACACACTTCATTCAACAGCCCACGAAAGGGAGGAGCCAACCAGTTCAGGGGACAACTGGAGAGGCCATGGTGAATCAATGGCAAACTTGAACTAGAGCCCAGACATCTGTCTTCTCCATGGCACCAGGCTACCATCAGCAACCAGACACCAAAAGTGACGATCATAGGATCCTTGGTCAAGAGCCAGTTCCACCCTAACGGGGTGGAAAAGTTGGGTCTAATCTAAAACCTTCCTGGACTTCAGTTTCTTAGTAAAATGGATGGGAAATTACCAGCCTCTTGGGACTGCAGCGAGGAGCCAATGAGACAAGAGTGTGAAAAGAATGTGTTAGCAACAAAACTGAGAGCGGGGCGGGATGGTGCAAGGAAAACCAGGGGGGGGTGTCATCTCCCTGGGCCTCAGTTTCCTCCTCTGCAAATGCAAGAAGCTGACTGGCTGGCAGGCACACTTCCAGCTCTGGGGCTGAACACTGGGGGAAGGGAGACGGAAGCCGCGCGGGGCTCGAGTTACCGTCCTGCAGCAGCGCCGTCTTCTCGGCCGCCCGCAGACTCTCCAGCCAGCCCGTCACCGCCATCTTCCCTCCGCCCCGCGGCGCGCCCCGCTGCTGTCATGGCAACTGCAGGGCCCAGGGGGCACTTCCGGCCGACCCGGAAGGTGTTCTAGGCACTTACCTTTTTTTTTTTTTTTCCCTCCCGCGCCCTTCGTCCGTTCTCATTGGCTCCCATGGTAAGTAGTTTATTCCCTTTTCCAGGTCCGAGGTGTCGTCGTAGCGTGGACCCCCCCCCAGCCCGGGGACGGTGCCTGGGGGCTGCGGAGGGGCTCGATGGGGTGCCTGGGGTCCGAGCACCAGCTCTCCTCGGGCTCCCAGCCGCGCACGCGGCGGGCACCCCACACCTGCTCGGGGTGTGCCCATCCCCAGCTGTGAGGCCGGCGCTCCTGCCATCCCGGAGGGGAGCCCACACCTGCTGCGGCTGTGCCCCATCTGCCCACAGCTGCGGGGCTCAGCACCCCCTGCTGAGGCCTGCCACCCGGGCACGTGCCCTGAGGCTCCGCTCCTTGGGGGAGGTGAAGACCTTCCTAACTCAGTAGCTTCGTTTCCTTTGTAGAAGAGCCCCGTGGGCGTGGGAGCAGGAGTAAAGGCCACACTGAATCCACGGAGCAGCTTCCCTGAGGAATGTCTCCCTAAGGGTCCCCCAGAAGTGCATCCCCACACCCCTGTTTTCCCTCAATTCTCTCTCTCTTTTCTTGGGGGAGGCCCTCAAGATAGGGTCTCGCTCTAGCCCAGGCTGTCCTGGAATTCACTATAAGTCTCAGGGTGGCCTCGACTCAGGGGCATCCTCCCACCTCAGCCTCCCAAGTGCTGGGATTAAAGGTGTGTGCCACCACGCCAGCTTTTTTTTTTTTTTTTTTTTTTTTTGAGGTACGATTTCAGTCTAGCCCCAAACTCCTGGAACTATCAGGATGGCCTCGAACTCTCAGCGAACCTCCTACCTCTGCCTCCCAAGTGCTGGGATTAAAGGTTGACACACCACACCTGACCCACCCCCCACCAATACTCTAAACGTTGAAAGGCTGGTGAATGTAGAGCTGGGCTTAAACCGTTTAATTAGGTCTTTAGCGACCTCTGGGAACTGGCTTTCTGCCCCAAGTCTGGTCATAGGTAACCCATCTCTATAGGCAAAAGAGTCTGGAGGAGTGATCCCTCAGTTTTGGGTTTCTACATGACATCTGGCCTGACCTACCTTTACACAGAAAGGCCTGGACCGAGCCATACTTCAATGGACTCCAGGGGCATCTTGAAGGCATTCCCCAAACGAAAGAAAATTCATGCCAAACCATCAACAAAAGTACTTGCAAAGATTCCCAAAAGGGAGAAGGGAGAAGAAGCTGGAGGTGAGCTTTCCTGCCCTCAGAACTCTTAATTATGCAGGTGAACCCTCAGCCTTCCTGTTGGTCCCTTCCAGAATCAAATAATGAAATTGTCGCTGTCTGCCAAGGCACAAATCTCTTTGTGCCTGCCTTGTCCTAGCCTGAGTGAGCCCTGCCTTTATGTCATTTGCTGTGTTGTCCTCCCCACTGCAAGGTCTTTTCAGTCAGAAACACTCCCTTCTCCTTCAAGAAATGACCAGTAGAATTCTGTGTTGTTCGGGTGGCTGCCGCAAGGCCAGGCAGAAATTCCCCTTGAGTCCCTAGGCTTGTTCTAAGTTGTTTTGCTGGTAAATTGATAGGTAGATAGCAGAAGCTTTTTATGGGGGCTGGGGATAGGGGCTAGAATGCCTCCATCATGCTAGACCATTCAAGAGTGCCAGACTGTAAGGGCAAAAAGCATATAATGGCAAAAAAAAAAAAAAAAAAAATGTGTGCTTTGATGAAAAAAATAAAGTGATTCTACACTCTAGTTCAAAATAAGGAAGGAGGCATTCATTTACTCATGTAGCAACAAACACATATAGGGGACCTATGATATGCCAAACAGTTAGTTTTAGGTTATACCAGGGAATAGGATACATAAAGATTTCCCCTCCCCAAACACATACTTGAGTCCAGGTGGTACCTATGAGGAAACTTGTATGCTTGTGGTAGAATTCCCAGAGGCAAGCTGTCTGCATGTCAGGAAAGTGATTGCTTTCACTCAGCATGGTGGCACATGCTTTTAGTCTCAGCACTTGAGAGGCAGAGGTAGGAGTATTGCTGTGAATTTGAGGCTAGCCTGGTACTACAGAGTGAGTTCCAGGTCAGCCTGGACTAGAGTGAGACCCTACCTCAGAAACAACAACCAAAAAAAAAAAAAAAAAAAAAAAAACACAAAAAACAAAACAGGGCTGGAGAGATGGCTTAACAGATAAGGTGCGTGCCTGTGAAGCCTAAGGACCCAGGTTTGATTCTCCAGAACCCACATAAGTCAAATGCACCTGGTGGTGCATGCGTCTGGAGTTCGTTTGCAATAGCAAGAGGTTCTGGTGCACCCATTCTCTCTATCTGCTTCTTTTTAAAAAATATTTTTTAATTTTTATTTATTTATTTGAGAGTGACAAGCAGAGAGACAATGAGGCAGAGAGAAATAGAGACAGAGAGAGGGAGGGAGGGAGAATATGGGTGCCCAAGGGCCTCCAGCTACTGCAAACGGACCCCAGATGCATGCGCCCCCTTGTGCATGTGGCTAACATGGGTCCTGGGGAATCGAGCCCTGAACCAGGATCTCTCCAGCCCAGTATCTGCTTCTTTATCTCTCTAATAACTAAATGAATAGCCAGGTGTGGTGGTGTAGGCCTTTAATCCCAGCACTTGGGAGGCAGAGGTAGGAGGATTGCCATGAGTTCAAGGCCATCCTGAGCCTGAACTAGAATGAAACCCTACCTCCAAAAAGAAAAAAAAAAACAATAAATAAATAAAAATAGAAATCAACAACAAAAACTAACACCTTCACCACAACAAAAAACAACAATGCCATAGAAAATAATTGCTCTCAGGGAAGGGACCTCAAGCACTTCATTCTGGCCACCTCTAAAAATTGCTGGGCACGTTGGTATACACATGTAATCCCAATACTTGGGAGGTGGAGGCAGGAGGATCAGAAGTTGAAGATCATCCTTTGCTGCCCTGGGCTACATGAGAATCTGTCTTAAAAATGTACATGACTTATAAAAGTTGTGGCAATAGGCATTTGGATATCCCATTCACAGAGTGGCTGAGCTCCCTCAGGGCCCATGTTGTGCCCACTGGCATTGGACAAGCCCGGGCTAAACTCTTTGAGGAGCAGATTGTCCAGCATGGTGGTGAGATATGCTCCGCCCAGACCCCAGGGATCACTCACATTGTTGTGGATGAAGACATGGACTGTGAGCGGGCCCTCCACCTCCTCAGGCTGCCCCGGCTGCCCCCAGGTGCTCAGTTGGTGAAGTCAGCCTGGCTGAGCATGTGCCTGCAGGAGAGAAGGCTGGTGGACACTGCTGGATTCAACCTCTTCATTCCTGACAGGTGGGCTGTCTTCAGTCTTTCCCAAATATTCAGGTAGCGTCTTGAATTAGCCAAATGACTTTTGTCTTTGCTTTTCAAGGTAGGGTCTCATTCTAGTCCAGGCTGACCTGGAATTCACTATGTAGTTTCAGGGTGGCCTGGAACTCACAGCAATCCTCCTACCTCTGCCTCCCAAGTGCTGGGATTAAAAGTGTGTGCCACCACAACTAGCAATTTTTTTTTTTTTTTTCCCTGAGGTAGTGTCTCACTCTATCTCAGGCTGACCAGGAACTCTGTACCCCCGGGCCTTGAATTCACATCATTTGTCCTACCTCTCCTCCTGAGTGCTGGGATTAAAGGAGTGTGCCACCATGCCTGACTAAAATGGGCTTTTTAAAATTGGATCCTAAGAAACCAAGGTTTCAGGGTAGAGAAGGATTGGGGACAGAAATAGAGTGAGGCTTTTGGTGTCTTAACTTTCTGTCATCACCCCCTCCCCCGCACCTAGATTCTTAGATCAACCACAGCCCAGCAAGGCAAACCAAGACTCTTCAGCTCCTCCGATTGCCTGTGAGTTTCAGCCTTCAAGAGCCCACTCTCCTCCCCTTCCTCTCTCCAGAGCGGTGTCTCCTCGAAAAGCAGAAGAGGCACCAAGAACCCATGCCCAGGTCAGGAGCCTCCCAGCCAGGGACCCTGATCACAGAAGTGGGGAGGGCCTGGTGATTGTGCAGAAAGTTCAAGGGTTCTTCTTGACTATGAAGCCATTTAGCTTTTCCCAACACTCATCACTCTTGCATTTGCGTAACCCATATATATCACACATCATTGGGAATCCCAGGGTTGTGTTCTGGAGCAAACCACATGGAGGAGGATGGCATTACATCCAAGAAGATCCAAGCCTCACACAGAAGTTTCAGCCTCATCCTTGAGTCTGAATAGGATATACCCCCTCCCCAAACAAATTTATTGTCTCTTCTCCTTCCCTATCTCAAGCCCAGCTCAGAGGATGAAATCAGTGATGGGGAAGAACCCCAGGTGAGCACAGCTGATCTGGAAGCCCTGATCAGTGGCCACTATCCCACACACCCTGAGGAAGATGACGGGCCTGGCCAAGCCCCAGAAGCCCTGGATAAGTGGGTCTGTGCACAGCCCTCAAGTCAGAAGGCAACCAACCACAACCCACACATCACAGAGAAGCTGGAAGTGCTTGCCAAAGCCTACAGTGTCCAGGGAGACAAGTGGAGGGCCTTGGGCTATGCCAAGGCCATCAATGCCCTCAAGAGCTTCCACAAGCCTGTCAGCTCCTACCAGGTACTTGGAAGTTTGGACCAAGATCTTCTGTTCACTAACTGCTAGTTAGGGGAGGCACTATTCGCCAGTGGGCATCAGATTTAGTGGTTTAGACTCTATGATGGTGGGATTTTTCATGAAAGAAACAATGGAAAACTGTTAAAAGCAGATTGGAAAATCCAGATAACTGCTAAAACTGGAAGATGGGTGCTTGGAGTTTTATTATACTATTTCTCTATACTTCTGAGTTCTTAAAAAATATAAGTTTAAAGCTAAGCATAGTGTCACATGCCCACAATCCTAGCCTGTGATAACAGTACTCAGGAGGATAAGGGAGAAATTTCCTCAATTTAAGGCCAGCCTGAGCTTCACAGCAAGCCCCATCTAAGACAACCAAGGGCTGGGGTCTGGGGGTTAGCTTAGTGGCATGGTACCTGCCTTTGTCACCCACAAAGCCCTGGATGCAATTCTCAGATTCCTGGCACCCCTTCCCCCAAAGTTTAGACAATGGAGACTATTAACTGTATGACTCCAGGCAAGTGACTTAAAATGAGCATCTGTTTTCCCATCAGTAAAGAGGAATTAATAATAGCCCACTTATAAGGATCTTAAAAGGTTCTTACAAGGATGCACGGAGGTAGTCCCTGTAGCACAGAGCTGATGTCTAAGCCCTCTGTCAATAGTGGTTGTCATCATTGTGGTGGTGGTGGTGGTGGTGACAGCCCCATCATTATTTCCCTATTGCTCTCTCTACCCCTCTGGGAGCCCAAGGATGAGTTACTCACCTTACATTCCATCCAGACGTCTTCTCAACTACACTCAAACTCTGTACAGCCTCGCTAGTTTCCAGGCTGGCTTTTGGCCACACATTGCTAATGGAATCAGGTTACCTTGAGCTGGCTCTCCCTTCTCTCTCTTCCTTCCCTTTGGTGGCTCCTTCCCCAGGAGGCCTGCAGCATTCCTGGGATTGGCAAGCGCATGGCTGAGAAGATCATGGAGATCCTGGAGAGCGGGCACCTGCGGAAGCTAGACCACATCAGTGAGAGTGTGCCTGTATTGGAGCTCTTCTCCAACATCTGGGGGGCTGGGACCAAGACTGCCCAGATGTGGTACCATCAGGTCACACTCAGTCCCAACTGCCACTTGAGTATTGCTGTGTCCCAGAACCTATACTGCCTCTCCCAGCCCCTGCTTACCTGCAGTGAACTAGGTAGCTGTACTTTCCCACCTGATGGGAGTGAATGAGACAGGGAGACTACTTTTTAAGGGCACCAGGATTCATGTAGGCCCTTCTGGCTTAGTCTCCTAGAGGTATGAATAGGAACAAAAAGTAATGTTTCTCTGTCCCCCAGACCAGCAAGGTAGTTCTAGGGAGCCCAGACTCAGTCTTCATGTCTAAAACAGTAGCTCCCAAACTTGGCCATACAAAGAATCACTTGGGGAGCTAATGGCAATGAAGAAGCCCTGGCCTACTTCAGGCCAAAGTTAGTTAGCTTATTACAAGTCCTCCAGGCTCCTTCCTTTCCCAAGGCCCAGTGAGTAGAGACTGACCCACTCTTGGGCAGGGCCCTACCTTGGGTCTTCAATAGAGCCCACCATGACAGACCCTCCCATAACTGTCTGTACACTTCAGCAGTCCTGGATCCTCATAGCCTGCTCCTGACTACCGTTCTCCAGGGCTACCGAAGCCTGGAAGATATCCGCAGCTTGGCCTCCCTGACTTCCCAGCAGGCCATTGGCCTGAAGCATTACGATGATTTCCTGGAACGCATGCCCAGAGAAGAGGCCGCAGAAATTGAGCAGACCGTAAGTGGGGCTCTCAAAGAAGAGCACAGCCAGGCTTAAAAACCTAGGACCTAGAAACCTCAGCTGGGGACTGGAGCCCTTGGCTCAGAGGATGGAGTGTGGCTGGTGGGAGGATGCCATAGCATTGGCTAGGTGGATGAACATTATCGGGGTATACATTCAGGTCCCAGCATGGTCCCAGGTACCGAGGGATTTGGGAGTTTGAAGAGGCCCAGGTTAGGGGGTCAAGGCGGAGGTTCATAGAACTGTGATTCAGACTTCTTTGAGAACCCAATGAAAACTGTACAGTTCCCTCTCAAAAAGCACATATGTACTGAGGGGTGGGGTACATGTGCTCAGGAAGCTGAGGTAGGATCGCCATAAGTTTGAGGCCAATCTCTGGGGCTATAGAGTGAAATCCAGATCAGCTCAGGCTAGAGACCCTGCCTCTACAAAAACAAACCAAAACAAAACAAAAAAACCAAAAAGCACATATGTGGCCGGGTGTGGTGATGCACGTCTTTACTCCCAGCACTTGGGAGGCAGAGGTAGGAGGATGGCCATGAGTTTGAGGCCATCCTGAGACTCCATAGTGAATTCCAGGTCAGTCTGGGATAGAGTGAGACCCTACCTCAAAAAACAAACAAACAAAAAGCACATATGTGCCATGTTCTGTATCTCTTTCCAGATGCAGATGTATGGACCCTTTGAAGACCACCCAAGGCTAATCAGAATTAGGCTGGGGTTCAGGTGGGAGTGGAAGGCTTATAGGATTAAGGGTGGGATTGGGGTAGTGCTATCAAAACTGAGTTAAGGGTGAGTCTGGTTGGCAGTAGGATGTTGTTGGTTGCTGTTAAGATTTGAAATTGTCAACAAGGCCTGGGGATGTGGTCAGTGTGCCTAACATGCCTAAGACCCTTTACTCCATCCCTAGTACCACAACAGAAAAGAAATTTTTTTTTATTTGCCCAACAAATAAAAGGTTTGGTTAAGATAAAGGTTGAGTTTAGAGCTGGGGATTGTTTATAAGTCAATATACAATCTATAGTCAAAAGGGACAAGGTCTATCTAGGGTGTGTGTGTATGTGTTTATTCAAGTAGCATGGGGATCTGGCTGGTGTGTGGGCAAGGTTTATTCACTTTGACCAAGGGTCCTTATGGGAGGGACTCCAGGAGACTGGCCTGTTTAGTTGGTCAGCCTTCAGCTCCCACGAAGCTGGTGCTGGATGGATGGACAGGCCCTTTTGTCTGCCCATCACCACTGTGGTGCTAGTGATGACACTGTCACTCAGCCACGGTGTCCAGGCACAGAGAATGCCCTGGCCAGCCACTAGCCCCCAGCCCATTGGAACCGAAAAGGCTTTCTGTTGCAGCCTGCCTCCAAGTAGGTCTCCAGTTGGGTTTCTGACGGGATTACTTATCTGGGCCTCCTCTTCCCATCCTCCTGGGAGGCCAAAGAAGGGTTTGAAGGGATTAGCTGAGCTGTCTGTCAGGGGACTCTTCTGGCTGTGGGTATCCAGGACTCCTGAAATCTCAGTGTCCTGTGGTGGAGGTGGGATGCATCTGCATACAAAAGGACTCAGTGTCTGTGGTGAAGACTAATGGGCTTATTCTCCTCAATGAGGGAAGATCCCTTAGCTGACAAGGGCCTCCCCTCAGCTCACCCCTCCAGAAAAAGATGTAGCGTAGGCAGGGCTCCTCTCTCTCCTTTCCCACAGAGGCAGCTGTACTTGTGGTCTCCATTTTCTCCCAGGCCCACACCCGGGGCTTGCTGCCAGCCACCTGCCCAGGCCTCAAGCCCCAACTTGTACACTGCCTTCGGCTCCAAACCTGTAAACAACTGGAGCTGCTAGGACCTGGCTAAGGACTTCCAGCAGCTGGCCACTTATCCTAAGTGATGTTTCACAGACATGGTCACATGGGTGAGGCTTGGGGCCAGGGCCAAGAAAGAAGTTCCCTCTGCTTCTCCATGGCGCTGCCAGGCAGAGGCAGAGGAGCCAGGCTCCCTGCGGGGTTGCCTTTGCAGTGGGGGCTGCTTCTCAGATCCCAGGCAGCAGGAGAACAGCAATGCCTTGGCTAAATCCCCTCAATTTGTCAGCAGGCATGAGAATCGGCTTGGGACATAGTGCAGAGACCCCTGCTGCTGTGGAGGAGGCCCCTCACTCCTCTCTGCTCTTCCCCAGGTCCGGGCATCAGCCCAGGCCTTCAACCCTGAGCTGCTGTGTGTGGCCTGTGGCTCTTACCGCCGAGGGAGGACAACCTGCGGTGATGTGGATGTGCTCATCACTCACCCGGATGGCCGGTCCCACCAGGGTGTCTTCAGCCGTCTGCTTGACAGCCTTAGGCAGCAAGGTATACACCCTCCATCTCTGCGTGAGTGGGTTTGCAGGGGACAGTTGAGGTGGGGGGGGGTGGCATACCTGCAAGCTGGGAACTTGAGGTAGACAGTGGGGTAAGGAGCTGCAAGATCCATGTCATCTGGGGCCAAATCCTGTCAAAGACAAGGTGAAGCAGGTGCCCACAGCCCCGCAGGTAGAAGGACTCATCCCATGACACTGAGGCTGTGAGCAGGATAATTGTCCTCAGTGCACAGATCAGGAGCCGAGCCCAGAGGGAAAGAGTTGCGTAGCACAGAAACACTGAGCTGGGAATCCAGAACATAGGATAGGAGGGTGGGCAGATGGGACCTGGCTCCTTGCTGTCCTGACCATCCCTGTGTTGGGCCAGGGTTCCTCACAGATGACTTGGTGAGCCAAGAGGATAATGGCCAGCAACAGAAGTACCTGGGTGTATGCCAGCTTCCAGGGCCAGGGCGGCGGCACCGGAGACTAGACATCATCGTTGTACCCTACAGTGAGTTTGCCTGTGCCCTGCTCTACTTCACCGGCTCTGCCCATTTCAACCGCTCCATGCGGGCTCTGGCCAAGACCAAAGGCATGAGCCTGTCAGAGCATGCACTCAGCACGGCTGTGGTCCGGAACAGCCAAGGTGTTAAGGTGGGCTCTGGCCAAGTGCTGTCCACCCCCACAGAGAAGGACGTCTTCAAGCTCCTAGGTTTGCCCTACCGAGAGCCGGCCGAGCGGGACTGGTGACCTGTGGCAGGGGCAAGGAGGAGAGGATGGGCTGCCCTGTCTGAGCATCCACTACCTGTCCAGCTTCAGCTGGCTGGGCCTCACGTTTTCAACCACCAGCTGTCCTTAGTGAGCAGAGACTGAGCTCTGAGCCCAAG
Source organism: Jaculus jaculus (assembly GCF_020740685.1). Lineage (NCBI taxonomy): Eukaryota > Metazoa > Chordata > Mammalia > Rodentia > Dipodidae > Jaculus > Jaculus jaculus. The sequence continues at coordinate 33,539,138 of NC_059102.1, forward strand.
GGAGAGAGCCAGCCTGCTCTCAGGGCTTTCCAGCCCTCTGCTGGGCAGGATCAGGCTGCTGTCCTTTTACCCCATCACTTCTCCTGGTAGAGGCCTACACACGATCCCTTGCCTGACTTAAGCAGGAGCAGGTGGCTGGTTTGAAGCCAGCTTCCTGTGCTAAAGGCCTAAGACCCCTGTCCTGCTCCAAGAAAGATCTAGCTTCTGGAGGTGGGGGAGAAACAGCAGGGGGAAGAGAAGCAGTTGTCTGTCCTGCATCATCCTAGACCATTTGGAATAGGAGATGAGCCACTCCACGTGAACTCCCTTCCCCTCCTCACTTCCTGTGTAGCTGGAGCTGCTAGCAAGCACCCCTTCCCCCAGCTCCATGAGGACAACATGTGAAGGCCCTGGGGCCCAATAAGTACATTGCCTTTGACATCTGACCTGTCTGGTATCTACAGTTCCAACCACCTTCCTCTGCCCAGGCAGGACAGAGACAGTTGTTGAGTGGAGATGCTATGAAAGCTGTACTAGCGGCTTTCTAGACAGGCCTGGCCCAGGCAGCTTCCAAATCCAGAAGAGGGTCTGTGGGGCAAATCCAACTCAGGCACCAGGGGTTCACCCACTGGTCAGCAGCTTTTGTGGACTCTGCCCAAGACCAGAGTATTGTGGGGCATAAGAAAAGGTAACAAAGGGGGCTGGAGAGATGACTTAGTGGTTAAGGCATTTGCCTGCAAAGCCAAAGGTCCCAGCTTCAATACCCCAATACCCACTTAAGCCAGATGCACAAGTGGTGCATGCATCTGCGCGGTTTGTTTCCACAGGGCTGGAGGCCCTGGCATGCCTGTGTTCTCTCTCTCTCCCTGCTTCTTTCAATTGATAAATAAAAATAAAATATTTTTTAAAATAAAATTCAATTTAAATTTTAAAAAGATAACAAAGGGGTTGGAGAGATGGTTCAGTGATTAAGATGCTTGACTACAAAGCCTAATGACCCGGGTTCAGTTCCCCAGTATCCATGTAAAGCCAGATGGACAAAGTGGTGCATGCATATACAGTTTCTTTGCAGTGGCTAGAGGCCCTGACACTCATTCATTCTCTCCTTGCAAATAAATATTCAAAAAGAAAAGGTAACAAGGCTGGTAGGAAAGCATTGAGAACATAGTGCTCTGTGTTCCATTGACAGAGACTGATCTAGGGAGGCTTCCTGGAGGAAGGGAGGGAAGAGTGGCAAGGAAATAGTTTGAGAAGGATCTTCAGGCACTGTTTGGGGACAGTTAATGACAAGCTTTAGAGAGCATGCTAGGAGTTGAGAGAGAACTGGCTGATAGAAAATTAAAAATCAGGGCCTAGGGAGATGACTTACAGGTTAAGAACACTTGTCGCTTAAGCATGAGGGTCTTTCAGGCCAGAAACCACCAAGCTCAACTCTCAGAACCCACATAAAGAGCTGTGGCCACGTATGTCTGTAACCCCAATCTGTGGGAGTGAGGTGGGGGTGAATTGCTGAGGCTTGCTGATAGCATCTCCAGGTTGAGGAAGGGATCCCCTTCCCCTCCCTTTAAACACAGTAAGTGATAAGAGAAGGACACCCAAGCTGGGGTGGAGGGCTTCCCTGCATGAGTCTGGCTAAGGAAGGAGCCAGAGCCCATGGGGGCTGAGAGCCACTGCCAAGCCCAGCATCTAGCTGAGAGGTGGCCACATCCAAGGCTCCAGAGCCTTTGCAGAGCAGCCTGTCTGCAGACCTCTTTCCAGTGTGGCTTTCAGGGCTGGAAGGAGACAAAGCTATTGGGCACTGGATCATGGACATCCTATACACAGAGAGTCCCCAGAACCATTAAGAGGTTAGAACTGGCTTCCTGTGAAATTGGGTCTGACCCCATTTCTCATACCCTATCCATCTGCCCTAACGCCATGCTCTAGGAAACTCAGCATTCAGGGTATGTCCCCAAACCATACAGCCTCCTATCACATTAGCAAAGGCAACAGGAAATTCTGGGCTGGAGAGAGGACCCATACCTTCCAGGGGACCCAGGCCAAAGTGGCATCCTGATGCAGTGACATGAACCAGGAAGACCACAGGCTGAAGTGTTCGGTATTGGGGGTGAGGAGTGGGAAGGCTGGTCAGTGTGGGAGAAGGATGGCTTTTGAATCCAAATTCAGCAAGGAGTGCGGTGTTGGGGTTCTCTAGCTGAGAGCCCAGTCCCAATCTGCTCTTGGCAGCCTGATCCCTCATCTTGCCAGAGAGAGAGCCCTGGTGGGAACTGGGGTCCTGGCATCTGAGCACCATATACACGTCTTCCCAGCCACCACCTGCCTCCAGGGAGGTGCAAGCCTGCTTCCAGCTGGGCTTGGTCCTTCCTCTGTCCCTGAACCAGGATTGTCCCTGGCCAGACCATGCATGTGGCAGATAGAATAGTGGCACCAAACTCGTCTACATACTAACCCTGGAGTCTATAATTTGCAAGGCTAACCACTGAAGGCGTGGGCTGGTTGTCCGGTTCCTGTGAAGAACACTTGAGTGTGACCTGCACTACAGAACAAAGTAATTAAGGCTGAGTGTTTTGAGATAAGGATGCTTTGAGATTATCTGGTGGGTCTACCCAATGTAAGACAGAGTCCTTAGAAGCAGAGTGCTTGAGGCAGAGAGAGATGTGCCAAAGGAAGGAAGGATAGAGAGGTGCAATATTTCTCTTTTGGAGAACAACCAAGAATGCCGGCAGCCTGGAGAACCTTATGGATTCTACACCAGAGTCCCAGAATGGATGCAGCCTCGCTGACATCCCAGTGACGCCTATGCAGCTTCTGGACCAGTGGCACTGGGAGGTGACAATGTACTTTTTTTTTTCGAGGTAGGGTCTCATTTTAGCTCAGGCTGACCTGGAATTATCTGTGTAGTCTCAGGGTGGCCTTGAGCTCACAGCGATCCTCCCACCTCTGCCTCCCGAGTGCTGGGATTAGAGGCGTGCGGCCCCACGCCCCGAAACAAACATTGTACCCTTTAAGCCCTCAAGTCCGGCCGCTGCAATGGTGGCACAAGGTAGGCTCTGTGTGTGTGTGTGTGTGTGTGTGTGTGTGTGTGTGTGTGTGTGTGCGCGCGCGCGCGTGCAGGTCTCACTGTATCAAGTAGGCACAGGAGCATCAGGTGTGGGGGAACTCTGCCATGAGGTAAGAGACCCCTGCTGTAGTATGCTCAAGGGAGAAGAGGGAAGGGAAGATTGAGGGTGGACAGTCTCCTTCAGTTTTAGTTGCCCTCTGACACTGCTCAGGACACAAGTCCTCTCTCGTCTCCTCTGCCCTAGCCTTGCAGCATCCATATTGTTCCCCAGGGCCTGGGTGACATCATGGGCCTTAGGCACAGCCTTGCCTGCGGGCTTCTGGCTGCTCAGGGAAAGCTCAAGCTAGGCCTCTCCAGCCTGCAGATAGTGCAAGGTGGGCGGGCTCCGCTGAGGCCAGCTTCTCCACAATCATGGGCGCCTTGCCCCGTTCACCAGAATGTGACTCCTCTTGCCAGGACGAAGGGCAGAAACTTGAAAACTCTGTCCTCCCTCAGCAAGGGGAGGGGGGTCACTTCCCGGCCCATCAGCGAAGACTCTGGTAAAGTGGCAAGCATGGAGCCACCTGTGCTGCCAATATTTATCTCGTGCACATACAGGAGCTGCCCAAGTGAAGGCTGGGCTCTGAGGCCCAAAACTTGTTCTGTACCAACCAGCTACTTCCCAGAATCTTCTGGGCAGCCTTGGAATTGGAAAGCGCTTAGGGCTGAGGCCCTCAGCTGGCTTGAAACTCTGGGCCAGGTCTCACCCCTGGTTCCCATCATCCTCCCCAGGGGCTCAGTAAGTCCTACTCCTCTGTGGAAGGGACCACTATCTCCAGGAGCATCCTTGAAGAGGGGCCTCAGCCCAGAGACCAGGAGAGGCCCCAGAAGTTGAAGGGCTGCAAGGAGAGCTCAGAGGATGCCACTCAGGGACAGACAAAAAACAGCTGGGCTGGAGAGATGGCTTAGCGGTTAAGGCACTTACCTGTGAAGCCTAAGGACCCAGGCTCAATTCTCCAGGTCCCATGTTAGCCAGATGCACATTGTGGCACAAGCGTCTGGAGTTCATTTGCAGTGGCTAGAGGCCCTGGCGTGCCCATTCTCTCTCCCTCTGTATCTAATAAATAAATAAAATGATAAAAATTAAAGAAAAAAAAACCAGGAAGGACAACCAATTTGTTGCTTGAGTGGCCATGGAACCTGTTGGGCTCTGCCCTGGAACTGCATAGGCTTGCAGTCCCAGAGTTCCAGGCCTCTCAGCTTGACCATCACTGCACTGGTTAAGGGGTATATATGGAGCCCTGGGTATGTGGAGCATGTGGTCACTTGTCTGTGTCCCTACCGTACCTAGGCCTTGTGTTTGTGACTCTGTATCTGAGTTGGTGCAGGCTCCTGTGTCGCCGAGGGCTCTAGGGTAGGCCCATAGTCTGGAAGGGGTCGTAGTGGTGCTGAGCAGGAACTGGTAAGGTGCTAGAGCCTGGCTGGGTCCCAGGCTCTAGGTCCTGTGTCCGTGGAGGAGGCCGCCAGGAGGGCCGCCTGCGTCAGCCTTGAGCGGCCATCAATAGCGCGCGGTTAATTAATTTGATGGGAACAGCAGGGACCGCCGTTTGCATTTAGTGAAGTTCCAGGAACTTCCAACCTCATCTTCATAATTGGCCTCATAAATTGTAAGAAAGAGAGAGATCAGCAAAGCGGGAGGGAGGAGGGGCCGCCCGTCCGTCCTTATTTAATTTTATTGCTGAAATTCATCTTTTTAGCCTCCTCCGCCTGAATCGGCTCTCCCTGCCGGATTTGCCTAATCATGATAAATTAATATTCATTTCCCCGCCTCTTATCCAGCTCCCGCGCTTGGATAGTTGGAGAGGGTCTCCTTCTAGCCCCTCTGCTGGGCCTTGGCTGGAGCCTGGCAAGGGATAACCCCCCAAAGAGAAGCCTGTGTGCTGAACTGAAAGTGGCCCCTGGGGAGAGTAGGAGGGAGCCAGAGAGAAAGATGGGGTTGCATTTCTTTGAGGGGGGCCAAGATTGATAAGGACCTAGAGGACTCAGGAAGCTGGCATTGCCCTTTACCTAGCCAGGGCTGGGTAGGAAGGGCAAGCAGAGCCCAAGAAGGCAATTGGACACCTTAAGGCTGGGCCACCACACAGCACAGTGCCCTGGGAGAGAGGACTGAAGAATGTCTCGAATGGAGGGGTGAGGCTGGGGTGGAAGGCTGGTTGGTTGCCCATCCAGGCCACCTTGCCAGGATGGACTCATGGTGGTTGTAGAGGCCCACTGGTTTCTTCTATCTCTCCATTCTCTCTACCTCAGCCCAGTCAGTGGGACGGCTGGACCCCAGGTAGGGCACCTTGCTAGGTGACTGCCCCTGCTCCTGCTCAGCCTGGTAAGGCTGCTCAGAGGTGGGCGGAGTGTTGCACAAGGCCTGTTCTTCCTCCTGAAGCAGGACCATCAACTTAAAAGTCCCCCAACTTCTTGTACCACATTCTGTGAGACCTGGGAAGGGGCTTTTCATTTTGTCCAGTCTTCTTTCCCATTTATCCATGAGAAAATAGGGCCAAGAGTGAGCCCAAGGCCTCACATAGGCCAGGAGGGCTGGAACTAGGCGTGAATTATACATTCACCCTGCCAGGGAGTTTGGAAGTGGCAAATGTAATATCTGGGGACCCTTGCCTTATCACCTCGTTGGTGAGTGTAGGTAGAATCATCAACTCTGATATGGTTATGTCACACTATGTGGCAAAAGGGACGTTATCTGGCTGGGCTAACCGCATGACCCCTTTAAAAGCAGAGAGCTTTCTCTGGCCAGTAGGAAAAGGGACAATGGGAAAGATTCAAAGCATGAGCAGAACGAGGGAGGGTCCCCAAAGACAGTCCCTGGCCAACAACCCGCAAGGCACAGAGATTTCAGTCCTGCAACCTCACGGAACAGATCCTGCGGGCTGAAAATGAGCTTGTATGTGCTTCTTTCCATAGCGAGGCTCCCACTGACCATCGCCTGCACCTCAGCCTTCGGGGGTCCGAGGCAGCAAGTTTAGCTTGACTCTGTGCCCATGGGTGAGGTTTGAAAGGCTAAGTTTGTGAAGGTGTGCTGTGCAGGAGTAGAGATATACATACACAAGGCCTAGGGGAAGGGGGTCTTAGGAAGTGCCTATGGTCGGGGCAGGGCTGAAGCTGGGAGAGGTCTGGGGGCTCTGTGCTAATGCCGCTCCCCTCTTCCATATTCCCCAGATCAATAGTTACTCAAGTCGCTACAGTCCCATTCCCCCCCACCCCCGGCCCCTCTTTGCTTTCCCTGGGACCAAATCCTTGGGCGCATTTCAGTTTGTGACCACTGCCTGGGTGGAGTCTGGGGACTTGGTTGGGAGCTTTCCAGCAACTGGGCACCAGGAGAGCAGGCTGATCATGTGGCCAGAGTACATCTCCCTCTCTCAAACCAGTGTTTCAAACATTTATTCATGGGACCTGGGTGGGTGATAGGGACAGGTTTTTGAGTCCCATTGGACTTGTTTGAGAATGAGGAAGACCAGTTAATGGTGCAAGTTGCGGGAGGAATCTCCTCCCGGAAGTTAGCTGCATCATATATCTGATTTATTTCAGCAAAGCTTCTGGGCATTTTGATTGACACCTGAACCTGGAAAGTCCTGCTTAACCCAGCCCTACACATGGGTGTATCATGAAGGATCCAGGTAGTTGGGAGTATTTCACAAATGAGGAATGTGAGACCCAGAGAGGCTCTTTCCGCCCCCCCCTTTTTTTTTTTTTGCTTGATTTTTGGTTCTTTGGCTTTTCAAGGAGGTAGGGTCTTGCTCTAGGCCAGGTTGACCTGGAACCTGGAATTTACTACGTAGTCTCTGGGTGGCCTTGAACTCACTGTGATCCTCCTACTTCTGCTTCCCAAGGCTGGGATTAAAGGTGTGTGCCACCACACTCACCCCAGAGAGGCTCGTTTGTTCCAAGTCACACAGCACATGAGTTTTCCTGGTTCCACTCTGGGAGTGGATCTAGGCTAGATCTAATTGGCTGTCTGTCCCAGTCTCTCTCTTCCTCCAGCCCAGGATCCAAAACAAGGATCTGTAAGCTGATGTTGATGAAGATCAGCTACCTGGCCCTGAAACCTGTTTTTTTTTTTTTTGTTTGTTTGTTTGTTTTTTGTGTTTCCTTTTTTCTTTTCCCTGAGGTAGAGTCTCACTGTAGCCCAGGCTGACCTGAACTTCACCATGTAGTCTCACAGTGACCCTCCTACCTCAGCCTCCCCAGTGCTGGGATCAAAGGTGTGCACCACCATGTCTAATGTTTTTATTTTTTTAAAGTTATTTATTTACTTATTTGTATGTGTATGGGAGGAACACCAGGGTCCCCTGATGCTGCAAACAAATACCAGACACATGTACCACATTTGGGTCTGGCTTTATGTTGGTTGGTGCTAAGGAATTGAACCCGGGGCAGCAGGCTTTGCAAGCAAGCACCTTTAACTGCTGAGCCATCTCACCAACTCCTGTTTTGAGACAGGGTCTCACTATGTAGCCTGGATTGGTTTTGAACTCAGAATACGCCTGCCTTAGTCTCCCGAGTGCGGGGACTACAGTGTGCACCACCATATTGCAGTTCCCCACTCTCCCTGAGATTGCACCCCCCCAACACCTGCACCTACATTATGTAGTGTGAAGGGGCGCCAGTTCCTCTGACCCCAAGCTCTGTCCCTGCCAGAGGTGAGCACAGGGCGCATCCTCAGAGCACTCATGCATCCCTCTCACCTCAATGTCCCTAAATACCAGACCCCTCTCAGCCCCCACTCACGCTTACCCTGTCTGGGCATGGCCTCCCTCACAGATCCATCCATGGGCCTGAGCCTTTTCCTCCTTGAACTCCCTGTGGCTCCAAGGGAGGCTCTCATCCTCTTGACCTTGACTCAGCACAGTGCAGAGAACTCTGGGGTCACTTGGACCAGAGCCTCTAGTCAGGTCATCTCTGTGCCTGCCAGCCAGCCACATTGGAAGGAATTAACCCTGGCCTTTCCCTTCTCACGCAGCCCAGGACCGCGCCAGGGAATAATAGCCCAGCTTCCCAACTAGGGGCTAAGGACTGCAGCCCCCATCCCGCGGCCTCTGAGAACCACGGTCCTCGGGTCCTCCTTGGCTCTTCCCAACCGAGGACCCTGCGAGGTGCCCCTTGCCGCTGCTGATGTCTATGAGCTCCCGAGTACCGCTGGCTTCAAGATGGGCTTTCTGGTCCTCGCTCCCTCCACCCTCGAAGAGCAGACAGACGAGCCTTCTGGGATCTGGGTGGATGCGGCGTTTCGAAAGAAAGCAGGAGCATGTCCGCTCGGGACAGAGCTCCACCGGGCGACTCCGGACCGAGCCTCCCCACCCCCGACCCCCCCAAACCCCGCCGCAGACCCTGGCGACAGGCTGCAGGTTTGCGGCGCGGGGGGCGGAGCGGGCCGAGGCCGAGGGACGCGCTTCTCGGGAGGCGCCGGCAGAGGGCGCGCGAGGACCGGCCACGAGGCGGGCGGCGGGGCCCGCGGTGGGAGGGCGCCGTGCGCGGGGAGAGCTCTGGCCGCGAGCCCCGGCTGCTCTCGAGCCCCAGGTGCGGGGAGGACCCCGACCTCGGCGTCGCCGACCGGGACGCGGCCTCGCACACCCTTCCGGGGACGGGGAGACCCTCCCATCACGGGCCTCGAGCCGGGACTGCAGATCCTAGACTGGAGACCTCGGTGCTGAATAGGATGGGGCTCCTTCGCAGACTCACCTGCTCTCAGGACCCCGGGCCTCAGTTTCCCCTGGGGGGTGCTCCTGGGACGGCTCCGAGCCGGCAGCGCCTTGCTGGGAACCGAGCAGCTCCAGCACCTGTCCCCGCCCCTCCCCGGCCTCATCTGTCTTGGCTGGGAGCAGGGGCGGGCCAGGAGACGGGGAGAAAGTGGCCGAGGGACCGGCAGCGCGGGGATGGAGGAGAAAATGAACCACGGGGCTGGGGGTGGGCGCACGGAAAGGGCCGAGCCCCGTGGGGACCCTCGCAGGATGGGGGCTGGGGTGCGCCTTCTCCTGGGCGGCGCTTTCCATTGGACACTTCGCCCCAGTTGTGTTCCCCTACAGGCGCAGTGATTTATGGCCAAGCCAGGCCTGGCGACCTTGGACGGATAACTAATGACGGGTCAATAACGCTACAGGAAAAAGTGAAGTGTTAAGGGGAGGACCGAGGCCCATTCGCCGGCCCTCCCCTTTCCTCCCGGCATCCCTCACGGCTAGGTTGGCGCCCATTACTGCAGTTCCTTTACCAGGGGCTCCCCAAGATCTCTCGACAGGCCTGAGAGGTGATAGTTAACCAACAGCTGTGAAATGGGAAGCAGGGTCAGAACATATAGGAGGGACCCCAAATGGGTCACTGGAGGGTGTCCACCACCTATGCTGTGAGAGTCCAGGAAATACACTGCCCTCCCATTCTGCAGACAGGAGGAAGTCACTTCCTGGGAAGGCAAAGTTGGCCAGCGGAGTTCTTGCCTGGCACAAGGCAGGGCACCTTGGAGAGGAAAAGGGAGGAAAGCCAATGCCCTTGCTAGCCTCCCTTCCTCTCCCTCTTCCTTGGCTGTGTCTGTGTGTGCTCAGCCTCCTCTCCCTCCCCCCCCCCCCCAGCAAGTCAAGGTGACAGTGTCCCCAGGGACTCCTCGTTTGCCCAGAGGCCTTGCTTGCCTGTGCGTTGTGAGAGGGAGGAGGCCCTACTCCTAGGCCATCTGCTACCTACTGGGAGTGGACCACAGTCTGCCAACTCTTGGCTTCCTGTTTGCGGTCGCATCTCCTGGGTCATCTCTGGGTCTCGGTTGACTTTTGACACCCAGGGAACCTTGGGAAAGGGGAAGCAGTCGTCCAGATGTCTGGAGGTCACGCTGCTCCCAACAGCGGTATAGTCAGCACCCAGGCACCAGTGCGAACGAAAACTTCTCCATCTTCCCTTCAGGGGCTGGGGAAGCTGGCGCTCAGAGAGGAGCAGGCTGTGGAAGGAGGAACCAAGACCTGAATTCGATGTTCCTCTGCAAATCACTCTTTCCCCCTCCTTCCACACCCCCCCCCCCCGCCCTGGATCCTTCCTCTGATGACTCATCCTTAACTCCTGCAAGCTCTTGTAGCAGAGAAGACCCCCATGAAAGCCCAGAGGCAAGAGCATTCCACCCCCCAAATTGAGCGCAGGGGTAGTGGCTGTGGACTAGGGGGCATAGACCAAATGTGCCCCTGTGGTGAGGGCACTGGATGCCTTGTGTGGCGTATGTAGGTGGACTCCTGTGTACACATCTGTCCATACAGTCACATCATTCAATGCACAAGTACTGAGTAGCAGCCATATATGTTAGGCACTGGGGACTGCAGGGGAGACAATGGATAGCACGTATTCTGTCTATACCCAAGGACGTACACAGAATAGGCATGCCCTACCGGCAAAGGGGCAACCCTTTGGGTGGTCCATTGCAGGCTGAAAAAGGCATGGGTAGGACATACGCAAGGCAGCAGTCTGAGGGGTGGAGACCCTGTCTTTGCAGCCCGCCCTCCAGTGTCCTAAGTCACAATTGTCATCTGCCCCACACCTTCTACTATCTCAGTAGCTTAGTTTGGAAACTGGAGAGTTTTGTGCCCAAGGTCTGCATAATTTTTGGAGCCTAGTGTATAATAAAAGCATGGGTTTTCTTGTTAATTATGAGAATTTTCAAAGCAGAGGGAGTAGAACAATTCACCGCAGTGTGGGGTTCTTAGAAATGCAAGGCCCCGTGGAACTGCGTGCATAGGTGTGCGCCAGTGAGGTCAGCCCTGCCTGACCCCAGCAAGCTCGCTTTCCCAGCCAGGGGCTTCCTGCTGTGCTCACTCAGTCCTCTCGCCCTCAGGGGTCCCAGCCTCCGGCCCTGAGCTGGCAGCTTCCTGCTCACAGGCCCTAGGAAGTCACTCCTGTCATACTCTAGTGCCGCTCACCTGGACTCGTGACCCCTAAGATTCACCACATTTCCCCGTTTCCCCCGCCCCCCTCTTTTTGCTCAGAATTCAATTCTAGAAAATTCACTCTCCCTTTGGCTGCCTCCTCTGGGAAGGCTTTTGATTTTCTACATCACAGACGATGTATTTAGGTCAAAGTACCAAAAAAAAAAAAATCACTTTCTGTCTTCAGCCTGACCTGCAGTAAACGGAACATTCTAGAATACAAGGATGGTGTCATATTCATCATCGCAACTCCCCAGAGCCACCTGACACCTGCAGGGGGGGAGGGGCTCAGTTAATGTTTGTTGATAGCGCTGTGGACATCATTTGCCTGGGCGTGCATGTTTGCGCGCTGCGTGCACAGAGCAGTGGGCGGGGCTTCTGTTCGTGCACATGCCTCTCTGCTTGCATGTAGCCAGGTTCTCATCCTGGTGTGGGCACAATCACAACAGGAGCATACGTGTGAAGGGATGCCAGTGGCTTATTTTTTTTCTTCCTTCCACTTCCTCCCCTTCCTCCCTCTTTCCCCTCCCCTCTCTTCTCCCCTCCTCTTCCCTCCCCTTCCCCTCTTATCTTCCCTCCCTCTTTTCCTTCTCCTTCTACTTCTCCCTCTTCCCTCCTCCTCTTTCTCCTCCTCCTCCTCCTCCTCCTCCTCCTTCTTCTCCTCTCTCCCTCCCTCCCTCCCTCTCTCTCTCTCTCTCTCTCTCTCTCTCTCTCTCTCTCTCTCTCTCTATCTCGAGATAGGGTTTCATTTATCCTAGTCTGGTTCTCAAACACATTATGTAGTTGAGGCTGGCTTCGAACTCTCAATCCTCCTATCTCCACCACGCCCCGTTTATACAGTGTGAGCACTTTATCAAATGAGCTACATACCCAGCCCCTCCCTACTTTTTTGAAACGGGGTCCCTTGTATACCAGGCTGTTCTGGAACTCTCTACCTTCCTGCCTCAGCCTCTCTAGTGCCGGGATTACAGGTGTGTGCCACCATGCCCATTTCGAAAGTGGTTTATGCAGGCGTGTGCATCAATCGGAGCTGCGTGGATATGCATGGCTGTGTATGCGTGGATTTACGCTGGTGCGTGCCTGGCCCTGTGAGGTTGGGGTTGTGCCTGGACAAGAGCCGCAGGTGCACCGTGCGAGGACACAGGCGGCTGGCGCGTTTGCGGGCCATGTGTGCGCACAGCTGCGTGTCGTGGCCTTGGGCGGGCCGGACGCCCGGTGCGGCCCCTGCGCGCTCCGCTTTGTTCCTCCGCCGCGGGCGGGCGGGCGGCCGCGTGGTCTCGCGCTCGCGCGCTCGCGAAGGGCTTGGGCGTCCTGGGCCCTGCTGCGATTGGCGGCGGGCCGCAGCGGCACGGCTCCCTCCCGGGCGGGCAGAGCCCGATCGGCTCCCGTTACCGACGCGGGTGGGTAGGGGTGGGGTGGGGGTGCGCCAGGCCATCCATCTTCTGTTATTACAGCGTAATGGGGCTGCTCGGGCGCCCGCCCATTTGTCATCGGCCTCGTTCGCTGATAACGGGCATTTGTCATCACTTTCCTCTGCGCCAATGTCATCAGCACCGCTGACAGCGAGCGGGGGCGGGGGCGGGCTGGGGGCGGGGGAAGAGAAGCGCGCAGGAGCCTGCTGGACACGCGCTCGTACACACACACACACACACACACACACACACACACACACACACACAAGCACGCACGCACGCACGCAAGCACGTGCACACGGAACCTGAGGGGACACATGGCGGGCACATGTCCCTGTAGACCAGAGCGCCTTGGAGGTGGACATACCGGCCATCACTCAGCAGAAAGGCCTTTGTCAGGCAGATGTTCCTAGCTGCAGATAGCCTCTTCGGATGCCCAGGAGGTTGAGGGTGGGGGCAGCAGCTTGGGTGCAGGTGGCCTTCCGCTAGCTCCCTTTGTGCACACGTGCCTTTGTACACAGAGACAACCAAAAGGTGGCAATCGGACTCCCGGACTTTCAGACCCTAGGGTATGTGGGGAGTCCCTAGGGCAAGGTAGTTCAGTGGGATGGAGAAGGAATGGACCGTGGTCCCTGAAATGCCTGCTTCCGAAGCCTCCAGAGGCAGTGCAGCCTGGCAGTCATCTTTCCACTCCTGGACGCTGGCAAGCTCTGCGCCTAGACTAATTCCCACCCAGAGAGACTCAGGAGAGCCTGCAGAAAGAACTTCCCAGTGGGAGAGAACTTCCCAGCGGGAGAGGCACAGAGATGCTAATAGTAGGCAGGAGAGGAGTTTGCAAGGAAAAAAAACATCATAGTTTTCTGTGCCCTCTGTGGGCCAGGTGCCAGCTCGCCTGGGGTGTGGCTATGTCTTTCTGATGCTGCTTCCCAGCATCTTCAACTCAGGATGGCAGAGGGCACTCCACGAGTGCTTATTAGGTACCTCCCTCATCTATCTGAGCCTTGACTGCCTGGTGCATAGTAGGTGATCAGTAAGTAGCTGTTGAATGAATAAATGATTAAAGATAGTGTGTCTGGGGAGGGGGCATCCTCCTGGTCTCTCCTAGAAAGGCTACCAGGCACTGATGACCCAGATCTCATCTCATACCTTCCCTCTGACTCCCCTCCTCATTCCTTCTGCAGCCCCCCAAATCCCTCTTCTCCCCAGGCCTCTTCTCTCCTGGGCAGAGGGAGAGGGGGTGAAGGTCCCCTGGCAGAGCAGGGCTGGCTTGTTCCTTGTAAATGAAGACCATAATTAACATTAAATTAAGGTAATACAAATGAAGGCAACATAGAGGCTGACAAGATGAGCGTTTGGGGAGGCAGTGGGGAGAAGTGATTCATATTTTTAATTTACTGTACGGATGGGCCGCGTGGCTGGGGAGCAGGCAGCTCGCGTGGAGGGGGTGTCGCCCCGCAATGTTTGCTGGGCTTGGAGTGAGCACACAATGACTATTAAACTCAACTGTCCATATAATGGGACAGATTCAACATGACGCCCACCACAGCACCAGGAGCCCGCTGGTCAGGTTGTAAATCCTGCCCACACTGCACCCGCCTGCCCACCTGCCCACCTCAGCCTCTGGCCTGTCCTAGAGCAGGGCAGATAGAGTCCCCAGGGGCCTAGAGAACCAGGGGACCAAGAGGTCTCAGGCTCCCTGTCCTGCTGTGCTTATGCCGGCCACTGGAAGGTAGTTCAAGGTGAATGTGTGAAGGTGAGGTAAGCTGATGTCCCCATTTGGGCTGGACCAGTAGGGCCTGGAGCTCCGATGATTGGACAGAAAACACTGGCATCCTATCCCAAAGAAAAGAATTAATCATGGTTGCCGTCAGGTTTGTTGTCATGGACATCACTGCTCATATTTACCACACACCTCTTGGGCCAGCCTTTCGCACCTCTGATCCACAAACATCTCCCAAGACCTCGCAGAAGCCCTGGGAGGGTGTCACTACATGTAAGGAACCAGGCTGAGCCATGGGGAGTGACATGGTTCTGGAGCTTGAAAGTGTCATTCACACAAGTCCCAGAATCTGAGAGTGACCTGGAAATTCTATTAGAAGCATGAAAGCCAGTTTCCATCTGGACTCTGAGGCCTGAGACTAGAGCTCTCTAGATTCTGGGATGTGCTTGTGTATGTGTGAACATGTGTGAGTATGTTAGTGTATGTGCATGTGTTTGGTGTGTATGTATGTGTGTATGAGTGTGTGTGCATGCACATGTGTGTGTGTGAAGCAAGGTGCCATATAGTCCCAGGTGTGGGAGGGATTCCTGCTTACTCACTCTGCAAGCCTGATGCCCGTCCCTGTTGTCCCCGGAATGAGAGACGCAAGTGTAATTTAGGTTTTGATATTATGAAAGTCTCGCTGCTCTAAAACAGCGGGGCACTCGGTGCCTCATTAATAAAGGATAAACTCGGAGTCTATTTACAGGGCGCTTTTTGGGGTTATTTACTCTCCAATATACATATGTAATGTTGTGCATACTTACCGCTAGGTAGCTCTTTTTCCAGAATGGGTTTCCTAGTCACCCAAAGGGCTCTGCAGGGAGCAGAGGGTCACCGGGGAAGAAGGGGTGCTGGGGTTCACTCCTGGGAACAGGGAGGCTCTTTAGGAAACAACAGACCTCATGGACTGGAAGTCATAGCACGGTGAAGCCAGAAGCATACCCATCTGTCCCCTGTCACTCCTGCCTTTCCTGAAGCTCTCTTATGCAAGCCTGCCCTGCTATCTCCAAGGCCAGGTCCCCTGAAGATTTCCCAGCCACACACCTCTACCAAGCATCAAGTTGTCCCTCCTGTGCTGACCCTCTGTGGGGGCAGTGCCCGCGTGGTGCCACTCCCTCCTCAGGGCTTGCCCTGGCTTCAATCTGGCCACCTGCCAGCCAGGGGCCAGCCAGTTCCCTTCAGTAAGTCCCCTGCAGCCTGCACTTTATCTGACATGACCCTGTCTTCCCATATCCAGAGCCCGTAGTGCTTGGGGTTCGCAGAGTCATACTCACAGCAAGGGGCATCCATCCCCCCAGATCCTGGAGTCCATCAGCCATCATGGAAATGGGTTTTCCACCAAGCCTCAGCCTGGACACTTCATTTAATGGCTGGATCTGGGCAGACACTATATGTAGTGGGGTGGTCATCCACGCCCATTTTACAGGTGAGAAAGGTAAATTCACCTAGAGTCACACAGTCAGTGTTGGCTCCAAGAAGCTCATGGCCTCCAAAAGAGGAGCATGGATTTCCTCTCACTGCTCATTCAGCCACTCACTGGCCACTGCACACCCGCTAGCCTTAGGCCTGGCCCTCAGCCTGGGTGGCCACAGGTGTGGAGGCAATGAGGCCCCTTGCCTTTGCCAGAGACCCTAGTAATCCCCAGGGTATTATGGAGATAGGGTCACCAAACTAGGAATTGTGAAGCTTTTTGTGTATGTAGTCCAGGACCCCATCTAGGGAGGGTGGTGGTGTGGCACGTGTGCTCGTGGCTTAGGGTGTGTGTGGGTGGGGGGGTGTTGGGAGAGAGGCAATGCCTGGCCAGTTTGGACCAAAGAGACATCTTGTGGCCAGTAGGAGACCTGCAGCCTTTTTGCAGGATCCCTGGATGGGTAGTAGCAGGTCTTACCGGTTGCTAGGGTCCAAGAAAAGTCCCACCTCCAGCTTAAGACTGCTCCAGGTCTGGGGTTCAGCCAGCAGAGAGTTAGCTCCCCAGGACTCTCCTCATCCCCAAAGCTGGGGCTAGCTGACCCGGTGGGTATGGAGAGAGGAAGAGGAGCAGAAGGCTCCGATTCATCATTGTTGGTGGACAATGAGCCGTCACCACCCTAATTAAAGATGTAATTACAGCAAATACGTTCTGGGCTGGGAATGGATGGCAGGGTGCAGGAAGGCACCTTGTGGCTGGCTGCGAGCGGACACTGCTCCCCTCAGTGTTAGGGAGCCAAACTGGCTACAAGGCACCCTGGGCCATCCAAGATAAGGTGCTGAGGCTGGCACTAGGGACTGTGCTCAAGGACCTGGCTGGAGAACCAAGGGCAGGCAAGAGGTTTCCAGGCCAGTGTCCCGGGACCGGGCTGCCGGTGCTTTGGGCGGTGGCAGGGTCAGGCGGGAGCGGGAGGCCATGTGATCAGGACAGAGAGGAGCGGGATCATTCTCAACCTGGATGGAGAGCCCTCACTGCTGCAGGACACCGCAAGAGGCTCTGAGTGTCTGGCCATGATTTCTGAGCACACCTGCTTGGGGATAATGTATGCTCTTGCCAAGGCCATAGGAGGGTAGATACAGAGACCAGGCTAGGGGCTCAGCCCATTTGTAAGAATGCAGAGCAAAGCTGTGGTGGGCCATGTTAACTTCTGGGTCTGGTTGAGGCTTTGGAGACCAGTACAGACACGGTTGGAGAGGGGCTTTCCTGAGAGGAGGATTTGTCCCCACCCAAGGCTCAGGGCACAGGACTGGGGAAGTGGCTGGCCAACTGAGGGGAGGAGAGATGGGTCCCTCTGACCAGCCTGGCTTCTACAGCTTCCTCCTTGGGCAGGCATGACTCCACCCCTGCCTGGGACCACATTTAAGTTGTCCTAGGACATTGGTTGTCCTAGGGAGGCCTGGGATACTGCTTCCTCTTGGGTTTCAGGTCTGTTTCAAGATGCTCCAACCACTTTCCCTCAGGGACCAAGAAAACTGTGCCTGGGTTGAGCCGTGACTACCCTAGGGCCAACACAATAATGCCTACCTCGATGGGGAGCCAATGGCCTCAGCCACTTGGGCTCCATGTGCTGTGGTGGTCCCTGGTGCATCCTCTGAGGTGTATGGGCTGACCCCAGGGGAGAGAGAATGGGTGGGGAACAGTGAGCAGCCATGCCAGCCAGAGGGGAGGGAGGAGAACCAGTGACAGCAGGACAAATGCTTGTAATTTTATAACCAATCTCATTGCGTCCGTGGGGGGCCGTTTGTGCCTCCACTCAGGACCAATCAGCTTGACAGAGCTATGAGTCTGCCTGAGTGAGGGTGAGCAGCTCCCCCCAACGCCACTTACTGCAATCTCATTACCAACCAGCCCCAGACCGGCCAGAGCTGAGGGGCTGCTGGGAAGGGGGACCCAGCACAAGCCAGAGCAGGCAGGGTCCACCGGGCTAAGCTCCAGAGAGAGGTTGGGCACGGAGACCTGGTGGCTCAGAGGGAGTGTGGGGCCAGGCGGTGGGGGGGGGGTGTGTGTGGATCCCAGGTGACATCTAGTAAGTGCTGAGCATTTAGGATGGAGAGAGGGCACAGGCCCTGCCCTCAAGGGGCTTGTAGTCTGCTCTGAGCCGCTGGACACATGGTAGATGGACAGGTCTTGGGAAGGTGGGGATGGAGGGATATGATGTGAGGACAAGCAAGATAGGATGAGAGGGGCAGCATCCCAGAGTCAAACTGGCACTGAGCCAGGGGGCTCAGGAGTGAGGAAACCAGGACATCCCTTGGAACGCTCTTAGAATAAAGCTGGAAAGGAGAGATGCCACCTATGGGAGACTGGAGGGAGCTGTGGGGGAGGGTGGGCGGTCAGTGGTGGATATTACAGGAAAGCCTTGCCGGAGATCTGGCTCTGGGGATAGCTGTGTGCCCATTAGTCTCTCTAATTGTCAAAAATCTAATTTAGTGTCTGGAGCCTGGGCTGGCCTCGGGTTAAATGGAGGGAGGCAGACCTAGCCATAAATCTGCCCTCCCAGCCTGGGCTGGTGCTAATTCTGCAGTTAAGTGAGGTGATGAGGGCTCTGAAAAGGGGGTGTCCTTGGTGACCCCATGTATCAGCCCCCGTGTATGAGGTCACAGTCAGGCCCTCTTCTCTGGCAGGAAGAAAGGGCTTGTCTGAAGCCTGGCCTGGACCATGCAGAGGGGCCCCTCAAGTGTGAGGTGAGCTCAGGTCCATTGGGAGTGTCCCCAGAGCCTGTATATCCGAGACTGTATCAACCAGCAGCCTCCAGAGGCTAGGGATGTGGTTCAGTGTTAGGATGGTAGCCTCGCATGTGCCAGACCCTCAATTTGATCCCTAGCACTGCAAAACCACCACAAAACTCCCACGAAGGTAAAGCCACCCGCCCTTCCTCCTAGACTCAGGGTCTAGATGGAGCCCTTTCTTGCAAAGTGGTTGGGGCTCGTCACTTCATGGGCAGCGTGGTGGCGCACGCCTTTAGTCCCAGCTCTCGGGAGGTGAAGGTAGGTAAATCGCCATGAGTTCGAGGCCACCCTGAGACTACATAGTGAATTCCAGGTCAGCCTGGGCTAGAGCAAGACTCTACCTCAGGAAAAAAAAAAGGTCTGAGGTCTTTTGTGAGAATGGTCATGCGACCAAATTGACTGGTCAGCGTGTTGCCTACCAGCTGACCTCATGGAGCCCATGTAATATGGCAGTGGCTGGCGGAGTGAAGAGCCACCCTCACTTGGGCTGCTTCTCCTCTGGGGGAGGTATGGGGGTTCTGGCCAGCTCCTTAGACGTAGTAGTAGGGTCTCTCCTCCTGGGCTTGGTAATGACCACACTCCCCTCAGAGCTGCTAATTGAAAGCAAAGGGTATGGTGGGCGCAGCAGGAAAGGTTGGGGGCTTGAGAGGACTCCAAGAGGCTTGACTTTCATGGGGGGAAGAAAACAATTTCTCCTGGCTTCAGCTCCATCTCACCAGGCACCCACCCGGCCTCTCCTGCTGTTAACGAAGTGCCTTTAATTAGCAGCCTAATAAAACGCTCTTAATTGGTAAGAGCCAATCAGGAGCAAGCGAGGTCTCCTCCCTTAGTCATTGTTGATGGCAATCGAGCCATAGGTTTAACAGGGAGAGGGACCCCAGGCCCAGTCTGGCATTAGGAAGGGTGATCAATGGTTAGCCCCTGGGGTAGGCCCTGGCCCTGCTCAGTCCTGGGCTCACCAGGGTTGCTGAGTAGCTTGCTGGCAGCTGGGGAAGGGTTATGCTGACACCCATTCCTTGAGGCTGTCTTGGGCGCTGCCTGCTGGGGAGCAGACATGTGCAGTGGTGGGCACGGGAGGGTTTTTGACTTGCACGTGCTGGGCCAGCTGACATGGCTGTTCTTTTAGCTCTGGCAAAAGTTCTGTCCAGGGCAGACACTGACCACAGGCAATGAGGGAAGGCAGGGAGCGTGACTAGGGAAACACTATTACCCCACCCCCATAGGTCATGGAGCCCAAGGGTGAATCAGTTCTGAGTCTTGCTTGTGGCTCTACAGGGGGGCAGAGGAGACCTTTTCTTGTCATGGCCTCCAACCTTGGGCTTGTTTCCCTATGTTGGTGCAGGGAGAGCACCCCGAAAGCTTGTGGGGTCTCTGTAGCAACTCCTGTAGATGGACGAGCTCGTCTGGAAGTTAAAAAGGGAAAAGTGAGCGCAGTCTTCACTCACACAGCAGCGAGGAAAATGGCATTTGCTTGGGTTAGGTTGCGGTTGGCAGCAACAACCAGTAACTTGCAAGTCAGCTGTCACATTGGCTGCATTGTGACCAATGTGGAGCACGACTTGTGTGGCCCCGCTTCTCCACACACCACCCAGCCTGGATCTCCCTCTCTCTGTTTTTGAGACAATGTCTCGCCATGTAACCCAGCTGCCCTAGAACTCAAGATCCTCCTTCCTCAACCTCCCAAGTACGGGGATTACAAGTGTGTACCATCACATCTGGCTGGCCCTAGGTTGATCTCATTTCCTCTTGTCAAATCACTTCAAAAAGTATTAAATCTACTGTGCATTTCTTGGATTTGTACACTGAAAAATTCACTGTTCTTTTGATGTTGGGTCAATGAGACAAGACACTTAGAAAATTCACTTTAATCTTGTATTTGTAATTTACTTTTTTTTCTGAACAGTTAAAAAAAAAAAAAACAACAAAGCACACTCTATGACCATGATCTTAGGTCGTGAACATATTGATACATTGACGACACATCACTGTAACATAGCCCCAAAACCAAAGCAGTTAGCATGGAGTCTAAAGAACAGAGAGCCAATCCAGCCAGGGCTCCTGGGAAGCGGTTGTTGCCAGCCCTGCCCCACAGCTGGAGTCCGCTGCACATCCATCCCTCCAGTGAGTCTCCTGAGCCCTCAGGATCACTGTTTTGGCAAGGTGTTAGTTGCCTTGGTACCCAGAGGTTCAAACTTAAACTCTCAGTTATCTTTTCCTTCAGTGTCCAAGGGAATGGCTTAGAAAGGGAAGTAACACTTACACACACACACAGTCTCTCTCCCTTTCTCAGGAACTAAGACAGTCAACTGGTTTTGGTTGAGAAGCACGTATCTGGGATGTCACTGACTCAGACTTCAGATCACAGGCACTGGGCTTCCCGCAATAGGGGTTTCTAGGTATCAATGCTGTAAGTTCTTCCTGGAGCCAGGCGGCCAGGATCATGCTGCCTTGGTAAATCTCCTCAGCTCTAAAGCTCTGGTATCATAAATGAATTTAGGCTAAAGATAACCATAAGCAAAGCTCTATTCCCCCAAGATGGCTGTCTTCCTGGTACTGATTCTGTTGACTCTAGCTAAAAGAAGGGGTTCTACTCTGCTAGCTGTGTGGGTGAGGCACAAGGGATGAACCCCGCTGCTAGTCTTCAGGTGAACTTGGAAGTCTTCTGAACTTACCCAAATAGGAGGATGTCAAATATAGACTAAAGTTATACCCTAAAAAGACTGTGACAGTCACAGGTGCTGGGTTGTCTGTGCATCCCATTTATACCTACAAGTACCCTGGAATACTTCAGAATCAAGCTTTCAGCCCAGCCCACAACCTGTACTATTTTGGGGTGGCTTGCTTCCACCTCTGGGTTGGAAGGTATTACCATTTAAGGCAAAAGGAAGATGCTAATAAGGTCAATAATACCAAGGCAGCTAACCCAATTTCTAGGAAGAAACAAAACGGTCCTAATTATTTCCAATATACTCCCACCCAAGCCCCTTGTTTCCACACAGTCAAATGCTGGATGAGGAGTAGCTCAACCACGGCTGTTCAGACCAATGGCATCGGGAGACAGCAGGGAAGATGAGAGACGAGTGCATGTTTCCTTCTCTGCAGCTTCAGATTGTACAAAAAAAAAAAAAAAAGATTTTTCTTACAGAATGATTTAGGAGCCTCAGTGTCTTTTTCAGTTCTGAAACAAGTTATGAAGGCCAGACTTTATTACTTGTCAACAGAGTTTCAGAGTCTGTCTCTAAAGTTAGGACAAATCGGAAAGAATTTAGCCAAGGGACAAGTGTAAAAGGGCTCCCATCCATAATTCACATTCACTTTCAAGCTGCACTTGAGAGAGGAAAATGATACCAGCATTGACATTCACACAGAAGCAGCAAGGCATGCTGGTCCTGTCCAGGCAGCACCAGTGTGAGCGCAGGGGTTGGTCACACACGTCCTCAGCAGCTGCACAAGCTCATTTGCCTACACAGGGGTTTCAGCTTGTCTTTAAGAAAGGTGTCTTTCAGGTCCTACACTGAACAGTAGATTTCAGTAAAAAGAGACTAACCTATAGTGGGGACACTTCCAATTTCTTTCTACTATTCCTTTAAATGTGTTGAGACTTTTCTTTGTTTCTCTTTTCTTTTTAAAAAGGTCAAACTTTACATTTATTGTGGCCCAGTTGGGGATTAGTGATAATCCATTCCCACTGAAATCATGCAGAGATTGTAAGTGGGGTTTACCTTCTCTGGAAATGAACTTCTACTTACCTGATTATTTCTTCTACAATGAACTGGTAAATGACCCCCGAGCTGAGAAATGTGAACAATTCAGGTTTCTCAGACCACTTCACTTCATTGCCATTTCCATCAGCAGCAGACAGGACAACTTGAGAAAACCTCAAGTGAACTAGGAGAGCCACACATTCAGGGCCCAGCCCTGAGCTCAAAAGCATCCACTTTTACTCCCCTTCAACTCTGGGGACCAAATCCAAGGCCTCACCCCACACCAGGGCAAGTACTCTACCAGTGAACTACCCCTACCCCAATCCCACGTTTGAATAGCAGCATGTAACTGAAGAGCTAGGAAAGTTATGGCTATCAGACAATTTCTGAAGCAGCTGGAAACCCACGCCTTTTTCATGCTGACCTGACAGTCCCCTCTCTTCAATGGCAACAAAGTCTTTCAACAATCCACGTACTACCGATAGTCAACATGACAGACAAGGAATTCATAGTGGCTAGCCAGGAAGCATTCTCTGTACCATGTGTGTGGTTGGAAAGAGAATTATACCGAGACTGAAACAAAGCAGGGAAAGAAAGCTGCACATGCGTGATCTGCCTCTCCACATGCAACATTTAGTCTGGGTACATTTGGATGGAGGGCACCTCACAAACCAGAGGGTAGAGCAAAGGTGCCCTACTCTTCTCTCCTGCTGCTGAACTGATGGTGGCCTGGCTGCAGGTCACTTGCAAGGAGCACTCATTACTGTTTTTATAGCAGCTGGTTAAAAGGTAGCTTTCTTCAGTTCAACTGCATGGCTAGGATCAGCAACAATGGCCTGGCTATGGAACCAGGAGGCTGTACTGTGGTTTCACGGCCTCAGGGTGTGGCCAGGCCACCCCCTCTGCCGGCCCTGTGTGCTCAAGGTGAACAAGCTGGTACGTGGGTCAAGTGCTCCCAGGCCAGCATGGCCCACGTGCCTCCGCACTTGGAGTCCACTAGCAAGGAAGTCCTGAGCTGCTTCCACGCGGTCAGGTTAGCCCTGTCCTTGTGGGCGTCCACTTGCTTATGTCAGTCACTGAATGCCACTGAGTTTATTGGTTGGGGAAGGTGGAAAGCAAAATAAGGCCAGGAAGAGAAGGAAAGAGAAGGCAGCTTTTGTCCTACTAGTAAACCCTGTGTGCCAACTTCACCCTGATCCCCGCTCTGTAGCAGCCTTGCCTTCCTGCAAACACAGGGTTGGGAGAAGCAGAAGGAAGGATCTGCAGTGCAAGGCTCAGATGGTTAGACTGATGTCTGATATTTACTGGTCTAAATGGAAAATCAGCTTCCATCCCTGGCCATCTCTTAGAACAATGTGCTCACTGTCTGGGTGGTTACAGGTACCCAGGTGCCCACTGGCTGTGAAGAGGAAACGGAGATGTGGGCTATGGTGCTGAATGTGTTGGGCACCAGGCACTGGCCATTCCAAGCCTTTCTGTGAGCCAAGCCTTGCCAGTGGTTGAAGGTGAAGCACAATGCTGTTAATGGGAGGAAATGCAATCAGCAGCTCCTGTCCACACGCTATGTGGGATCCAGGAGACTGCTGAGTCCAGAAGAGATGCAGCCACTGCTGGGCCCAGGACACTCCTGCCCCTCCCCAGGCGGGGGTGGGGGTGGGAGAGGGAGGAGAGAGAAGAGCAGCGAGCGTGATGTTCACGAATCTGCTGTCACAGGGTCACTTGCAGCAAAAACATGCTTGGACTTGTAACTCAACATACTTAGCTCTTCCAGTGTCCCATCTCTAGGTGATCCACCTCATGCTAGCTGAGGACAGTCTCTTCACACACCTCTTTAGGTTGAAGAGACAGTTGTTGGGGAAAGAGGGAGGAGGGACAGAAACAGCCAGCATGGGGGGGGGGCAGCAGGTGCAGGTCTTCCAGTGTGGGCTCCTCTCTCTTCTCTCTCCCCCTGAGGATGTGCAGGCAGTTGTTTGCTCCCATGCAGTGGACTGAGCTGCTCTGGCCAGGTGCTGGACACTCCGGCAGTTAATGAGGGACAGCAGGCAGTGTCTGCGTGGAAGCCGCATCCCTGTCCTCTAGAAGTGGACCATATGGGGAAAGTAGTTCTTTTGCTTAATGGTAAAGCAAGAGAGATTCTGGCAAAACACTAAATATATTTATAAGTCATCTTTGTCTGGAACCCAATGGTAGGGAGACAGGAGCAGAGGGATGGGGAAGAGGTGGGAAGGGAGGCTTACAAGTTCCAATCATTCACACAAGATAGAAGACATCTTCTGATAGCAGCACGGAAGCAGCCGGCTGGGCCGAGCAGACTGTCCTGGTCGGCTGCCGACCAACTGTGTCCCAACAGGAGTCTCAAAGCCCTGCTCCTCACTGGTCTGGGGAATCCGAGTAGGAGTTTGATTGTTGCTGTTGTTGCTCACTCTGGTCTTGGCAGATACATTTAATACTGCAATTGTAACGAGTCCTGTGTGAAAACACAGCAGAAGTCATTAGCTTCTTTCCCTCCACTTCTCAGTGGCTCTAAGAAAACAACAATGTTTGAGAAGCTGTCAATGAGAAGGATGGGAGGGTCCGTCCTCAAGGTGGCCTTGCCCATGCAGGACAGCAGCTCTGTCAGAGGCTCCTGGGCTTGCCTGGGGACTTCACGGGTAGGGCTTGCTGCTGGCTGGGCTCCGGGCAGACAGACTCTGATGTCCTAAGGTTAAGAGTGACCAATGCCTGGGGTAACGTCAAGCTTTCCTGCTCCCTGCAGTGGCAGTACAGGCAGGGATGGTGAGACTCTGCTTGACTGACCAGACTCAGTGGCATCACTAAGAGAAGTGGAGGAGGTGGGGAGGCCGCCTGTGGCCTGGCTTAAGGAACTGTGCATATGAGCACTAATAATGCTCCTGGTAGCTTCAGAACAGATGTGCAGATGGTAGCTGGGAGTGTGGCCTGGAGATTCAGGCAGAGGGTGAGAGACCAGAGATATAAATGCGAAAGTCATCTATATTAGATGAGTCTAAAATGCTTGAGACAGACTCTCAAGAGATGCTTGTTTCAGGACTAAGAGGAAGAACATGCTATAAACACTGTTAGAGAATAATAAAAATGAGGGCTAGCGGTATGGTTCAGTGGCTGAACATATGCTTAGTATAAGCAAGGCCCAGAATTTAACAGCCAGTACTCCCCAGACCGCAGAATAGCAAAATGCCACTAAAGAGAAGGAGACTGTCAAAAAGAGAAGACAGTAAGGCATTTGCCTACAAAGCCTAAGGACCCAGGTTCAATTCCCCAGGACCCACGTAAGCCAGATGCACAATGGGGAGAATGCGTCTGGAGTTTGTTTGCAGTGGCTGAAGGGTCTGGTGTGTCCATTCTCCATCTGCCTCTTTCTCTCTCTCTCTCAAAACCAAAACCAAAACCAGGTACTCTCTTTTGTGGATGGGGTTGAGAGTGAGGATGAAGATGTGAAAGATGCCTTTTCCCTAGTGACACTGACACTGACAATAACAAGGCGCAGTTGTGAGACAGTGGGACATTTCAACAAGACATTTTTCCAGCCATATGCTAGACTGAGCTGAAAGGGTCTCCACCGTAGGTCTCTGATGGAAGGACTACAATCCACGCTTAGAACTGAGGCTGACTGCCCTGGTGAAGGCAGTCGCTGCTCCCCCACTTTGCAGGGCTGGGTGAGCATGAGAAACCTCGGGAGCTGGCAACACCTATTGCTCATTTCCTACCCGTGGTGTCACATACACAGTTCTTTCCATACCTGGGCAAGTATGAGGTCAGTGTTGGGTTTTTTATCTGGAGATGTAGGTGTATGTACGAGAAGGGGAGCGGGGAGGTTCAGCATGGGCAGCTGGATCATTTAGGAAGTCCCAGATGAGGATTGTGTCATCATGTGAACTACTGACAATTTGGAATTCATCAAACTGGAGTCGAAAAACTCTTCCAGAATGCTCCTAAAGGAGAAACACAAAGTAAGAGTTTGAATCACTCAAGATCAAAAGGACAAGTTCAGCATCATGTCCAACATAGCTTATAGAAAACCATAGCGCTAGAATTTTCTCTTACATTTAGTAGCTGTTTCAAAAACAGAGACAAAACAATTTTGCTAAAGGCAGGATGGAACAGTCAAATACTGGGCAACTGCTTTTGTGAATAAGGTAAACAAAGTGGTATTTTTTGGGCAAAATGGCCAATAAGGTGCTAGCTTCCTTCTCACTGCTAACTCTCCTGGGCTGAAGCTAGAGGGGAGCATTCCTTGGCACCTCCCTGGCCTTATCCTCTCTCTGTGTCCTAAATTCTTCTCACAACCAGAGGCCAAGGGGTGATGAACAACAAGAGGTGATATGCTGGTAAATGTTTACCACTCAAACTTCCAAATTTGTGAAACTATTTATAGGTTTTTATGGTATACAAAATTCTATCATGACCAACTCTGAAGCCACCGTGTATACCTTGCAAAATTCTAACCGCTGGCTCTCATCAGAGCATGAACCTGGTCTCGTACACCATTAGCAGTAATCACTGCCCAGATCAAGTTGCAGAACATTTCTAGCATTGTTTTTATTTTAGGGCATGCGAGAGTGCATGAGAGAGAGACAGAGAAAGAAAGAGAAAACTGGCACAACAGGGCCTCAGCCACTGTAATTGAACTCCAGACACCTTTGTGCATCTGGCTTATGTGGGATCTGGAGAGTTGAACATGAGTCCTTAGGCAGCAAGTGTCTTAACCAGTAAGCCATCTCTCCAGCTCCATTCATATCTCTTTCTAGTCAATATCTCAATGCTATTACTGTTCATTTTTGCCCATTCTTTTTTTTTTTTTTTTTTTTTTCCTTCTTTGAGGTAGGGTCTCACTCTAGCTCAGGCTGACCTGGAATTCACTGTGTAGTCTCAGGGTGGCCTTGAACTCACAGTAATTTTCCTACCTCTGCTTCACAAGTGCTGGGATTAAAAGTGTGTGCAACATACCTAGCTAATTTTTGCCTATTCTTTTTCTTTTTTCTTTTTTGGTTTTTCAAAGTAAGGTTTCACTCTAGTACAGGCTGACCTAGAATTCACTATGTAGTCTCAGGGTGGCTTTGAACTCATGGTGGTCCTCCTACTTCTGCTTCCCGAGTGCTGGGATTAAAGGCATGCACAACCACGCCCAGCCTCTATTCTTGAATTACATCTAAATATACCCATATATGATATATTCTTTTGTGCCTTGCTGTTTTTACTCAACATTATAATATTCCTTTCTATTGCTACAGGTAAAAGCATTCCAAATGTCAGGCATGGTGGCACATTTGTTTGCAGAGCCTGATGGCCTGGGTTCAATTCTTCAGCATCCACATAAAGCAATCACATGCATCTGTAGTTTGTCTGCAGTGGCAAGAGGCCCTAGTGTGCCCATTCTCTCTCTCTGATTGCAAATAAATAAATAAAAATATATTTTAAAAAAGTAAAACATGGGTTTGGAGAGATGGCTCAGCAGTTAAAGGTGCTTACTTGCAAAGCCTGAGGGTCCAGGTTCAATTCCCCAGTACCCATGTAAAGCCAGGTGCAACAAAGTGGCCCATACGTCTGCAGTTCATTTGTACCAGAAGGAGGCCCTATGTGGCATACTTTCTGTTTCAAATAAATTAAAATTGAGAATCCAAAGGTTCATCAGCTGGCGAATGAATAAAATGTGGTCTACTCATATGATGGGATATGAATGAACTACTGATATGTACAAACCTGAGTGAATCCCAAAATAATTTATTTTTAGTCAAAAGAGAGGGGTAAGCTGGGGATGTGGCTTAGTTGATACAGTGCTTGCCTATCATATACAGAGTTCTAGGTTCTACCCTCAAGTGTCAAATAAACCAGGAGTTGTGGTGCATGCTTGTAATCCAAACACTTGGGAGAAAGAGGCCGGAGAAGCAGAATTTCAATGTCATCCTGGGATACATGAGACCTGGTCTCAAAATAAGTAAGTAAATAAATGCATGAAAATGTGCATACTATATAATTTATTTATTTATTATTATTATTATTTTTTTGCCAGGCGTGGTGGTGCACACTTTTTTTTGGTTTTTGTTTGTTTGTTTTTCGAGGTAGGATCTCACTCTAGCTCAGGCTGACCTGGAATTCACTATGGCGTCTCAGGGTGGCCTCCAACTCACGGCAATCCTCCTACCTCTGCCTCCCGAGTGCTGGGATTAAAAGCGTGTGCCACCACACCTGGCTATAATTTACTTTTATAACTCTTTTTAAGATGGTAACTGGTCAATGTTGATATAATTTTGCTGGCATATATACATCAAGATTCTAAGTTGTATGCTGCTTTGTTTTCTTGAGGTAAGTTTTCACTATGTAGTCAAGGCTGGCATTAAACTCTCTATGTAGCTCAGGCTAACCTGGAACTCATGATACTCCTGCCTCAGCTCCCACATCCTGAGCTTACAGTTATGTGCTACCATTCCTGCCTTTGAAAGTATATGGAGCCCACACTGGTCTTGATCCTCCTGCTCTTTCAAGTGGCAGAATTACAGTATGTACCATCATGCCCAGTACTTTTTCTTTTTAAAGATAGTGTCTTAGGGCTGGGGAGATGGTTCAGCATTAAAGATACTTGCTTGCAAAGCCTGCTGGTCTGGGTTCAATTCCCCAGTGACTCAAATAAAGGCAGTTGGGTTTTAGTAGTAATAGACCCTGGGACATGCACACTCACATGCATGCACACACACACACATTAAAAAAAAAGGTGGGGCTGGAGAAATGGCTTAGTGGTTAAGGTGCTTGCCTGTGAAGGCTAAGGATTATGTTCAACTCTCCAGATCCCACATAAGGCAGACACACAAAGGTGAGGCAAGCACAAGATCGCACATGCCCACTAGGTGGCGCAAGCATCTGGGGTTTGAGTGCAGTGGCTGAGCCCCTGGCTTGTCAATTCTTTCTTTCTCCCCAAAAAGGCAAGACTCATTAACATAGCTCAGGTTGGACAGGATTTGCAATCCTTTTGCCTCAGATTCCCAAGGTCTGGATTACAGCACAAGCCACACTGCCTGGCTCATCAAGTACACATTCCAAGATACATGTGAAGTATGCAAGTAAACTATATATTATTTAATTATTTTTTGAATTAAAAAAATTTTAAGTATTTATTTGTAAGCAGAGAGGGACAGACAGAGAGATGGGTGTGCCAGGGCATACGGCTGCTGCAAACAGATTCCACATGTACATGCTACTTTGTACATCTGTAACTGGGGAATTAAACCTGGGTCATTAGGCTTTGCAGGCAAGCACTTTAACTGCTGAGTCTGTAGCCCCAATTATTTTGATTTTTTTTTTTTGTTTGTTTGTTTGAGGTAGAGTCTCACTCTAGCCCAGGCTGACCTGGAATTCACTATGTAGACTTAGGGTGGCCTTGAACTTAGTGATCCTCCTGCCTCTGCCTCCCTAGTGCTGGGATTAAAGGCGTGTGCCACCATGCCTGGTGTTTTTTTGATTTTTGAGGCAGGGGCCCACTCTATAGTTCTGGCTGTCCTCGAATGCTGGAATTGTGTTTGTGTACCAGCACACCCAGCTCAAACCTAACCAGACAGACATGCTGACATGTTGAGTCAGAATTTAGAACCCTGATTTTGAATGCATGCTCTCATCTTTACCCCGAGTTGTGTAAAAGATTCTGTCTACCTTGTTACCACATTTAATCTTCTAATTGAAGCCACATTTGTCAGTCTGAACCTTTAGCTAACAAAACATGGTAAAGAATTGTGTAGTCTTAAACTGGGTACAGTTACGTGCAGGCCTGTACCCCAGTACACAGGAAGTGAAGGCTGCAAGTTTGAGGCTAGCCTAGCTACGCAGACCTTGCCACAAACAAAGAGTTTAGTACTTTTGAAGGTGACATTCCTCATTTTGACTATTCTCCCCAAGTGCCAGTATGTTCAGACATGGAGTGCATCATATGGAAGAACCAAGTGGGATTCAAGTTGTTGTAGGCACCGACCACTGAAGGAAGGGGATGACCAGGGGCCCCCACAGATTCCCAGGGTGTGCTTTGCAGGCACAGGTGTTCAGGCCTTGGATTCTGGACAGGTTCCAATCTAAGTAATTATATTCTCTCCCCCTTAGTACCGCCTGCTGTTTCTGGTGGATAAAGAATTCGTATTCACTTCCTGTACTACACGTTGAAGAGTTGCTGTGCAGCTGTTAAACAGCTGCCACATTCCTCTCCATAGTCTCTAAAGCACTTTTGGATGAAAGGCACTATTTTATTGTCATGTATTGGTTGCCTCAGTAGTAGGTTTTGTGAGATTCTAACTATCAAATAAATCCACATCTATATTCTACAGCACATGACTGCTCAATTTCTCCCCTTACCTGCTCTTCAACTCCTTTTAAACAAGAAGGTTCTTACCACAAGTGTCCGCAGACAGAGAGTCCCTGCAGGAGCACGGGGGTCCAAAGCAGCCATGAGATCCCACACTTTAATTTTTCTAAAGATAAAAAAGAGGAACAAAGGCTTGGTTAAAAGCAAACTTAAGGGTTGGGGAGATGGCTTAGTGGTTAAGGTGTTTGCCTGCAAAGCCAAAGGACCAATTGAGGTTCAATTCCCTAGGACCCATGTAAGCCAGATGCACAACATGGTCTGGAGTTCATCTGCAGTGGCTAGAGGCCCTGGTGTACCCATTCTCTCTCTCTCTCTCTCTCTCTCTCTCTCTCTCTCTCTCTCTCTGCCCCCCTCTCAAATAAATAAATAAAAATACTAAAAAAAAAAAAGTAAACTTAAAGGAGAAAAAGAAAAATAGCTAAGTCTCAGAAATAAATATGGAAGGTGAATATAGTCCATTTTATAAATCCAGTTCACTGGAATATATGTAGACTTTTTTTGTTTGTTTTTTTGAGGTAGGGTCTTGCTCTAGCCCAGGCTGACCTGAAATTCACTATGTAGTAGTCTCAGAGTGGCCTTGGTACTCTGAAACTTGGTACTTGGTACAGGCGATCCTCCTACCTCTACCTCCCAAGTGCTGGGATTAAAGGCAGGTGGCACCACGCCCGCGCTGGCTAATATTTTTAAATAATATTTTAATTAATTTATTTGCAAGCAAATAAAGAAGAGAGACAGATAGAAAGGGTGTATCAGGGCCTCCAGCCACTGCAGACGAACTGCAGATGCATGTGCCACTCTGTGCATATGGCTTTATGTGGGTATTGGGAAAGGCTTTGCAGGTAAGTACCTTAATTGCTGAGCCACCTTTCCAGCCAGTCATTTTTGGGTAGAGAGAGCTTTTTCTTTTCATTTTCCTCCCTCTCTTCCTCCCTCCTTCCCTCCCTCCCTTTTCTTTCTTTCATCCTTCCTTTTTTTTTTTTTCTTGTGTGGTAGGGTCTCACTCTAGCCCAAGCTGACCTGGAACTCACTCTGTAGTCTCAGGCTGGCCTCAAATTCACAGCAATCTTATCTCTAACTCCTGAGTGCCGAGACAAAAATGGTGTGCCACCACAATAGGCAACAGAGTTTTACCACAGGTAAATATATACAATTAACTTAAAAACAAGAAATCAGTTACCCTTAGCAAAATTAAAACTAGTTAATGGTGGGCTAGAAAGATGGCTTAGCAATTAAGGCACTTGCTGGCAAAGCCAAAGGACCTACATTTGCTTCCCCAGTAAAGTATAAGGTAGTGCATGCATTTGAAGTTCATCTGCAGTGGTTAGAGGCCCTGGCATGCCCATTCTTTATCTGTCTCCTGCTTTAATAAATAAAATGTATATAAAAAAACCCAAATAGTTAATGGTCAAGATACATCTTACTTGGGGACTAAGAGAGATATCTTATATGTTAGAATCTTAACAATAAGAGCTTATTAAGACCTATGCATCTACAATTCTGAGGTATTCTTTTCCTAGTCTATTCTGAGACTGGCCCAGGTCAAATGCACTTGAGTCTTGGGGTTCATTTAAGAGTTCTGAACTTTATATAAGACTCATATTTCAGTGCAAGAAAGTCTAGGGCTGGGGAGGTGGCTCAGTCAGTAAAGGGCCTGCCATCCAAGCATGAGGACCTGAGCTTGGCTCCCCAGCATGAATGGAAAAAGCTAAGCATGCTGGTGTAGCTGTAATACCAGCATTCGGTTGGTGTAGACAGGATTCCTGGTGCTTACTGGCTGGCTAGTCTAGCAGAATTAGTAAGCTCTAGGTTCAGTGAGAAATAAAAAATAGTGTTGTGAGCAACTGAATAAGACACTTGACATTAACCTCTGGCCTCCACCCACATGTACACATTTTTGTACCTGCACATACATACACCAAAAAAGAAAGGGAGGGAGGGAGGAGAGGGAGAAAAGGGAGGAGGAAGGAAAGAGAAAAAATAAGTGTAGTCTTTCCAAAACAAAAAAATTAGTCATGGGCATGTCTCCTGAAAAGAAAACACTCTAAAAATGTTGGTACAAATTAGTTCCAGAAAACATAACTTTGATCTGGCTGGAACATGCCATCCTAGTTTGAAAAACTGACTCAAAACAGAAGAACTAAATTGTGGACATTCTTTGGTGTTTGAGTTGACTTAGTGTGTCAGTGTAATCATTTTTATGTGCTAAGATAAATTCCCCCCACATGGTAGGATCTCACAGGTAGGCCCAAGCTGACCTGGAACTAAGTAGTGTGTCACCACACTTGGATTATTATTTTTTTTTTTTGAGAGAAAGAGGGAGGGAGGGAGAGAGAGAGAGAGAGAGAAAATGAATGGACATGCCAGGAACTTAGTCTGCAGTGAACAAATTCCAGATGTGTGCGCCCCCTTGTGGTGCATGTGCAACACTGTGTGCTTGCTTCACTGTGCAACTGGCTATGCGGGACCTGGAGATTTGAACATGAGTTCTTTTTTGGGGGGGGGCACAGAGAGGCAGAGGGAGAGGGGAGAGGGAGAGAGAGAAAGAGAAAGAGAATGAGAATATGGGCATGCCAGGGCCTTCAGCCACTGTGAACTCCAGATGTGTGCAACTCCTTGTGTGCATGTGCGACATTGCGTGCTTGCATCCCTGTGCATCTGGCTTACATGGAACCTGGAGATTCAAACATGAGTTCTTAGGCTTTGCAGGCAAGTGCCTTAACTGCTAAGCCATCTCTCCAGCCCTTATTGTTAGTTTTCGATATTTACAAAGATGTCAATATTTGAACTCTAGCCTTCTAACTCCCCATCTCCCTGTCATAAGAAATGTAGGGACAAGAAGACATTTGAAAGTGATCATACTTTTGTATGATCTTACAGTCCTTAGTATTACTGGACATAGGATCCATTCACACAATGAACACATCTATAGCCATTGGAAAGTAGATGAAAGAACCTAAGGACTCATTATAAATGCAGTGCTAAGGGAAGTGGCGACAAGAGCCATACTTGTGGGACTCACTAAGATCTCAAAATCCAGGGCTTACTAAGCTTCAAATACTGCTGCCTTCCAGGATTTCCATTTTATTTTTATTTATTTATTCATTTATTTGAGAATGACAAAGAGAGAGAAAAAGGCAGACAGAGAGAGAAAGAGAATGGGTGCTCCAGGGCCTCCAGCCACTGTAAACGAACTCCAGATGCATGTGCCCCCTTGTGCATCTGGCTAACATGGGTCCTGAGGAGTCGAGCCTTGAACCAGGGTCCTCAGGCTTCATAAGCAAGCACTTAACCGCTAGGCCATCTCTCCGGCCCCAGAATTTCCATTTTATTAATCAGTTCACATTTATATGCTTTTTTTTTTTTGTCTGATGCTTTGCTTATAGGGCAAAATAGGCAAATATGACCAAAATAATAATAAAACAGCTGGGCATGGTGGCTCATGCCTCTAATCCCAACACTTGGGAGGCTGAGATAGGAGTATCACTGTGATTTCAAGGCCACCCTGAGACTACAGAGTGAATTTCAGGCTAGCATGGGCTAGCATGAGACCCTATCTCGTAATAATAATAATAATAATAATAATAATAATAATAAAAACAAATGTAATAAAATGACTGAGAGGAATAAGCAAAGAGACAAATATAAAGAAACAAACTCCAGTGTCAAGAAAATCATGGTATAATCCATAAACCAGCGAACATTAAGATGTAGATTTTGGGCCAGGGTAGGGAGTATGGGGACTGAACACAGGGCTCACACATGCTAAACCACTGAGCTTCAACCCCAACTCAGATTTGTTTTGTAACATTGTTAGCAGACTTACCCATCATAGGCCCCACTCACTATCCTCTTGTTATCAAATCTAATACAACGCACCAATTCCTCGTGGCCTTCCAACACACGTAAACATGCACCACATTCTATGTCCCATAATCTGGAAGAAAAAATTGAGTCAAATGAATTTTCATGGATTTGTTTCTAAGTCTAGAATATTATACTTCATATGTCTTTTAAACATTCACTAAGATCAATCATCACTCATGAAATTACATTACTTTCAATTTAATTTATTTCCTGTTTGCCATATAACAGACACATAATCACAGAAAAATACGTGATTTAAATTTAAAGGTAGTAAGTATTTCCAAAGCACAATGCTTTGTATAACTCTGTAATCTAGTTCCTTCAGGTACAACAAGGAGGAATTCAATGCATGCAGTTGCTTAGGAAGGAAATGACCAGGTCAAGGGAGTAATGCTTCCTGCAGTCACTAATAAGACTAGCTGCGTCCTGCTGGTGACATGTGGCCCTCATAAAGCACCTCTTTCTCTGTCCCCGAGGACTCTGCTCTCACCAACCATAGTCCAGGACAGTCTTCACCAAAATATGCAAAGCCAGTTTTCAAGATGTTTCTGCAATAATCTTAAACACTGCATGCTTTCAGGCCCATCTAACTGATTTTGAGGACTGATAATTTCCTTAAATACACCACCACCTCTACCTGCTGTTTTTCACATGTTTTTTCATGCTTCCTTCATTGAAGGAAGACGAATGTAAAATTTCCAAATTTTAATCGTATTTGTATCATTCTTTGTGAAGGGAAAATAGCACCTATGCCTGTATAAAAAAATGCATGATTTCTAACAGGGAAACACTTTTTTCCCCCTATGATTTTCCTTATGTTTTCAACAAGAGCACCAAAAATGAGAAAAGGCCTTTAACTATTAGCACTTTTCAAGTGTGAACAAAAGAATTTAAAAAGAAATGCCTTCAACCTCCATCCAGCTCTCTTGCTTACTTCCTTACTTAAGCAGTTCCTCTGAAATAGGTCTATGTGGTGATAAAGTATTACGGAAGGAAACACATCAACAAAAGGTCTTGTTGTGTTGCCTCTGCATGGGGCAAACTTTTAACCTGTAAGAAGCTATAGAAAGGAAAAATATTCGATTATAAACAACACATTGAAGACTACAGATCTGACGGCAAACAGTGCATGGGGGAGGATACGGGTCCATTCTGGAAAAGGCACCTGCCCTCACCTGATCGTGTTGTCAGATGAGCCACTCACCACCAGCCTGTCTCTGTACTGCAAACAGGCAATGCCTCGTTTGTGCCCATTCAAGGTCCTTACAAATTCACATGTACTTGTGTTCCATACCTGAGACCGAAAAATGACATTCAACAGTTAATTTGGTATTTCTTCTGGTGAAAATTTGTGGCAACTACAGCCAAGTGCAGAACTGCTTCACAATGGTGAATCAAGGTGTTTAGCATTTCACCTGTATATGCCTTGGATATGCAGAAATCAGGGAAAGCCGCCAAAAGATGTTAATGTTTCAAATAATCAGAACAAAGTGAAAACAAAAGACAAGTCTAATTCATGGTAACAGGAAAAATTTGAAGCTGGCT
Organism: Jaculus jaculus; assembly: GCF_020740685.1. NCBI lineage: Eukaryota > Metazoa > Chordata > Mammalia > Rodentia > Dipodidae > Jaculus > Jaculus jaculus. The sequence goes on from NC_059102.1 coordinate 33,574,955, forward strand.
GCTGTCACATGAGAATCTGTCAATTGATTTACTTTTATTTTTATTATAATTTATTTGTGAGAGAGAGTGAGAGAAAGAGGGAGAGAGAGGTGGGGAGGGGTAGACAGAGATGTGCATGTGGCGGGGGGGGGGAGGGAGAATGGACATTCCAGGGCCTCCATCCACTGCAAACAAATGCCAGATACATGCACCACCTTGTGCATTTGGCTTATGTGGGTCCTGAGGCTTTGTGGGTAAGCTCCTTAACTGCTGAGCCATCTCTCCAGCCCACCCGATTTACTCTTAACAGAGTTAGTATGGTTTTGCAGGTATAACTTCTTGAACTTAAACTTATCTCTGCTCCACTCCACCTTCTAGGGGTTTTGAGGCAGAGAGTTATATAAACCCAGGCTGATCTGAATTCACTCTGGAGTGCAGGCTGGCCTAGCATTCACAGTGATGCTCCTACCATAGCCTCCTGAGTACTGGGATTAAAGGTGCCACCATGCCAGGCTTACCTCTATTCTTTTCACACTAACTATTGTCATTATTATCACTACCCTTGTTATTTTTGCATTCTGGGCCTTGAACATGCTAGGCAAGTGCTCTATCACTGAGCTACATCTCCAGCCCATTACCATAATTTATAGAAATACACACCTAGCCAAAATTGTTGAATAATATGTGATACTCATTTGTATTTTCACACATATATCTGTTCCTGAATTCAATATTACATTATTCTACAATGATGCTTAAGTATACAGATGCTCTTAAACCCCTTATTCTAAACTAAGGACCTACTGAAAGATGTTTATTACCTTTATGGTTCTATCCCCAGATGCCGAAACGATGTACTTATCATCAAAGTCCACAACATTGACTGCAGCTCGGTGTCCAACCAGCACTCTCCGGAGTGTAATGTCAGTTGGGGAGGCCATATCCCACACAGCAATGGAACGATCTTTGGAGCAGGTCACCATCATGCCATTATTGAAACGCAAGTGCAGAACTGCTTCACAATGGTGAATCAAGGTGTTTAGCATTTCACCTGTATTTACGTCCCACACTCTGAAAGGGATATCTGAGAATTAGATGGTACTCAAGCCACACACTGTGTCACCACATTTGACCATGAGGCTCGGCATGCCCTCACGCTTTCACAGCACGTGCTATGCTCTTCTTTACCAGCACTGAGGGAGAGTAACGATGGGCCAGTGCACACGAAGCAGTGCAGACGGAGAGAAAAGGAAGGGGAGACAGTGCTGTCAGGGTAGAGGCCTTAAGTTGCAAAATCCAGGCCCGCTTCAGTAGGCAGGGATACGCAAGCAGTCACCATCACTTGATAATCTGGCCCAGACTTCAAGATACTTATGAAACTGACATTCAATCTGACACCATTCAGAAGATACACTTTAGGGGCTTATCCCTCCTGCCTTCTCACAGGCAGGAGCATCCTGTACTCTCTTCTCTTAATCTAATAAAATCTCTCTACACCTTAAAAAAAGTAGAGAGACTTTAAATGAGGAATCTGACACACAATAGCAGTAGTTTTTGTCTTACTGATTGCCCTCAGGAACCAGGACCAACATGGACCCACACGCTTCTGATGCAGATATAGTAATGTGGACTTGAGTTCTGAGTCCTCTGGATGGTAAATTTCTCCACCACGATTACTGGGGAAAAGGTCCAAAGCGGCTCTCCTACTGTCAGTGTGAACGCTATACCTCTGCGTGGGCCCCTTGTATAACTTGAGAATTTTGTGTCATGATAGAAATTACCCTAATCACTTCTGATTTCTTTGTATTAATTTTGGTTTTTGAAGCATGCTGCCCTTTTCTACTTTAATGTTCCTGTTGGGAAAGTACTTCTGCAGCAGTGTGGCTCCGTGGTCGAGTGCTACTTTGCATGCAGTCCCAGCACCACCCAAACAAAACAAAACAACTCAGAAGCGTCACTTCCCCACAAGTGACAGAATCATCCACAGCGTCCTGACTCCTCTGAGGCACTCCACACACTGGTACATGTTTTTGCTATGCCTGGAAGTCAGAAGACAGAACCAGGAACAGCTCTTCCTATTCACAGAGGGGAAGTTCCAATGTCAAACATTTAACTTCAGAGAAGCTAACAAGCAGTTAATTGCTTTTTATTTTATTTTTTTTTTTTTGAGGTTTCTTTTGATGCATTATGTTTGCTAAATCCTTTAGCTTAAGGCAGAATTCCTGGCAGAGGTTTCCAGCATTGCTGCTGGAACCCCGAACTTGAGCTACACTGGAGCCGGCAGCATAATGGCTGTGTCACCAAATCATCAGCGCCTCTGAAAAATGGGGGCCCCTTCCTGAGTGACGCTCACAGTTAAAACACTGTAAGTCAATAGGTGAGGTGGTGACAAGGAGACAGCCTGCTATCCTGCATGCACTTGAAAGAGAGAATGCCTGTCTGCACTACAGTTACAACCTCTGAAAGAAAGGCTTCAATCTGTTCCTGCCATTCCCCAGTGAGGTGGTTTCTGTAGGAATAAAAGGTTTACCAGAAAGACAAGGGAAGTTCCCATAAGAAATAATTCTTCAAATTAAAATATCCTAAAGCATCCTAAATGTGCAAGCATATGAACTTACCCCAGATGGTTGCTAAGTCAACTTTCCTGTTCTAGACTGACAAAAATGATGGGGAAGCTAACAGTCTATTCCTCAGTTTCAGAACCGTGTTCAGACAGATAAAATAAAAAAAATGAGTACCTGTGACCAAGAATAGAACAGAGCAGCTGTTTCAGAGTTCAAAAGAGCAGTTGAAAATTTCTACCTGACTGTGGAATCCGATGATCCAGTTATGATCACTCTCTCATCATACTGGAGACACAGGACAGAGCCTGTGTGGCCTGTGAGAATTCGCTTGCATTCCAACGTGCTTTTATCCCAGATCTAGGATGGCAAACAAGATCCTTTTGATCACTGTGATAATGGGGTGCTGTGGAGACTTGTTGCTCTATTATGTTTGACTCCCCCAAAGCATCAAAGCCCAGAGTAGGGTGGACTGCATTCTTTCCTGCAGGTAGAGTTAAGCACCTATATACCTGTGACTTCAGTTCTAATGCAAACTTTATCCTTTTCATTACGGTACAAGGGCAACCTGTAATTATGATGGCCAAGACTAACAGTCACTTTAGGAAGGGAATTTAACCCTGAGACTATCCACTCGTACGCTCTTCTTGGGAGCAGCAGACACCTGTCCCTTAAAGAAATTTTAGCTTTGATACTAGAGCCAGGCTTTCTAGAAATAATACTTAAGAGTTTATGCTTCAGATTACTTTATGAACATGGTCACCCTCGCTCCCATAACAAGGCTTCCTTAACTGAAGAGACATCACCTTGATTGTGTTGTCTCGAAGGCCGCTTACAATTTTCTGGTCATCATACTGTAAACAATAAACTCCTTTGCTTGTTTCACTTCGGCAGTGGATTCTCTGTAAACTATGCCGTCCGCATCTCCAATTGGATTCTATTGTCTAAGAAAAAGGAATAAAAGAGGCAGCTGTTAGGAAAAGACCTGAAGCAGTGGCAGCCCATGGGCTAGTGTATCGTCTATGGACATCCACAACTTCAGGCAAACAAAAAAGTATGCACCAAGTGAGGTTGCACATGTTCTAACCTACACTGTGGCCAAAGACCAAAGAAACTTCTTTGGAAGCTCAATTCAATTAGCTTTAGGAGCATAACTGTGAGAGGCTCACTGCTACTGTAAAAAGGTGTCAATCCCCTCTTTTCTCATGTTTCTCAGCAAACAAGTTTTAAAAAATTTTTATGCAATTGCCTGACAACTTACTATATTTTTCCAACCGTATTCATGGTAGGGACATTGACTTTTTTTTTTCCCCCCGAGGTAGGGTCTCACTCTGGCCCAGGCTGACCTGGAATTCACTATATAGTCTTAGGGTGGCCTCGAACTCACGGTGATCCTCCTACCTCTGCCTCCCGGGTGCTGGGATTAAAGGTGTGTGCCACCATGCCTGGTAGATATTTACTTTTAACCCACATTGATAAATCTTAGTAGGTTTTTTTGTAACAATATTGAAGGGCACTAAAGATTCTCTACCACCTGACAAACCTAAAAATACATACATTTTTTTTTTCCTCTTTACAATCAAATTTATTCAGAGAAAACAAAATCTCACAACTCACAGGATGTGATTTTACAGTTTAAGACATCTCTCAGGTAATCTCTACAGATTACAAATAATTTTCATGGAAGATATTTTTGTGTATATTTTACAAGTACTCAGGAGTGGGACACAAGTTAACTATTGTTTTCACTTTAATAGAGGAGCAAAGTAGGAGAATGGGACAAAACAGCTCAAAAATACATTGATTCTTACCTCAATATCTTGTATAATCTTAGGATAAAGTGCTCTATAGAAAGAGTTGGGAGGCGCATTCCCATCAGGAGGTTTGTTTTTGAATAAGTATTGTCCCCTAAAAAGGAAACATTTTCCAGTTGAAGATCATATTATATATTTGCAAGGAGCTTCATATTTCTTCAGAGTATTTCAGTTACCATTCCATATAATGTCCCTGGAGTAGTTTTCTGAGCTCTATGGAATTTGACCAACATTAACTTCCAATGCAGAACCTCCCATTACCAGGTCCTTTGGGGTATTATAATGCTGACAGATGTATAATCAAAATTCATTTATTATTCTATTTGGTTTCTAGCTTTCTCTTTTGATAGTAATGGTTAAGTATTTTTGGTAATCATGGTTAACATTAGCTTTTTCCCTCTTCTCAGTGTTGGGGATTAAACCCAGGGCCGTGTACACCTTGCTAGTGAGCACTCTACCACTGTGCTACTTGGCCAGCCGACAGCTATTACTTCTGAACTGCAGTCTTTTCTTCCCGAACCAAGCTGTGGCAGCGTCAGGGGAGCCTGGCATGGTGGGCAATGCTCTATCATGGAGATTAAGTTTCTAGGTTTTTCTCACGAGGGGTATGGTGTGTTGGCTTCTCCGTCACCACGGCTGCTGGCGATCATTGTGGCAGTCCTCCAAAAAAGGGGAAATTCAGTTCATTTCAACAGAAAACACAGGCATCACATGAAGGCCCAGCAGTAGGAAGGGAGGAGGTGAGAGGAGCTCCCTAGGCACACCATGCCATCAGGTGTGATGTGGGAATTTTGACTTTCACAGTGTGATCCTGGCTACGTATACATAAGACAGCAATTCCTGCCTTTCCTTGTTTGCAGGGAGCAGCATGTGTAAGCGTTTCCTTCCTTATGACAGACTGCCCATCTCTGGAAGACTCATATCCCAGAGCTACATCTTTGCTACCAAAAAAAAAAAAAAAAAAAAAAAAAAAATTCAGTAAATGGCAATCACTTCCTGCTGGGTAAAAAATTTAATTCCTTATCCTGAAGTTAAGAACCCACCAAACACGGTGTGGAAGCTAGTAAACCCCACTATGGGTGTACTAACTGCTGTTCTCACTGGCACCGTGCCTTGCAAAGAGGAAAGAGGCAGAAATGCCTCTGAGTGTAATCCTGGCACCAGAGAAATCACGTTTTCTCTGGGCCAGTCATCCACTCCTCTCTCTATAGCTCCATTACAATATAATTAATTGTTCAATGTCTCCAGGAGTGCTTCTCCCCTACCCTCTCCCTATTATACACCTTGAAAATTAGTTCAGAAAATTTCCTATCAGGAAGGCAGCTGCTCTGACGTCTATGTTAACACAGAAACAAAAAGATGTAATGGAAATAATAGCTTTTAAAGAGGGGACTAACGAAACATGATACTTTAACACAGAGAAAAGGACAAACAAGATTGTGAAGTAACTCTGGATTAAAGGTCTACTTCTCTTAGTAATCTTACTCTATAATCACTTTACATGCAAATTATAGATTTTTTTAAAAAGGATAAACACAATTAGAAAAAAAAAAAGGCTGGGGATATAGCTCAGTTGGCAGAATACATTCCAACCAAGCACAACAAACTGGGTTTGATCCCTATAAGCCCTATATAAACTCAGTGTGGTGGCACAAGCCTGCGTACAATCTTAGCACTTGGTGGATACCAGTACGAAGGCTAGGAATTCAAGGTGATTCCTGGGACAGCAAGCCTTTGTCTCAAAACAGCCCTCATAAAATCCCCAAACAAAGAATGTAATATAAATAACAGATTAAAATTTTTTTTGTTTCATGTTTATTTATTTGAAAGTGACAAAGAAAGAGGCAGAGAGAGAGAGAGAGAGAGAAAGTGAGAGAGAGAATGGGAACTCCAGGGTCTCCAGCCACTGCAAACGAACTCCAGACGCGTGTGCCTTCTTGTGCATCTGGCTAACATGGGTCCTGGGGAATCGAGCCTCAAACCGGGGTCCTTAGGCTTCATAGGCAAGTGCTTAACCACTAAGCCATCTCTCCAGCCCATAACTTATATTAAATGCAAGTAGTTTTTCCCTTTTTTATGCAAAAATAAGAGAAGGGGGCGGGGATTTGGTGCACCAGGACCTCCAGCCACTGTAATTGAACTCCAGACATGTGTGTCGCCTTGTACGCATGTGTGACCTTGTGCACTTGCATCACTGAGCAGTATGGCTTATGTGGGACCTAGAGAATCGAACATGAATTCTTAGGTTTTGCAGGCAAGTGCCTTAACTGCTAAGCCATCTCTCCAGCCCTAATGCCTACTGTTCTTAGGATGCCCATCTCCTTTTGAATCTCTGGCAATCTTACATAGGCACCCCCACCTTTTTTTTTTTTTTGAGGTAGAGTCTTATCATTCTCGTCCAGGCTGACCTGGAATTCACTATGTGGTCTCAGGGTGGCCTTGAACTCATGGTGATCCTCCTATCTGCCTTCCGAGTGCTGGGATTAAAGGCGTGTGCCATCACACCTGGCTTAGGCACCCCAAATTTTCTTCTCCTGCAATATACTCTTTCTACAACCCTTAGGAAACAGGACTCCTATGACGGTCTAGTTTTTTTTTTTTTTTTTTTTTTTTGCCTGGTGTGGTGCTGCACACCTTTAGTTCCAGTACTCAGGAAGCAGAGGTAGGGAGATTGCTATAAATTCAAGGCCAGCCTGGAACTACAAAGAAAGTTCCATGTCAGCCTGGCCTACAGTAAGACCCTACCTTAAAACAAAACAAAACAAAACAAAAATGAATAAAACTAGTCTTGTTTTTCTACCCCACCACCTTTACTATGCTTTTCTAGCATATCTGAATTTCTTTAATTAAAGTTGCTACAAACGGGGTGACTAGATACTGAAAATTGGCTTCTTAATCTATATCTGTGTTTTAAGCCAAAATCTTTTATGATGGAAGCTCTGTGACGACAGGGACCACTTCTATGTGAAAAGCCTAGTACCTACGAGACTGTGAGTACATGATAAATGTGAAATATTAAATTCAGAATGTTATCATAAAATGTGATTTCCTGATTAAGGAAATGGACTTTTCCCAAGTGATCTTTTATCATACTTTTAAGTTTCCATTGCTGAGCACAGATAGTATATGGCATTAAGAGAAAACGGCAAAGTTCATGTCCTAGGGGCAAACTGTCAAATCTATCTAGGTATGAAATACAATAGCAAAATGGAAGTTAAATCTTGGTGACTTGAACTTTTATTGGAAAACTGTATTTACTTGTGTATTTTGGGATTAAAAAAATAGGAAAAGCACAGAAAGACTGACATAGAGGGCTTGGTAAGGTAACTTCAAAATATTAAAATGAGGAACTGATCATAAATTAATTTATTTTTTTTCTTTTATTTTTTGAGGTAGGGTCTCACTCTAGCCGAGGCTGACCTGGAATTCACTATATAGTCTCAGGATGGCCTGGAACTCTCGGTGATCCTCCCACCTCTGCCTCCTGAGTGCCGGGATTAAAAGTGTATGCCACCATGCCTGGCTATAAATTAACTTTTTTAAAGGGAGAACTTGGTACATGCCTGTAATCAGAAGCAGGAGAATTGCAAATTTGAGACCTAGCTGGGTGTGGTGGCGCACACCTTTAATCCTAGCACTCAGGAGGCAGAGGTAGGTGGATCACCATGAGTTCAAGGCCACCCTGAGACTACATAGTGAATTCTAGGTCAGCCTGGGCTAGAGTGAGACCCTGCCTTGAAACACCAAAAAAAAAAAAGACCTGGCTGGGCTACTTAGTAAGACGGTCTCAGCAACACTTCAACACATAAAAACAACAAACAAGCAGAAAGGGAGGGACTAACACAAGGTGACACTGGAAGAGACATGCATAGGATAGGTGAGCTTTGTAATTTTAAGGGATAACTTGAGGATAGCCTCAAATTCATGGTGATCTTCCTACCTCTGCCTTCCCAGTGCTGGGATTAAAGGCATGCGTCACCACTCCTGGCCAGCCCTGCATTATTATTTTTTTATTTGCAAGCAGAGAGGAGAGAAAGAGAGTGAGAATGAATATGAGCATGCTATGGCCTCCAGCCACTGCAAATGAACTCCAGATGCATGCACCATTTTGTGTATCTGGCTTTACGTGGGTACTGTGTAATCAAACCTACATTGTTAGGCTTCGCAGGAAAGCAGCTTAACTGCTGAGCCATCTCTCCAGCACCCAGCCCTGCATTTTTAACAGGAAAACATTTTTAGGTAAGAAAATGAATCTCTGAAAATGCAATTTGTTAGGCGTGGTAGCTCTGCTTATAATCTCAGCTTTGTGAGGCTGAGATATGAAGATCCCTGTGAGTTCAAGGCATCTGGGCTATCAAGTGCATTCCAGGTCAGCCTGGACTAGAGTGAGCCCCTTCCTCAAAACAACCCCTTTTTATCTTTCTTTTTCCCTAGGGTTCAATGTTTCTCTTTAGGGCTCTGGATCCCACCAGTCTCTCCTGGCAGTACAACAATCTTAATTTTCAAGAAAAATCAAACTGAAATTTAGAGCCATAAATTATCTGGAGAAGTGTTTCTTTTCTTTTACCCATCAGAGAAATCCTCCCAGATGCTGTAACATTTTCCCATGGGAGCAACTGTGCTCTCTAAAACTGGCTGTGGCCCTCAGCAAAACTGTGGACTCTGAATGTCTCACACCCCTACACCGATTTGCTTTGCTATACTTTGAAAGAGTTTCTTTCCAAAGCATGAAACCAGTTATGAAAGACAAAGTCTTTCCACTACCGGAACCACAGTATTCATGTTGTCAGAGATGTCTTCCTACTTCTGGAATGACAGAACTCGGGGACACTTGCCATCACAGGGAGAGGCCATGAGATTTGGGTGTTAGTGAATTTCAAAGATATAAAACCAGAAGCTAAATACATAATTTTATGAAAATTCTCAGGAAAGCTGCTCCAAGACCATTTCCCTTTCCCCTTTTATCCTTTCTTCTGAGACAGGGCCTCACTAGTTAGCCCAAGCTGGTCTGGAATTCAGCAATCTTCCTGCTTTAAATCCTTAGGTGGAATTTCAGATGTGGGTCAGTATGTCGGACTAAATAAAGATTCCCCGACCCCTGCCCCTTGCAGTGCTGGGATTGAACAGAGCTTTGCAAATGCAAGGAAAACATTTCCAGTCCTTGAATGTTTATCTTTTAACTTTCTTTTCTTGGAGACAGGGTCTTGCTATGTAGCTATGGCTGGGCTCAAACTTGCAATCCTCCTTCCTGAGTGACAGGATTATAGGTGAGTACCACCACATCCAGTTTTCTTTTAATATTCTTTTTTGGGGCATGTGTATGTGCACATATGCATATGGAGGCCAGAGGTCAACATCAAGTGTCTTCCTCAATTGTTCTCTATCATATATCTATATCTGTATTTCTGACTGTGCGTAGTATGTGTGCTGTGCGCATGTGTACTTGCTGATACAGCGACTGAAGAAGACTGTTTTCCCTTGCAATAAAGTCTTTCATTCTGGAGCTTGCTTGCCATTCTCAAGAGCCCCCCTCCCCCAATATACACACATACACATAGGAGGAGTTACAGGCGTGTGTGGTCACACACCCAGCTGTTTTGGAAATTTGAACTCAGGTTTCAGGATCCTCAGGTTCTCATGCTTGTGCTGAAAGTAACTTAACCACTGAGCCATCTTTCCAGCTCTGTATCTCTTCATCTCTTTCCTGTCTCTTTTTTTCTTTTTGAGTCAGGGTCTCACTTTTGTTCAGGCTGACCTGGAACTCAATCTGAGCTCAGGTTAGCCTCAAGTTCATAGTGATCCTCCTGCCTTAGCCTCTCAAGTGTTGGAATTAAAGTCATGTGACATCATGTCTGGGACAACTCAATTTTTGAGTCAGGGTCTCTCAGTGAACCCAGAGCTCACATATTCAGCTAGACTAACTGGTCAGCAAGCCCAGCATTCTCCTGTCTCCGCCACTCCAGTGTTGGGATTACAGGCATATGCTGCCACACCTGCCTTTTTATCTCTGGAGTGGATGCAGGATCCAAACTCAGGCTCCCATCTTCCCGCTCTTTATGTTCATCAGCTGTGGTTATGTACGATCCAAGACAAACAACTGATGAAAGTAAGTCTGGAGGCTATCATTAAGTACATGTATGCTTATTATAATGTTTTAAAAATATTTTATTTTTATTTATTGATTTGAGAGACAGAGAGAGAGAAAGAGAGACAATGGGTGTGCCAGGGCCTCTAGCCACTGCAAATGAACTCCAAGTGTATGTGCTACCATGTGCATCTGGCTTATGTGGGTTCTGGGGAATCAAACCTGGGTCCTTAGGCTTCACAGGCAAACACCTTCACACTAAGCCATTTCTCTAGCCCCGTTTCTCATTGCTTTTTTTTTTATTTCCGAGGTAGGGTCTCACTCTGGTCCAGGCTGACCTGGAATTAGTCTCAGAGTGGCCTTGAACTCAGAGTGATCCTCTTACCTCTGCCTCCCGAGAGCTGGAATTAAAGGAGTGTGCCACCATGCCCGGCTTTCCATTGTTTTTGATAGCTATAGTTCTAATTCTAGTTTGGTATAAAACCTTTTTGATTATAAAGGTGACAAAAGACCAGAGACATATGCTAAATGTAAGAAATCTGGGGCTGAGGAGGTGGCTCAGTTAAAGTTTCTTGAAAAGCCTACTGGCCTGGGTTTGATTCTCCAGCACACCCATGTAAAGCCAGGTGCACAAAGTGGCACATGCATCTGGAGTTTGTTTGCAGTGGCATGAGTTAGGACTCACACATGCCCATTCTCTTTTTCTCTCCCTCTATCCTTGCAAATAAATAATAAATAAAATATTTTTTAAAATGCCGAGGAGGTCATGAGCCCTACGGGGAAAGCTACTTCTGTTGTTGGCTAAATGGATATATTATGACCACCATCTGTCATACTGATGTTTCTGTCTACATACTAATGCTACTCTAACTTTTGGGTAGAGAAACTCCTCTTTTCAGAGAAAAGATATTCAAAACTCATCAAAGTGCTAAGAAGTGACAGTGAGAAATCTCCATCACACTTTCCAAGGCTTAGGAGTCATGGTGGATGTAATGGAAGGAATGTTTTAACCAAAGAATGGGGAGGTGTGCTTTGGAATGCTGTCTTCCAGACAGAAAGTGGTAGAGGCATTCATGACCTCACAATGGCTGATGCAGAAGACCTGTGTAATATGAGGTATAAAAAGATGATGACATCAAACTAGAAGAGGGACTAGTTGTCAATAAGGAGTGGAAATTCCTTTTGGAATAAAAAAAAAATGGCTCCATCAGCCTTTTTACAGAATATCAATTTCTGCCCAGAGAACAGAATGTTTACAAAAAGAGGGGTAGTCAGTTTTCCATTTTTTTTTTTGCAAAGCAATGTTATTAAAATATTACATTATTTTATGACTAGTTGGTCAGAAAAAAAAAATCTGATGGGTCCACAACACTATTCTCTTTTCCATTTTTAGCTACAAATCTTAAAAAGTAACTACATTAAGTGAGGGACTCACTGCCTCTCAACAATCTTCTCAGTGATTCTGCATGGCCAGGTCTGGAAGTTCTGTAATATGAAGAAATGATAAAGGCTCACCACCCTCTTCGCTCTGCCAGGCCTCTCCACAGGGAATCAGTCCTGACCATTCTCTCGATGAGCTTCTTCCACAGCATGCCATCTGATGTCACGCGGTACCACTCCTTGCACACAAGTTCAGCAGCACATAATGATTTAGCATCCAGGTATGACAGAATGTTCTCAGCAATATGATCCAAACCTCGAGCTTGCAGTGAGGGGGAGGGAGGCAAAGGGAAAGAACAGAGCGGGTGCTGAGTGATTTTTTACAAAGGTCCTTTAAAACAGAAGAGCGCTTGTTCTGCCATGCAGGCACACTACTGTCCCTAGTGTGGTCCAGTTTCTTTTTCAAACAGAGACTTGGGTAAAATGAATGTCAATAATTTTTCCATAAGGTTACAGAAATGAACAGTATTTTCCATCTTCCTTTAGATAAGGAAGGTAAAGCTAACAACCAGCAAACCCCCAAGACATTAAAAATAAAAAGGATTTCAGAAAACAATTCTCATCTATCTATATGGATTTCAGCACTAGGGGATGTTCTATGGATGGCATCTCAAACTCTGTGATTCAGACCCCCACCCCCAAATCTTGATATTAGGTCCATTTCTCATTCTGTTTCCATTACTGCTGCAGTTCTGAAGCTATTCAGTGAGGAAATATCCTTTAAATGTTCTTGTGGAGAGACACTAAGTCAGAATGTGTTGGTTTATAGAATTCGGGGCCTATAGAAAAAAGGAAATACAGGTTGGAACAGGAATATCCTGAGAAGAGATATATGGAAGTATATTTAATCTCCAGGAGGAGCTTAATTTCACATGATTGAAACTATATTTGGGAATAATTACTCTTATAAAAACTGAGAGTTGACCAAAAATGGGAAAACAAAAAAGCCCAAACCAATAGATAACTCAGCATTCAGAAGATATTTTGTAGGATGCACAAAGGAAAACAGTGGCAAAAAGATCTTGGGTTATGTAAGTTGGAGGGATCCCAATTAGAGATCTCTACCACTCTAATCTGTAGCAAGGTTTTTCAAGAAAAGACTCTATAAGATTAGATAATTATACAGCAAACTTCCTTTTGGTTGCTGCTCTAAGTTTACAATTGAGACAAAAACATTCAAACTGATTCCTCGCTGAGGATAACATTTCAGAGGGTTTCTTTTCTTTTTTGGCAGCGCTGGGAACTGGACCCAGAGTCTCACAAATACTAAGTGCTTTACCATTGAGCTATACTCCCAGCCTGATATTAGAGGTTTTCTAGAGATGAAATAGTTTAAATAGTTTTCCTGGATGCTTTCAGACTCTGTCTCCCATAGGCATAAACTAAAAAAGGACAGAGAATACTTTGTATATTTTCCCTGAATCATACAGAGTCATACTTGCCACTAGCAACAATCCAAATGTGCTTATTAAACATTATTCTAATTATAAAAGTTGTATGGATATCTGTCACATTTTCTAGCAGAAAGAAAGTGTAAATTGATCTTGTCTGGCTGGCATCATCACATGCTCTTATTTAAGCATAAGCAGATGGAGGCATCCGTCACCTAATTCTTAAAGAAGCATGACTATAAGCCAATTAAAGATATAATAATTAGTTCTTCATGCAAAGCACAATTATATTACATTTTCTGAATCTTTGAAATCAAACTTTCTGCACCATGAGAAGTTTCCAAAAGGCATTTTTTATGTTTTCAATGGCTGCCATCAAGTTGCTACTGATCACTTACTGTGTACCTGTAATAAGTTGCTGGAAGTCATTTCACCTAACACTCCAAACAAAACCATTACATTAATGGGTTATAGGCAATTTCTGAAGTAGTTTGGTTTACTAAATGCAGCCAGGTGGTGTAGGTTATAAATTTGAATGACCATAAAGCATTAGACATGAGTTAGTACCTCATAGAGTGGTCAGCAGCAACCCAGAGGAAACAGTATCAGGCAGAGGGCACTGGTCTAACCAACGCCTGTTCAATTCTTGGTGGCATTAAGCCTGAGATAGCAGAATCTCTCAGTGATTGGGGAGAACACAGTAATTGGTGCACTCAGAATTTTTGTACCAAGAAAACCATCTGCCTATGGCTAACACAAAATCCAATATGTTACAAAGGGCAACAATCTATTTAAGAAAGGATATAGGTAGAATTCGATTTTAAAGTCATTATTCCTAAGATACAAATAAACATTTCCTTAATTTTAAAGGGTAATTTAAATTTCAAGTGTAGAAAAACAACAGCAAAACTACCAAAATAGTGGCACACAGTTTAAAGAAGGCTCTGAGTTGGCATACACATTTTTCCTAGAGGATACTTTGCCAGAATGTACAAAAAGAAAATGAAACTGGGGGATGGAGGAGATTTTTTAGTGGATAAGAGTGTTTGTTGCTCAAACATGAGACCTGAGTCTGATCCCCAGCACCCGTGAAAAAAGCCTGGCACACTGTGCATGCCTGCATGCCCAGCAGGGTGGAGGCAGGAGGATCCACTGTGGTAGTTGAAAGACCAGAGTGGAGTGCGCAGGCACAACCCCACAGTGAACGCCGTGTTCAGGGAGGGATTCTGCCTCTAGGAAATGAGGCAGAAGAGCGACAGAGGACATGCAAAGACCTCCTCTGGTCTCTGCCCATGTGCACAGGTATGCATATTCATGAAACTGGAGGTGGAGGCGTGTGCCGTAATCCCATTATTTAGGAAGTTGATACAGGAGGATTGATGCAAGTTCAAGGTCAGACTGGGCTATACATCAGGGTCCTATCTCCAAAATAAGTCTTCACATGTGTAGCATATGTGAGACCCTGGGTTCTATCTCCATTATCACAAAAACCCAAAATTAAACAAAAACACCACATATTTTTTAAGTTCAGTAATCCTACTTTGGATGTTTTCCCTCCTAAGCTGTCCACAAGATTAATGCATATGAGTAGTCAGCATGGCACAATTTACGTAGGGAAAAAATAAAAAGTACCTAAATGTTTAATGAAGAGATTAAATAATATGTTTAAATCACTGGGAAGAATACTACAGGAACTAAAGATACATTTTGTAAGAATACACACTTTAGATTATATTCCTTAATATATTTAGTTAAAATATGTTAGGAGAATATCTTAAGAAAAAGTATAATGATGCTAGCTCTACAGGGAAATAACGCATACAGTCAGAACTTTACAAGGAAACACACACATTCAGACGAACTGAAAGGCAAAATGTCAAGAGAGTGATTGCAAATCAGTAATTCTGCTTGGGGAAGTTTTGAGAAGTTGTATTTTTATATTTTACACTTAAAAATTATTTATTTATTAGCAAGTGTATGTGTTGTGTTTACGGGCACACCAGGGTCACTGATGCTTTTGCACTGCTGTAAATCATCACTGAGAATCTGAAGTCAGGAGTCAATGGTTGGGTGCTTGCTTAGCTTTCATAAGGCCCCAAGTTCTACATACACATACACCCACCCACCCAGAGATTGGGGATGTAGCTCAGGAGATGGTGTGCTTACCTAGCATGTATAAGGCCCTGAGTTTGAACTTCAAGCAAAACCACAGTACCCTTCAAAACAAAGCCTTTGAAGCACTTCATTAAAAAAATTTTCTTTTTTTTCTCAATTTTTATTAACATTTTCCATGATTATAAAAAATATCCCAGGTAATACCCTCCCTCCCCTCCCCTTTCTCCTTTGAAATTCCACTCTCTATCATATCCCCTCCCCATCTCAATCTGTTTTTCTTTTATTTTGGTGCCATTATCTTTTCCTCCTCTTATGATGGTCTTGTGTAGGTAGTGTCAGGCACGGTGAGGTCATGGATATCCAGGCTATTTTGTGTCTGGAAGAGCATGTTGTAAGGAGTCCTACCCTTCCTTTGGCTCTTAATTTCTTTGTTTATGAGAGAGAGAGAGAGAATATGAGCATGCCAGGGCCACTTCAAATGAACTCCAAATGCATGAGCTGTCACATGCATCTGGCTTATGTGGGATCTGGGGAATCAAACCGGGGTCCTTAGGCTTTGCAGGCAAGTGCCTTAACCATTAAGCCATCTCTCCAGCCCTAAAGTACTTCATTTTAAGTGTATATAAATTACATCATAGCAAGGATTGAGACATCCTCTTTCTAAAATACCCAAAATGTTTCTTATTGATTCCTGCAACTTAAGTATTCTGTTGCAGGATGTGGTGGTACATGCCTATAACCCCAGCTCTCAGGAAGCTGAAGCAGGACTGCAAGCTTTAGGCCAGCCTGGGCTAGGTGGGAGACCTTATTTCAACAGATATTTCTATTTATAAGTTCCCACAGAAGTCCAAATTCAAGTACATGAAAGAATACTGAATGTAAATACAAAAAAGCTGATCTCAAGTCACATGCTAAACAGAAGGGCATATGACAAGGAAAAGAGTAAAGGGAATCTTTATTTCTAGAGTTTTATTTTTCTTGTATTTTGATAAAGAAGGTGTTAATTAGTTATACTGTAAAAGCCAATTAAAAAAAAATTTTAAAAAGAAAAATATAGCCAGGAGTGGTGGTTCACACGTATAATCCCAGCACCTGGGAAGATGAGGCAGAAGAGAATACTACCTGTTTGAGGTTAGCCTGGGCTACATATGGGAACCATATCAAGAAAGTCAAAACTTGAGAGGAGAAGGAGAGAGACAGAGATATCAAGTTCCATTAGTGCTGTAGCAAATGAATGGCTAGTAAGGAAATGTGTACCTACCTGGCAGAGCAGTGATGAAATCTCTCTGCAGCATAGGCTTCAGATAGGAGTTTATATGTCCATGTTGGTAATGACACATTTGGGATATAAGATGTTCCACAAATTCCACTTGATCTGACTCTGACCACTGCTCAAAATATTTGACACACAGTTCCTTTTCTTTCTCATAGCTTGCTGAGAGTTTCCGCTGCTTGGGCACAATCATACTGGAAGTGCCATTGGCAAGTTTTGTCTACAGAAGGGGAAGGGTTAAAAGAGATATCTAAGTATTGAAACAGGGAAACACATAATTTTCTGGTCTGGCATGCTAACTTCTGTCTTTATAATTGAGCTACTCTTGTTATTTTGCTAGTAATTTGAATATTTGCGAACCATTATTCTGTAGAAAGCCTCAGAAATACCGGGCAAGGTGGTAACTAAGGCATACTGCAGGAAGACAAGGCGCCCCTTCCCAACAGTCCTCAGGGAGACGGCCCTAGTCCATGGAGACATCAGATGCAGACTGAAAGCTGAAAGTCACTACTCTTATGAGTAAGCAAAAAAGTGAATTTGCTCTTTCTTATATAGCGCAGTTACTGGACATCTATGCAATTACATGCTCACACTTACTTTTTAATACTCAAATAAGAAGTCTTTCATGCAAAGAAAGACCACTGAGCACTCAGAGACTCCACAGTTAAAATTTAACTACACTCCTATGCTCAAGTTATCCTAGTCTTTCTAAATTTTCCTTCATAACAATCATCAAAATTATATGCCATAAAGTTTTTTATTAACTAATTCATTGAGTAAGTATTTACCAAGTACCAAACTGCAAAGTGCAAAACAGTGCTTGAGGTGCTAGGGGTACAATGAACCAAAGCCACACCATTATTAACAGGAACCTATATCCTACTATAAAGGGAACATTAAGATATATGTAAATAAATAGCAAATATAAATAGTGCTATGAAGAAAAGCAGAATAAAAGGACAGAAACAAGGTAAGTTATCAAGGGAGGCAAAATAATAAAATGGTTCTCCAAGATTCCCATTATAGGCATAACTTCCTTCAGTTATTTAAATGCTAATGTGGGCACTAAAATAAACACTCAAATCAGTCGACCTTAAAACAGAGGAATTACTAAGTAGGTCATGGAAGTGAGCACCTGTAATTCCAGCAATCAGGAGGCTGAGGCAGGAGGATTGCAAGTTCAAGGCTAATCTGGTCCACTTAGTGAGCTGTTGCAGGCCAGCCAGTACTACAGAAGGAGACCCTGTCTCAAAATAAGAAATTACTCAAGTGGGTCTTATCTTGAAAAGCAGAGAGTTTAGATCCCCCCCCCCTTAACTGTTACAGAAAAGGCACACACGCGGCAAGAAGATTGTGGTCAGATTCTAGAAGCTAACAGCAGCCATCACTGATAGTCAGTGAGGAAAGAGGGACCTTCAGTCCTCTTTCAATGGCAAGCAAAAGATCTGTCAGTAAGAATAAGCCTTGAGGATTTTCTCCAGGAGCTTTGAGATAAGAACTTGGGTGGCCAACAATCCTTGTGACACGTGAACAGAGAACAGCCGTGTTGTGCCAGACTTCCTGTATACACAACGAGCTGCCAGCTAAAAACAGGGGTTTGAATTTATTGGTAAGTTGATAATTTGTTATGCAACAACTTTAAAATAATTGTAGGGCTGAAGAAATGGCTCAGTGGCTAAAGGCACTTACCTGTAAAGCTTGCTGGCTGGAGTTCCATCCCCCAGAACTTGTGTAAAGCCAGATGCACAAAGTGAGGCATGCATCTGGAGTTCATCTGCAGTGGCAGGAGGCCCAGGCATGCTCACGTGCTCTCTCTCTCCCTCTCTCAAGTAAGTAAAAAAAAAAAAAATTTTTTTTTTTTTTTTTTTTCGAGGTAGGGTCTCACTCTGGTCCAGGCTGACCTGGAATTAACTCTGTCATCTCAGGGTGGCCTTGAACTCATGGCAATCCTCCTACCTCTGCCTCCCGAGTGCTGGTAAAAATATTTATAAATAAAATAATGCAGTTATTTAAGCTCACCTGGGCAGAGTGTTTTCTGGTGACATTTGGACTTCAGACAGAAAAGAACTTCACATTTGTTACATGGTGTAAGCAATGGGAATTTTGGGAGGGCAGGCTCTGGGAGGTGGTCTGTCTGGTGTGCTCAAGGACTGCAGCACCAGAATCCAGTGAGCACAGGCAAAGTTGGAGAAGTGGCCTGAGCCTCACCAACCGCACACACGTCCCCACCACTCTCACCCTCCCTCTTCCCACCAGGAGCACTTTAGATCCTGTCCTTTGGGTCTAGGCCTTCACTAACAAGATGTGGAGGCAGTCACAATCTGAGACCACTAAGCCCAGAAATCCTATACTCACTCTTTCGGGCCTGAGCCCTCATAGAAGAAACTCAGGCCACTCTTCCAGAGAAAGGTGTACAGAATGAGGTCACAGGGGACAAGCACTCAGAGTGACTCAAGTGTGCTGTGTAGAGAATGCACTAGGAGTCAAAGGGGACAGAGTGAGGCCAATTAAAAGCCTATCGAAGAGAAGCCTCTTTTGGACTACAGTGGTAGCTATAAAAATGGAGGAAGCAATGAAGATTCGGTGTATTTTGAAGGCAGATTCTACTAATGTGGATGTGGGTATGAGAAAAGGAGACAAGGACTGTATCGAAGCTTGATACTTACTGGGAGGCATTTGGAGAAAATTTGGAAATCAGCAGAAATTTTAGCTATTCTAAAGAAATGATTTTTGATAGAGGATACCAGAAATAAGTGCAGAGTACTTTCCAGAGTAATTTGATGGATGGTTGGCATGTTTGCCCAAGGCAACCCCCATCAGTCAGGGAAACCCATGTTATTACAGAATTCATCCCTGCTTACATATGCTGAATGTGTCATATAACACTGTATCTGCCACTTAAGGCAGGGTCTTGCCCTATTTCCTCAATGTTTTACAAATAGAACCTGATACGTAGCTGAGAAATGCATCATTTTCAGAATAGCACAAAGCCATCTGCTTGCAATGACAGAGCTGACACCTGTAAGCAGCAAGCCTTGATGCACAGAATTAGTTTTCTAGCATAATGTCACTGTTGTCTATGAATTGGAGTGAAAATGATTACTAAGAACCTTGTGGATACAGGCGTTGGGAGACTCCAGAACTACTTTTTGTGTAGGCTGTATGTCTGTATCTCAGCAAAGGAGAATGAGTCACCTGTGGCATAAGATTCAGAGGCCTATCAGGTGTGTTCGCAAGCCTGACCAAAGGCCACGGCTCATCCCAACAACTGAAGCTTACCATTTCATTATTATCAGGTCTTTTGTCTTTTAAAGAACAGAAATGAGCTGGGAGTGGTAGTGTATGCTTTTAAGCCCAGCACGCAGGAGGCAGAGGCAGGAGGATCACTACGAGTTCAAGGCCAGCTCAGGGCTACAGAGTGAGTTCCAGATCAGCTCTGGCTAGAGACTCTGCCTTGATAAAACAAAAAAAAAAAAGCAAACAACAAAAAAGTCAGAAATGGACCTGAATTGGGTGCTGGACAGCTATTTTCTGCTTAAAGCCCCAGAGGCCAGTAACAAAGACAGTCAGCAAGTTAATGAGAGGGTTCCACGTACAACCTGAGCAGGCCGGGTATTTTGGTATCACGAGGAGCCACGCTTTCATCAGGAGCTGTCAGACGGAGCTGGTTATTTACTGCCAGAGCTAACCTTCAGTTAAGACTTCCTGTCAGTGATGACATCATAAGCAAGTCTTAAACATTTGGCTGTTAGAAATGAAGAGCAGGCTGAATGTTCATATCCTGAGCAGCTTCTCCGGATGATTGTGGTGACTACTGCAGCCAGTCACCACCTTTCTCACGAAGAAATACACACAGCAGAGCTCCATTATAAGACCAAATAAGCTATTCCTAATCCCGACCCCATACTGTATTGTCTTAAACACTTAGGCCCAGAAATAATTCAAATTCTAGTTCCTCAGTTTACCAGCTGTGAGGCATGAAATAAACAGCTTGATCTTTCTGTGTCTATTTCCCTCACCTATAAAATGAACAATAATAAGAACCATTTCATTGACTCTTTGTGAGGATCAATTAAAAAAAAAGCCATGGAAAGTATGTTTATACATTTCTAGCACAGAGGAGGTGCTCAGCATTTCCCAACTCCAGTCCATACTAGAGATCAAGCCAAGTGCTGCCCCACATGCTGGGCAAGCCCTCCACTGCTTGGCTGCATTCCCAGTCCTATACCCACACTCTCCGATCTACTCTACTCTAAATGATCTATGTACTTATGCTGTGTGTGCATTTGTATAAATACACATGCATGTGCCGTGGCACATGTGTGAAGGTCAGAGGACAGCTTTTGGGTTAGTCCTCTCTGCCTCCTTTGAAGCAGAGTCTCACTGTGGTTCACCACTCCATTTGTGAGCTTATGGAAATTTCTCCTGTTTCTGCCTTCCTTTTCTCCATAGGTACACTGGCCTTGCAGAAGCCTGCCACAGCTTCTGGCTTTTATGTGGGACCTAGAGATTTGAATTCAGGTACTCAAAGAGTTGTGTAACAAGTGTTCTGATCACTAAGCCATCTCCCCAGCCCCTCAATACTCTTTTATTTATTCATAAGCAGAGCAGGAGAAAGGGAGGGAGTGAGTGAGTGAGTGAGAATAAGCACTCCACGGCCTTCTGTCACTGTAAATGAACTCCAGGTGCAGGTGCCACTTTGTGCACCTGGTTTTATGTAGGTACTGGGGAATCGAACCCAGGCCTTCAGTCTTTGCAAGCAATAGCCTTTAACCACTGAGCAATCTCTCTAGTCCTCCCTCAACACTCTTGGTAAAACACTATTTAGGCTTGAAGATATGGCTCAGTGGGTAGACTGTCTGCCTTGCATGTCTGAGGCCCTGAGTTTGATCCCAATCACCAAATAAAAATCAAGTGTAGTGGCACATGCCTATAATCCCTGCACTGGGGAGGTGGAGGCAGCAGGATTAGAAGTTCAAGATCAAGGATGCTTAGGTACATAGAGAGTTTAAAAACCAGCCTGAGCTACAAGTGAGTCTGTCTTAACCATCCCCCAGCAACAGAACATTACCACCACCATCACCACCAAAAAACCAAACCAAACCAAACCAAAACAAAAAAACAAAACAAAAACTCTGTTTATAGTTGGATAGTCCCCCTCTTTGAAAATATATTGTTCTGGGACTGGAAAGATGGCTTAGTGGTTAAGGCATTTGCTTGCAAAGCCAAAGGACGTTGGTTCAATTCCCAAGGACCCACATAAGCCAGATGCACAAGGGGGCATATGCGTTTGGAGTTCGTGTGCAGTGGCTGGAGGCCATGGTGTGCCCATTCCCCGCCCCCTCTGTGTCTGTCTGCCTCTTTCCCTCTCTCAAATAAATAAATAAAGAAATATATTGTTCTTTCTCACAGTATAATTTTTGTTTGCATTGAAGTATAATATTCATAAAAGGGTATGAGGTCAAGTGCACACCTCAATGAACTGTCACAAGATGAACATAGCCATGTAGACAGTACCAGGTCAAGGAACAAATTATTACAAGTACTCTAAGTCCTCTCTGTGTCCCTATTTTGGTCACTTGCTACCCTAAGAGTCATTAACGGATTCCTTTCACACTTGGGATGGGTGTTGCTATGCTATGTAACCCAGGATGGCCCCAAACTTCCTTCTACCTTGGTCTCTAGAGTGCTTGGACTACAAGTGTGCACCATCATACCCAGCTAAAAATATGTGTTTGTGTATATGTATGTGTGTTCATATGTGTGGGTGTCATGCATGCACACGTTAGCGCATGTGTGGAGGCCAGAGGTTAACACTGGTGTCACTCTCCACATTATTCTTTGAGATAAGGTCTCTTGTTGAGCCTGGAGCTCACTGAGTTGACTAGGCTCGCTTAGCCAGCGAGTCTCAGGAAGTCCCTGCCTCTGCCTCTCTAGCACTGGGATTGCACGCGTGTGCCACTAGCGCTCTGAACTCGGGCCCTCACGCTTACTCAGCAAGCATTTTAGCCTTTGTGCCACCTCTCTAATCCCAAGTAAAATGTATTTTTTAAAAAAAATCTTTTGTTTATATAATTTGCCACAGCATGAAACAAAAACCATGCAGCATTTAGGAATAAATTTGACAACATGCATAATACTTCTAAAAGCTACCAAACTATGCTCAGGGAAATTTGTAAAAGACTTACATAAATGAAGAGATATATTATGTTCATAAATTGGACTCAATATTGTAAGGTGTTCATTTTTTCCAAATTGATCTACACAGTTAGTACAATATCAATCAAAATCTCAGCAGGCAAACTGATACACTGACTCTACAAATTTGTATAGAGATGTAAAGACCTAAACTTTGCCACTATGCTGTTGAAAAACAAAAAGACAAAGGATTCACACTACTAATTTCAAAACATGCAATAGTCATGCAGATAGTGTGGTTTTGATGCAAGGACAAAAATGTAGATCAACTGACCAGAATGGACTCACACTGCGACCAATTCATTTTTTGTTCCCCTTCCCATCTGAGACAGGGTCTCACTGTGTAGCCTGCTGGTTTGGAACTTGCTCTGTAGTTCATGCTAGCCTTGTACTCAAAAGTCCTCCAAGTCTTATTAGGATCATCACATGCCAGGGATTACAGGTGCATATGCCACCCCCCCAATATTAAGCAGGCGGTCCTTCAGCAAGGCGCTTTATAACTCCCTGAGGAAAGGATACCCTTTGAAACAAAAAATAACCATGTTTCTCACCTTGCACCACATGTGAGATCAACTAAGTGGATCTTGGATTTAGACATAGAAACCAAAACTGCTAGTGAGAAACTTAAGACAAAATTGTAATAGAAAATATTGGTACTCTTGTGCTAGGCAAACATTCCAAAGAGAGGGAGTAAAAGAAAAAAATTGATAAAATGACATCAGACAAAGAAGAAAACTTCAGATTTCCAAAGGCAATATTAAGAAAAGAAAAATGGAAATAGTACAAACTGGGAGAAATATTTGCAATAAGTACATTTGACAAAGGACTTATATCCAGAATAGATAAAGAATTCTTAGACCTTAATAATGGGAAAGTAAGTAATAGTAGCTGTATGTATGTTTTCATAAGAACATAACTGCTTTAAAAAAACTGGCAAAAATCTGAACACATTACTAAAAGTAATCGTTTTGGAAAACAAGCTGACACTGTTTTGTAGAGTTACATACACACACACACACACACACACACACACAAAAAAAAAAAAAAGAAATGATAAGCAAATTGTAATGTATTTCCACAATGGAAGAATATTCAAAAGTAACAGGAATGAATTACATGTATACAAAAGGCTAAATCTCAAAATCATCATGAGTGAGAAAAGCCAGGCAATGAAGAGTACACACTTTGTAAGTGTATTAATACACAACTCTAGCAACAACAAACCTGAATTTTACTGATTTCTCTGGGTTGTGACTAGCTGGGGAAGAGGGTACAAGGCAACTTATTGGGGCAATAAAAATCTTCTACATCTTGTTACATAGAACATACCACACAGACAAAATTTATTGAACCATATACTTAATGTTACGATATTAATTTGTAACTAACACATTACATTTATAAAGAACCCTGAAGATAAAGGCCTTTTGTTGTTAAGCCTCTTCCCTGACCATTCTTCCATACAGATTTTTCTACAGATGTCCAAAATAAATGAAGTAAAATTTCAATTTGAGGAACTCTGAAAAATCCACAAGGGTACAGTGAGAAAGTTCAATTATTAAAAAAAACAGAAGGTTGTATATTGGAGTGCACAGGGGAGAGAGAGAGGGTAATGGTTACTGGTGGCAGTAGAATTGATTTGGCGTTCCCCACAAAAGCCTGATGACTCAAACACTCCTGTTCAGATGTCTAGGAAGGCTGACAAACAGCCTCAGTGAAATGGCAGCACTAACTTTCTGCCGCCCCTTGCACATCTCTTCTGCTTTTCTGTTCAGTGAACAGTTGTCTCCAAAAGAAAGAAAGGAAGATGCTGTCAGGTGACAAGCACACAAAATGAAAGGGGTTAAGTATTTATAGGACTGTCTTCCAGCTCAGTCCTCAAAGGCTAAGGGCTAACATCCCCCCACCCCTGAAAACACATTACAAGGACCACTTTTGAAACGACCATGAATTTCTCTGCAGCTGCTGCCTGGGCCAGGAGGGGAAAATACACACTTACAGACAATCAGCTGGCCAAACCAGTGACATTGAACGTGCTGACTTTACTAACTGTATCATGTATGGGTTGGAAAATACATCATGGACTGGCTGAACATGATGGTGAAGTGACAGATGTTTCCAGTTTCCATGAAAACCCTGCTCTAACCAACAGGAAGAGTGCAGTAAGTGGAGAAAGAAGGATGATTCAGACACAGGATCATTTGGAATTGAGGCAGCAAGGACTAAATGAAGAGACTATGGCTAGCAAGACGCAAATGACAAAAGACATCTAAGGATTTATTTGGTTTAGGCTCTGACACTGAAAAGCACAGTCAGGGAGGAGGGGCGCAAATGAAGATGGGAAATGGATTTAAGAATAAAGTGAGCAAGGTTTGTGCTGGGGATGAGAATGCACCTAGGAGGGACACGACAAGAATTCTGACTAAGGATGAACCGTGAGTACTGTTAGCCAACCAAGTACCATTTGTTGAGTGCAGGAACTATAGCAGATGCTAGGGAAACTGTGCTGAACAGGTACACGGTTTGCTTGCTTTCTTTGGGGAACAGGGTGTGTGTGTGTGTGTGGTGTGTGTGTGTGTGTGTGTGTGTGTGTGTGTGTACACAGAACATATATACTAATTTCAGAAACTGATGTAGACTGTAAAGCCAAAATTAAGTAAAAAATAAAGTAAAACATTCGTTCAGCTTACATAAACCGAGGTGGTAAAGAAACAGCAAGCACAAAGTGGTAACATCTTCTGAGGCACCACTCTGTGAGCACCCTGGGAAGAGCCGTCCAGACAGGAGGGAGGAACAAGTGGAAGGCTGGAAGAAGGCCGCTGCAGGCTGCCTCTCGTGCGGCCTCCTGGGCAGTGGTGAGGTGTCTGGCTTTCCTCTAAGTATAAAGGAGAGCCTGCAAAGGCTTTCAGTCAGCAAGAATGACATCATCTGAGTTGCACCTTGGAAATCTTTATCCAAGCTGTCCACAGAGAATGGCCTAGGAGCTGGGGAAGTGAGGAAGAGGTAACAAGAACCTCTTGGGGACATGGCTTAGCAGTTTAGGCACTTGCCTGCAAAGCCCAATGACCCAGGTTCAATTTCCCAGTACCCACAATGCACAAGGTGGCACATGTGTCTGGAGCTCATTTGCAGTGGCTAGAGTCCCTGGTGTGCTCATTCTCTATCTGCCTCTTTCTCTCTAATAAATAAATAAATAAAATAAAATATTAAAAAAAACACAGAGCTGGGCTGGAGAGATGGCTTCGTGATTAAAGCATTTGCCTGTGAAGCCAAAGGACCTAGGTTCGATTCCCCATGACCCATGTAAGCCAGATGCACAAGGGCCACATACATCTGGAGTTCGTTTGCAGACAATGGCGGGCCCATTCTCTGTCTATCTGTCTCTTTCCTCTCTCTCTCTTTGCTTGCAAATAAATAAATAAAATTTAAAAAAATTAAAAAAAAATAGAGCCGGGCATGGTGGTTCATGACTAATTCCAGCACACTAGGGAGACAGAGGTAGGAGGATCACTGTGAGTTTGAGGCCACCCTGAGACTACATCGTGAATTCCAGGTCAGCTTGGGCTAGAATGAGACCCTACCTCGAACAACAACAAAAGGGCAAGAACAGAGGAGGAAGAACAGTTAGAAAACTGACAAGATAATACTATCCAGAGGTGATTATGGCTAGGGTTAGAAGAGACAGATTAGGAACTACTAAGGTAGGTGTTTTATTCTCATAAGGGAAAGAAGGACAAAGGACCTGCTAAAAATTATATGTCTTGAGGGCTAGATGTGGTGATGCATGCCTATGATCTTAGTACTTGGGAGGTAGAGGCAGGAGGATCAGGGGTTCAAGGCCATCCTTGGTTACAGAATGTGTTCAAGGCCAGCCAGGGCTGCATGAGACCTTGTCTCAAAAAGAAGAGAGGAAAAAAAGAGAGAGAGAGAGAGAAAAGGGAAGAGGTGCAAAGAACAAATTACAAGTCTGGTTTATAATACACTTTTATTTATCTATTTATAATTTTATCTATTTATTTGAGACAGAGAGAAAGAGGCAGACAGACAGAGTATGGGTGTGCTAGGGACAAATGAACTACAAACACATGTGCATGTGGCCTTATGTGGGTACTGGGGAATTGAACCCAGGACATCAGGCTTTGCAAACAAGCCTTTAACTGCTGAGCCATCTCTCCAGCCCCATTTTAATTTTTTTAAATTTTATGTATTTATTTGGGGGGGGGGAAGTAGAGGGAGAAGGAGGGGGGAGGGGGAGGGAAAGAGAAAGAAACAGAATGGGCATGCCAGGGCCTCCAGCCACTGCAAACAAACTCCAGAGGCATGTACCACCTTGTGCATCTGGCTTACGTGGGTGCTGGGGAATTGAACCTTTAGTTTTTCAGGCAAACGCCTTAACTTCTAAGCCATCCCTCCAGCCCCCCACTTTAATTTTTTTTCTTCTTTTTGGGTTTTCGAGGTAGATTTTTACTCTAGCTCAGGCTGACCTGGAATCCACAAAGTAGTCTCAGGATGGCCTCGAACTTGTGATCCTCCTACCTCTGCCTCCCGAGTGCTGGGATTAAAGGTGTGTACCACCACACCAGGCTAGATCTATTTTAATATAATGATTTACTTTTCCTTTAAGGGCTAACCCTTTAGATAGATAGTCTGATACATTAACCTGAATAAAGAGAGAACCACAATTATTAGTTTTCCTGGTCACAGGAGCAATTATGCTAAGTAAAAATTTGTCAGAGCTTTTGTTTGTTTTGTACTTTAAAAAAATTTTATTTATGAGAGAAAGAGGGAGAGAAGAGAGAAAGAAGGAGGCAGAGAGAGACTGCCACTGCAAACAAAGTTCAGATGCATGCACCACTTTGTGCATCTGGCTTATGTGTGTACTGGGGAATTGATCATTGGTTGGCCGGCTTTGCAAGCAAGTGCTTTTAATTGCCTACAGCCATCTCCTCAGGCCCTTGTTTTGCATTGAGACAGAATCCTGTTATGTAGCCCAGACTGGTTTTGAATTTGTGATCATGCTGCCTTAGCCTCCAGAATGCCACAATGACAGGCATGCATCACAAAGCCTGGCTTGCGGGAGTTTGGGGAGAAAAAGGACAGCTCTTTAAAAGGCCATACCATAGTCTCTATAGGCCACTGCAAGGTTTTATCTAGATAAGATTACAAAACGTGGATTCTTGACTTACCCTTGCTTTCTTTGTAAAAGCATCTTTTAGGGGAAAAAAAAAGTCAGTGTTGTCTATGTCTAGTTGAACTGAGAGGTAATGGAATTGTCTCTATCTTGATTAGGCTAGAAAGACGGGCAAATAAACACGCCTAGGGATGGCGCCGGTGGGACAGGGAGAGCAGAACAGATCTCCTACAGGGCTAGAGTAGCAAAGAAAGAGACCCAGTGGCATTTGGACATCTTCCTACAAGGAAATTTAAGAAGAAACATGAAGCATTTGGGTATAAACTGAGCAAGCGGAGAAAATGGGAGGAATGCTCACATGTAGCAGCATAGCTTGCAAAATTTTAAGGCTTCAACACTTCCTACTTTTCAATGACTAAAAGGTAGTCCTTTATCTTTTTTGGGGGGAGCATGGGGAGTGGGGATCCAAATGAAAGAAAATGATGGCTGAACATAGAGAATGGGACATACATTTCAAAGGAAGTAAGCATCTCATTTCTCAGTGGGATTATTGTATTAATATTTTAACAGGTTCTACTAAATATGATTACATATTAGGTGAACTCATAAATATGTCAGATCTGATTAGTGAATGTGGAAGACAGGAAGGGGCAGATTTGTCAGCAGAAAGGAAGTTTACATTGTGAATCTGACTGATTTCTAATAACCAACAAGACAAAGCTTGCCATCATTCCAATTCTTTTAAATAAAACTCCCTAGGAAATGAACTCATGATGTCCTGGTATATATGATTATTTAAAGACTAGACATTTGCCAATCTTCCCTTTTACCTACTAACAATAGGAAAAGCCATATATAAAATTCACCTAAATCAAAACAAAGCTACTTTGATGATTTCTTGATTTTTAAGTCAGTTAAAGGGCAAGACAATTATTTAACATGTTTAGGTTTCAAAACTGAGCCTCTTGCTTCTTCCATGAGCTCCATCATGCAACTTTATAGCTTCCAGGGTGATGGGTTCTTTTGTTCTAAACCAAGAAACTCATAGCAGTTTAATTTACTGCTGCATTATTGTAGCTACTAACGACACACACCTCCAAGGCTGGTAAACCTACTGATGTAGGCAGTGCCACCTTAAAAGGATTTTTGGATGGGTCCTAGTGAAGGGGAAAAAAAAAAGGACATAATGTTTAATTATAAGAAATGATTGAAATAGGCACAGACATACCCCGGGTGCCTCTGCACTGCAGCAAGCTCTAAACTTGTTATCGTTAATGGCTTAAATTTCACTGTGCTAATCATTTCAGGACACAAGCCTTTCTTGATAATCTAATGAATTATTCCAACATCCTTCAGCAAAAAAAAAATCCTCCATGACAGCACTAATTACAAGACGTTTTCCCAGTGCTTATGTAAAATATGACAGAGCAGCAGCTTAGGGAATTGCAGAAAACTGCTTCTAATTTCCACTGAGAAACTGACAAACACCTCTCTTTCATCTCTCCCAGCTCTCAAGTAAGATTTAACTTTCTCATTTAGTTAATTACCGAGTGAGGATCATCATTTCCCCGGATCGGAGCGGCACAGAGCCTTTATCGTGTTAACTTGTGAACTTGATCGATGGCTGCTGCTAAAACTTAATAACTTCACCCCCTGGCAAATTGTAAGATAAATATAATAGGAGAAACTCTGACAGTAAAAACCTGCCAGAAATGAGCGCTGTGTTTATGTTTCTTTGCAGGCAGCAAAAAAAAACAACTGACAGCTTATTACTGGTTGCGTGTTACTTATATTTAAAAGACTCCAGGCAGTTAACTTTCTACGTACTGCTAAAACTTTGCTCATGAGATGGGAAAACAACACAAGTGTTGGTGAGAGAAGAAAATATGGGAGATGAGCAACAGAAGTGGCCAAATACAGTTTTAAAGATTTTTTTAAATGTCATGTTTATCATATAAAATGTCCAACCAGGGCTGGAGAGACGACTTAGAGGTTAAGGCACTTGCCTGTGAAGCCCAAGGTCCCAGGTTCAACTCCCCAGAACTGATGGAAAGCCGATGCGCAAAGGTGACACATGTGCACAGGT